>NC_060275.1:35564249-35895026 GCF_021613505.1 Equus quagga
GACCTTAGAAATTGAATTGTTTGAAATGCACTTTAAAAGGGCTCTCAGCATGCATCCATGATATGCATTTTTAAAGGTAGCATAATACATTCTATTTCTGTAATTAAAATTAATGGGGATATGAAAAATAAGTGGTGTGCATTGGTCCTCTTTCCGGAAGGGAGAATATATTTGCCTTCTTGGGTGAATATGTATAGTCTTATGATAAGAGGCTGTAAAGTAGAGGTGTGTGTGTTGGTCTCTGTATGTGAATAAGGTTATAAGCTAAATGTGAGACAAATCTTTCATCACTTTCCATTCTTTACTCTTCAGGATCTCGGGTACCATTATGTTTCTGAACCTTGTCTTTGCCTATAATTTTAGAATTGCTTTCTGATTTATCACTGCTCCTGTCTCTCCCCTCTTTGGGCTATTTTGAAACTACTCCCAAAGTTGTAGTGTGCTTTCAGCTGTCATTTCTGACTCAAAAATCTGAAATGGTTACCCAGTACCCGCCAGAAAATCCCAAAACCTGGCCTGACATTCAAGGCTTTCTCAAGTGGCCTCCAACTACCTTTGTATTCGTTTCATGAATATTTACTAGATGTCTCCTGAATGTCAGTCATTTTACCTTTTCCTCACCTTTTTGCTCATGCATTTCCTACTTTTGGCTTATTTATTCCTCTCCCATCATACTCTGTGCTTTTCCATTTCTGCAACTTTATTCTGGCTGTGCCTTTTCCTTTAAGGGACCTTCCTACATCTCTATCTACCAGACTCTCATAGCCTTCAAGGCTAAATTTAAAAGTTTCATCTGTCTTGAAATCTTTCCTATTATTATACTTGAAAATGACCTCTTTCTCCCAAGAACTTTTATAGCTTTCTATTCGTAACCCTTGGAACTTATTAATATTATTAGTTATATGTGTATCCTGCATCTGGCCTAAAAGAATCTTGAAAAGTTGAAGCCTTTGTTTTATACATCTTGAAGTCCTGCCCCAAACTAGTACATTGTAAGTGGTAAGATGTAAATCCAGGTATATTGGGAAAATTATGTCACCTATCAATGTTTCAGTTCCCTTCTCTGTAAAATAAGGGTGATGATCTCTCTCTAAGGGCATTATGAAGAGTAAAGAAAATGTTTGTAAAACTGTGTACAGCTTTAATAGTACCCATAGTTTGTATTAGCTATAATTTATATTATTTTTTTTTTTTTAAAGGATCAAGCCAGCTTTCTGGAATTTCTTCTCTTTTTTTTTTTTGCTGGGAAATGTTCACCCTGGGCTAACATCTGTTGCCAAACTTCCTCCTTTTTGTTTCCTCCCCAAAGCCCCAGTGCATAGTTGTATATCATAGTTGCAAGTCCTTCAAGGTCTTCTATGTGAGCTGCTGCCACAGCACGGCTACTGACAAATGACTAGTGCAGTTCCAGGACCAGGAACAGAACCCAGCCCACCAAAGCAGTGAGAACATTGAACCTTAACCACTAGACCATCAGGGCTGGCTCTATTTCATTTTGTAGTATTGATAATATAGCCAGATGCATAAGTAAATGAATGAAGATAGTAGTACATGTAAGTAGACAGTAAAGCAAGGGCATCAACTATTTGCTAGGTGCTTTTCAGAGATTCTTTAATAGAATTCTCATTATAACCTTCTAAGGCAGGTATTATAATATCGACTGTGTGGATGAGGCTGGGCAGGCTACATGCAAGTAACCAGTCTAACTCCAAAGCCTGTGATTTTCCTCAACACTCAGGAATTTTTTCCTTGGACTGTCCTAAATAACAGGAGAACTTTGTTAAACTAGACACACAGATAACATGTCCCCAATCCCACCTTGGGTACCCCCATCCCTTTAGTGAATGAAAGTGAATTAAGGGCACTTCAGAGCACCAGAGATGTTGATTTTGAACCCCTGTACCTCCTTTCTCATGCTGCCATTCTTCCTCCAATCCAGGAATCCATTGCCTTCTTCCAATCCAGTGCTGTCTAGGCTTCCCCTAAATGTGTGTCCTAATGCACAAATTAACATTTTTTGCTTAGCAATCCTCTAGGCTACCAGTTTCAAATGAAGATCACCTGGAAATTGATGAAAGCTGTCCATAGACCACACTTTGAGAAATAATGCTGCTGACAGTCAAGTTCAAATATATCAGGGTACTCTCTACCCTAATCACAGAGGAACCACAAACTTTGCTATGCCATATGGAGTGAGATTATAACATTCTACAGAATGGAGAGACTATAGATTATGAAGTATTCCTTTCTATTTTGTTCAGGAAAATGAGAGTTTATTTGGAATTAACCAACCTAAGGAATTAGGGCCAATAAGAATTCTTGGGGTAGTTTCTAATGGAATTCTCCTTCATTGATTCATTCATTCACTTATTTATTCAATACTATCATCTTGAGCCTTCACATTATAGTGTCATTCACAGAAGAGAGCCAGACACAAACGCCCTCATCTCTCCGGGCATTTGCAATCTGGATGTGGAAACTACATTATCTTATAAACAAAACCTGTAAAATATGAACAGGAATTCCAAAGAGATTATCACAGATGTATTTTGGATAGGTGAATTAAAAACGCACATGCACACGTTTTAAGCTTCTACATGTAACATGGGAGCTGGTGTGAAACAAGGCAGGTGTTTTCAGAGAAGGTGAGGGCTTGGCTACTTCACCACCAACACAATCCTCCCGAGGGGAGCCAGACAACGAGGCAAGGCCTGCCCAGCCCATTTCCCACATTTCTTCATCTGTGCACTCGGATTTGGGAATGACGGCTTTTGTTGTTGTTGTTCTCATGTGGAGAAAAATACACGTTCCTTCCTTCAAAGTAAACATTCTGGAAGCTGTTGTGATTGTTCAGATTTCTTTAAAGACCTTGACGCCACTTACCAGTGCTTTTTAGACCACAGGGAATATAATGAAACTGAAGTCTCTCATGGAGCTTTTATTCCTCTTCTTTTAGACTTAATAGAAAGCAGTAGGGGACACTTGGGCCACCGTGTCAGTGCCATTTCAGGGTGTGCTTTGGTTTTATTCTCAGGAAAAATGGCATTGGATTAAATTTTCTTTTTTTTTTTCGTAAACAGATGTTTTGCTCAGAAGAAGCCCTGACATTTGCTATTCATCTCCTCCTCTCCCCTCTCCTCCCTCCTGCCCCTGGCCTGCCTTTTCTTCCTCTGGGGCAGGACAAAGGCCTGAGATTGAATGGAGTCTTCCCCTAATAATGCTTTTGGCAGTGGCTTCGTATCTTTATTTGACCACAGCTCACAGTATGAAACACATTTTACATCAAGCCCCAGCATGTAAACACACGGAAACACACACATACACTCCTTTTTTGATAAAAGTTTGTATCTTTACTGCACAACTTATACTTTTTTTTCCTTTAGATATCTCCCACTTCCAAAATACCAACTTTGAAACAGTCTCTTGATATTTGGCCATTAGCAGTTGAACTTAATTTTTTGCATGGAATCCCGCTGTACATATATTTCATTAGATAAGGATTCACTTTCCTGATTTCTCAACTCCTTTTATTCAACTCAAAACACAGCATTTTTACTTCTAAGTTCTCAAAGACCCGAAGCAGCCATCACCAAAACAATAATAGCAATGAACAAAAGCAAAACCAAATAAACATTGGCCTTATTAGTTTGTTCCACTTAAGAAATACTGAATTAACTTCCATCACTAATGTCGTACAACAGGCAAACTGCAAACCCTTCTCTGTGTGCAGCAGAAGCTGTTAGTGTCTGCAACAGGTGCTGGGGAGGATTCAGGGGCTGAGCTCAGGCTTCCCAGGAAAGCAGCAGTAGTCGATTACTCAGGTCTGCCAAGGGAGTAACCACTGAACCTTCTGGAAGGAATGACATCCTTTGGCCTTCAGACTCAGGCTACGAATCCCTCAGGCCTGCATTGTGACTTTCTTGGACCCTAAGCCCTCTCCGTCGTAGGCCCCTTCCTCAGTAAAAAAAAAAAAAACACATTATAACTCTGCTGGTGTAAAGATAAATATAATTCAGGCTGGATTTATAATGAAATAATCTCATTCATTACTATTATAATTGCTGTTTTCTTCTGTTTTTAAAAGAAATTAAAGTGCAAATATTTTCATATTGGTTTGCAGACTGGCCTCCATACACGGAGGAAAGGAGAAACCGAAGGAAGAGGCAGGTCATTCCAGATGGGTAGGTGGCAGGTTTAATAAGCAAGGGAACTCACACGTGAGGCTTGTCTTGGGTGGCAGTAAGATGAGTAGACTCTGCATCCACCAGGCAGAATCTTAAAAGTTTACATAGAGGCCTTAACAGGGTTTAGTCACATATTCAGTCCAGAGGGTCTCAACACCTTGCTCTCTCGAGGCTGTCTTCCTGACACAGCTCCTAGTGAGGGAATGGTGGGCAGGACATGTATTCCAAGGACAGGGGCTGGACATATATTCCAAAGACGGGGGCTGGGAGGTGGTGAGGAGCCTCCGATTGCCCAGGTCCCGCTCACAGAACCACCAGTGGTCATGTTCTCTTGATGACCTCCTCCAACATTTCATGAACTCCTAAATGTACAATAAAGACTGGGCACTGTGCCTATCATCTGGATGAATAGTTTATCTAGAATCTTTTAATTTTAATGTAAAGTATACTTTGTGATTCAAAGATGAAAGAGCTGATTCCTTTCTCTAATGAGTGGAAAATACATTCTAACTGATTTCTAGAATAATAAAGATTAGCTTGCGTGGTTATATCTACTTCTTTTAGCTAACAGTACAAATTTTGTGGTTGGTTGTTTTTAAAGACACCATAGTCGCTGTGGGTAAGAGAATTGTTTGGGACTCAGGTTGGGGACCAGTACCTTCTTAGGGTTAGGGCTAAGCCTTCGAAATCCTACAAGGAATTAGACTGGAGGTGGAGGAGCTTGTAGTTTAGAGAAGAGATTCTGAAAGTTTGACAAAAAAGAAAATATTCTGTGTTTTCAACCTTTTGTCCAGCACCACTTTTCTGAAGGAAAAAGAAATATATCTTATACAAGTAACTTATGTTTTTAGAATACAGCAATAAGTAAATAATGGAGATAAATAAAAAGAAAGAACATCTAGAATTCCAATAACTCCACCAAGATCTAGGCACTGTTAATGTTAGTAACTATAATCTTTAAGAAGCATATGCATATACATATGCATGAACATATAAAATTTTTAACAGCAAAAAAACCCATATTCTGTTATTACACATATTGTTCTGTCACATGCAAATTTACTATAAAATATATCACATACAACTTCCATATCATTAATTTTTCATCTAAAATATAATTCTTAATCCATGGTCAGACAACCTATCATTTGTTTATTGGGTCTCTTGCCTATAGAATTCAGTTTTCCTCAGTTTTTTGCTAATACAAGCAATGCTGTCCTCAACTTACATCGTTAACAGTGAGCGCAGCTTTATGCATTGGTATTCTCTTAGAAAAAATTCATAGAAGCGGAAGTTCTGAGGTAAATTGTTGTACACTTCAGATAACCGACTGACTTTAGATCTTCTTTAATGACCTGTCTGTTCATGTTCCTCTCCCATTTTTCTGTTATTTTTTATTATAAAACATGTTTTATATAACAAAAATGTTAACCCTGTGATTGCTGTATTTCTACTAGTTTATTTATATCTTTTTGAAGTTATTTCCTTTTCATTTACAGATGTTTTAAAATTTTATTTGATAAAACCTATCAATATTTCCTGTTTGATTTCCTTATTTGGTGACAGTATCATATAAAAAGCACTTCCACACTTAAAAATTAGATGAATATTTAGTAATCTTTCTTCTGCTATTTTAAGTTTAAAAAATATGTCTGTGTTTAAATGATCTGTGATTCATTTTGGTGTAATGAGTGAAGTATAATCCAATATTTTGCATTTGTTTGCTTTATAATCTACATTTAAAAAAAAATGTATCCCTATTTTTTTTGAGAGTGATTCTATATCATATACTAAATTCTGAGATGAAATGTGGCTGGTTTCTAGACTTTCTCATTTTTTCATTGATCTATTTGTCTGTTTCTGTACCAATATCACACGGTTTTAACTTTTGAGGCTTTAAAAAATAATAAGTCAAGGAGGTCCTGATTATCCTTTCATTTTTTTCAAAAATGAGCCATTCTATCATATATTTTTCTTGAAGAAATGCTTAATTTTTTTTAAATCAAATGTTTGGAAAACTTATTGAAATTATACTAAGTTAAAGTTGAATTCAGAAGAATACATTTTTTCACAGTATTATATCTTTCCATTCAGGAACACAGAACATCACTTTCTGTATGTATTTATCCATACACACATCACACACACACATATACACACACAGGCACACACCCCCCAACACGTATATACATGTAGGTATGTAAATACATAACAAGGTAAGGTTTTATAGACTCGTTTGACTAGTAGATTTTTGTTTATTTTTTGATTTATTTTATTTTGTTTGTTATGGCTTGTAGAATCTTTCTTTTTCTTTGTCTCAGTGGTTATTGCTGCTCTCTAGTAAAGCTTTAGAGAAAAGTAGAGAAAGTTACTTATTTTGTAACTATAAATCTTACTGTATTTCACTGTTAGGTCAAAATAATTTTTCCTTTGATTCACTGAGTTTTTGGAGTACACAATCTTATTATCTGTAAGTAATGGTATTTCGTCACTTTCTTTACAATATTTATATCTCTCTGTTTTTATTATCCTATTTTATCAGTTAGAACCCCAGAAACTTCTTGAATAATAGCAGTGCTAGCAGGCATCTCTGTTTTGTTCCAGAATTTATTGGGAATGCCTCTGGAGTTCTGTGGTCAAATAAGGTGTACACAGTCAGTTTGGAAAACAAGTTGTTATCCATATTCCTAGTTCATTATGAGGTTTCTTTTCACTTTGGTTTATTTATTTTAATAAAAGAAATAGATTTGAACTTTATGAACCTATATTTATAGGTGTGATTATTCTGTAATGTGTATGTGCACGCACGTGTATTTGCATACCCACATGCTCTTTACCAAGCACAGCATCAGGCTTATACCAACTGCATAAAAGGAGCAGAAAAGCTTTGACTTTTTCTATGGTCTGGAACAATTCAGACTGCTTGGAAATGTTGCTGTCCCTTGAAGATTTGACAGGTCAACCCACAGCACTCTCACTCAGACTGCTTTGTATGACCAGGCAGTTTCTGCAGCACTAAAAACGAATTTCTCCCTATTATCCACTGAGTATCTATCGAGCCTCTACTCTGCTGGATGCAGCAGAGAGACACAGGAAATGGTTCCAGTAGGTCCACATCAAAAGATGGTCTACAATACAAAGCAATTCATTCTAAGCCCAGATGGGTGGAAGACACAGTGCATTTCATCGGGACGCAAAAGAATGAGCAGACAGTCTTGGCTTCCTCGGCTTGGAAAGTTTGTTGTTGCTGTTCCTTGTTTTGTTTTGTTCAGTTTTGTTTTTCTCTGAATGAGAAGGGATTTGAGCTTAATCTCAGATAGCCCAGCTGAGAAGTGCTGAGAGCACCGTAGCTGTAAGTATGAACTACTGTTTGGGACATCGACTTGCATGCTTGAGGCACTGGAGGGCATTCTGGCAGAACTGAGAAGGCACATTAAGGATATAATGTTAGAACAGAAGATTGGAGTCAGATGTCTAGGGAACCTGCAATATGTGCAATTTTTCCATCCCCTACAACCTAAATATTTCCATCCATAGGTGCATCAATGAAAAGCTCCAGCCCACTGATATGTAACGTCAAAGGTTCACGTAGATAACTTGCAGGCTCTCTTCCGATATTTTGACTCTGACTCTGTGAGTTTCCAAAGCCCTGTACTGTCTCTTGGCCTCCGGAGTTGGGCATGATTTGACCCAGGACTTGTGTAAAGAAATGATTTTTAGTTTAGCCTATCTAGTCCATTTCATCACTTAATCATGAATTTCTAACTTCCTGTGAGCCAACAATGATAATAATAGTGGTTTGTATAAGTCACACAAGAGAAAGGCACATCTATATCTTATGAGTCTATTTACAAAGGGAATTATAGAAGATGTCTGCTTACTAGAAAAAAATCACCTAAGTTAAGACAGTGAAAGTGCCATTAAGTCATTTTTCCATCCCTCAGAATGTGGCAGGGAATTATTCCCCGTGGTGCATTTTCCTGCTTCTCTTGCAGCCAGGTTTTAAACATCTTAAGCTCTAGCACTACCTTCCCCTCCCCAGAGCAGTGACTATACTGCCTCATAAATCTCTTTGGTCTGAATTCTTTTCAACATAACTCCAGGTCCCTTGTGATGGATCTTTCTGCCCATGGGAGGCCCTGTAGTTTTGTCGTGTGCTAAAGGAAAGAAGGCAGGAATTGGATTTGGGCAAACATCAGAAAGTGAGTCTGTTGCTATCCTTTGTTTACTTTCTTAACTATAAATTGGAAACTTCAGATCTCACGGAATACGCCACTGACATGATCACACAGGAAATCTCATATATCAATAAGTTGAGCATTTCTAAGTTCCACGAGAGTGGGAAACTTGGACATTTTATTCAACCCTGGGAACACAGAATCTAGAAAAGTGCCTGGCCATTAGTAGGGGCCTGATAAATACATGGTAAATGCCTGGATGAATGAATGGCTTGCCACATGTCAGGCACAATATTATGCCCAATGGGGATGCTAATAAAAGACACATGTGACTCCTGCCCCATACAGAGCTACGTCTGATTGGGGAGGCAAGATTCATAGCAGAGACTAAGCAGTCTGTGGTGATCAGGATTTAAGAGCTGCATCACAGACTCTGAGGCTATGGAGATGAGGTGTAATGTTAACAGAGGTGGGTAGTAAGTGGATCCTGGGTTGATTGGCAGGTATTAAATCGCTGGAGGAGAGGGGAAATCCATGGAAGAGACCACTTCTTTTTCCACGTGTCCTCTTAACTATTTCTCTGAACATACCTCCAACATCTACAGGTTTACCTACCTCAATTAATCCACAATTCCTGAGAACCTGGTTTTAGAACTTATGATTAAAATGACGTTAGTCTTTATTCAAATGAAACCACAGCCAGAAACTCAGCTAGTTAATTCGATGGAAATACACTGCTCTGACTGAAATAAATTAGGGACTGTGGTGCACCCGGAGCAGGCTTCCAAATCTCAAGGACTCCCTAGGAGCAGTCTGGGGGATGCCTGCCATCCGCGGACAGATGAAGAGCGTGGGTTCCCTCTCTCCACTCTCCTCCTTACACAGATCTTTCCACTCATGCCTAGCCAGCCCTCTACCCGCTCTTTATCCCAGGATCATTTTCTGTGAGCATGTAACAACTCAACACCTGGAAAGGAAGCCCAGAGAATTTACCTCCAGCCGCTGCTGTTTGTGCATATGTGGTTTTCCAATTCATATCTCTGAATAAGTAGTGTGCAGTCATGACATCACAGAACTGGGGAAGCACAACGCCCATGTATTTTTATTCTCTTTTCTCACAGAACACCATAGCACTGTAGCAGTGTCCCTTTGAATAGACTATGGAGGTGATTATTCAGGAGGTAGGTGTGATTTGGGGTATCATAAGAATCCACCCATTGTCTTAAACTGCCTCCTGCCTCAGTTTATCTGAAAGCCAAAAACTTTCACATTAGACATCAGTTTATGAAGAACTCTGTTATTTAAAAAATACTCTCAGGAGAGGTTGCACATTAAATATCTGTTATCTCTTAACACCTTTGCCTCCATTAGTTTATCAACTTAGCTATGCAGTCGCTGAGTTAAACTTTAAGGAAACAGGATATAAAATACAAAAGTATCTGATTCCTTTTGTTATGAATTGTATTCCCACAAAATTCATATGTTGAAGTCCTAACTTCTAATGTGACTATATTTGGAGATATGGCCTTTAAAGGGATAATTTAGCTTAAATGAGATCACAAACATGAGGCCCTAATTCAACAGGACTGAAGTCCTTACAAGAAGAAGAGGAGACACCAGCAGCACACAGAGAAAAGCCCATATGAGCACACACTGAGAAGGCAACCATCTGTAAGCCAAGGAGAGAGGCCTCAGGAGAAGCCAAACTTGTGGACAACTTGATATTGGACTTCCAGCCTCCAGAACTGTGAGAAAATACATTTCTATTATTTAAGCCACTTAGTCTGTGGTATTTTGTTATGGCTGCTCTAGCAAACTAACAAGTCTTTTAATTTTCTTTTTCTTTTTTTTTTTTCTTTTGGCAAGGAAAATTGCCTCTGAGCTAGCATCTGTACCAATCTTCCTCTATTTTGTATGTGGGACACCGTCACAGCATGGCTTAATGAATGATGCATAGGTCTACGTACGGCATCCGAACCTGCAAACCCTGGGCCGCCAAAGCAGAGCATAAGAACTTAGCCACTATACCACTGGGTCAGCCCCTAATTTTCTTGTTAACATAGTAGTATTACCAACCTTTAGGGTAACATTTCCTTCAGCAAGTCTCACTTTGCCAGCATCTCTTCCCCTACAAAAAAAAAAAAAAAAAAGAAAGAAAACAGGGATGTGCAGCTCTCCTTGGGGTCATCTTTATTGCAGCACTCACCACACTGGGTTGAAGATTTCCTAGTCACTCAGCTGGTTGCCTCAATAAACTGAAGCTCTTTGGTGGCAAAGGTTGTGTCTTGTTCACTCTTTTATTGCTAGTATGCAGCACAGTGCCCATGATATGGTTACACTCTCAGTAAAAATAATGTTGAATTTAATCAAATTTAACGGATGGGAAGACTGTTATGTGGATTTTAGAGGGATACTCCAAAATCATCATTTTTCCTTCAAGAACCCATAGACTATGACAATTGACGTCATGATTGCTTCCTTTTGTTACTGTCAAGTGTTTCTCTTGTTGTTTTACCACACAGTAGGCCTGAAACACGAGAAGATTCTATCAGGTAAATAAGCGTGCTGCATTTATAATTGTGTATATCAAACAATTAGTGTCCCTATAGTCATGTGCAACTGGTCCACATTCTATACAAAATTTGCTTCCATGTTACATCAGTGATTAAAATCTCCAATTCCATCCTACGGCCTCCAGAGAAACATTCAGAGTCTGTGTTGGCAGACATGGCTAGTCCTAACATGGCTCCTATCTGATTTTCTAGGCCTTGCTTGGTTATTCCTTAGTTGGCATGCATCCTTCTTAGAATATACCATATTAAACCTTCAAGAAATGCACTATCTTCTCCCTTTGTCCATTTAGAAAACTCAGTTCCTATTGTAAAACTCAGTACAAATGTCATGTGCTCTGTGAAGACTTATGGAGGATGCAAGGCTGTTGGTCTTTCCATTATTTTCCCATAGCACTCTGAATATTCACGGAATGCATACTCTCCACTTTGTGCTATAATATCGTACAAATACCAGTCCCAGAAAGTTCAAAAAATCACCAATAACAATACACTGTCATTGATTAAGAAACAGTTGCCAAGTAACTTAGTAGAAGTAGATGGTGACTTTTACTCAAATTCTCAAGTGATCTCACAGCCTTTAGTCTCTTCTCTCTCTTTATTGCCTCCAAACTTTTCCTCCTCAGAGCAGAAAACACACTATAATCCTCTTTTATTAGGTGTGACATTGAGGTAGACTGAGACTAGCCTAGCTTTCAGATTCACAGAAAACTTGGTTAGCTGCAAGATATCCATCTTCACAACACACCTTTTGATGACAATAATCTTAGATAAGTTAAAGTTTTTCCAGTGTGACATTAATTCATTTCCTTTCTTCTTCCAGTTCTGTACTTCCCTACTCCAGGATAATTGGAGAGAATATTACATAATTCTCATGAGCAATATACATGCCAAATGTGGTGTTCACTTCCAATTCAGAGATGCTTATTCACAGAGATCCCACCCAGCTATTTTACCCTCATCTTATAGTGTTTAAGTTTCTTATGACATAAACCATCTGCCCTGAAAAATGGTTGGGTATACTAGATGTTTCTGACATTGTGGACCCTAAGATACTCCTTAGAGTCATGCACACCTTCAAAAATATCCAACATGAGTATATTATATTGGAATTAAAGTTTCATGAACTTTAATAAATTTAGGTAAATTAGGTAATAAATTTAGGAAAATTTCAGGAAAACATCTCAAGACAAAAGAGAATACAGTGCAATTCATTAGAGCCATCCTACTGGCAAATAAGTAAATTCAAGTTTTACAATAATCCAAAGAACTTCAATCTCTTACTCTTGCTCCAATAAGTTATTTTGCTTTTTGTTGTTTCCATTTAGGAACCCCGCAGTCAGTCGCGTATCTACACATGAGAACTTTCTGCTTCTACACTCATTTTGTTTAACTTCTCCTTCAGAACAAAGTGAAATCTCCTCAGAAATCTGTTGCCTTCATATTGTGGCCTGAATCCAACTTTTAGGACTCGGACACCATAGCTCAACCCAATTCTACTGGTACATATGATGTTTTACCCAAACTAGACTCCTTGAAATTCTCCAAACATATCTTATATCTTCATGCCTCTGGGTTTTACTTCATTCTAGCTGTTTCTGCTCCTTGAAATGCCCTCCTACACCAGACCATGTCTATTCACCCTCAGAGCCCAACCCAAATCCCACCTCCATGGAATCTTCACTCCCTTCACAGCCAAAAGAAACTAATTGTGCTTCAGGACTGTCACAACACTACACAGAGCTCTTTGTTCTTTATTTTATCAAGTGATGTGCTATCTGACATTTTCATATAGCCTCCATCCTCCTGACCCCACCTACAGTCCCCTCTATCAAGGGAGTAAGTGCTGAATTTCTTTTCTAACCATCCACATTATGTTTCTCCTCCTGTAAAAGAAAATCTCATTCTATTCCACAAACCTATGTATGTTGGATATAAACATTGAGACAGGTTGAACAATTTCCAAAAAGGATTGAGAAATTTTACACATAATGGTATTTCTTATTGACATTCCAGGAAAATGTAAGCTCTCAGATGTTTGTAAGAGAGAAAATAGAGTGAATCTTTAAAGAGACATTTCAAAAAGGTCAAAGCTAAGATATTTCTTATTTTTAAGGATGGGATGGGCTGTCTTCTTAAGTTTTCAGAAATGAGATCTATACTGTGACTCTTCAAATCAAAGTTTCTGAAAACTTAGACAATAGGAAATTTACACTTGAGGCAGCCTGGTACCATTGCCTATCTTATAAGTTGAGAAAAACATGTGTGAGCAAGGACAGAGCTCACAGGAGGGGGAAAAAAGAAATATTGTTATCTCTGAAATTCTTGAGGAAAGTAATATGGGGAAAATAGTTTCACATAAAATAGTTAAGGTTAACATTTGTTGGGTCTAACAGAGCAAGTCTTTCCACGGAGAAGGAAAATTAGTAAGGAAACCCTAAGAAGTAAGAACCTAAGGACCACAGTGACTGAAAGAAAACTTACAGTGAACATCACTCTTTAAAGACTCCAAAGAGTTCTCTGGAAAAGAAATTCATTCATCTTTGTTTAACCAGCATTTCACAAACTTATTTAAACATAGAACACTGCAAAGTAACCTATACAGCTAAGTTTGGAGAATTCTGCCTGCCAAGGCTCCCCTGATGTTGACTTTAGCTAGTTTGTGTGTGTGTGTGTGTGTGTGTGTGTGTGGAACAGGATAGGAGCATGCGCTGTGGAAGATCTCTGAATGCTTTGGGCATTTCCTTTTCAAAGAGGTTTGAATGAAGGATAAGGAATTTCAGTTCTTCTTACTCAAGCTCTGCTCTTTCTAGTTAAATGAAACCATCCTCACTTTCTATTAGCTCTTAATCACAGCAAGAAATTGAAGGCAAAGAAAAAACATAAAGAAAATTCAACATCAGAGAAAATAGAGAAAGAAGAATGGAGTATAAAAATGAAGAAATGGCTTAAAAACAGGATACCAACAGCAAAGCATAAAAAAAATTTGTGCCAGATGTAGCCAGCTAAAGTCTAACTGAAGTTTCAGCAGCAGGCATTTCATCTGTCATATCAAAGCATTTTCAATACCGTCTACCAATACAGCACTAAATTTTTGGACTGCCATTAATGTCAACCCATTTATAATTTTGGCCCGCAGCACTACAAAAAGGCAGATGACAGCCTACTATTTCACACCTGCTGTTGAAATGAATAAAAATGACTGAAACCCTTAAAAGTAAAAAAAAAAAGAGGAAGGGGAAAAATACAGCCAACAACACTGCACAAGAAGGCTGGAGAGAATTCCCTGCTTGTCTTGTGTTTTGAATACTAGGCTTTGGCTGATATGTCCCTTACAAATCTAATAGCAGTAAGTGCAACGTGGCCCAGGTCTGGAAGCTGACCTACTTGGGATAATCTCCTGTCTCTTTGATTGGTACTATTTCAGCCACCGGACTTTCATGACTTATACCTGTCCATACTCTCTTTCCTTGGCCTAAATGAGTATGATACACACTTTCTGTAACATTCCTTTGTGAACTTTGTCATATATGGTATTGGAAATGTTTCAATGGACCTATACGCTTGGAAACGTTGAAACTATTGCTTCTACTTCTTTTGGGTGCTCTTTACTGTTCTCTCCCTCAGAGTGTGCTGCACAACATGGGGACCATATAGTGTTACACACTGGCATGACACCTGATCTTGATTTCTTCAATCCACCCAACCATAAGTGGAATGTTAAATATAACTTTGAATAATTAGATGCTCTGGTTGCTAACTCTTAGCTTTGCCTGAGCTGACCAAGTGTAGTTAAGACAATGTCTAAGGCAGCCTTCCTTAAAGCATGAAAGGCTGACTCCTACTTTTATTATAATGTTAAGAATATCATTTGCCTTTTTCACTGTCTTCACATTTGCACTGATAATACTAAAACAACAGTGGGTGAAACTGCTGGCACCTAAACAAATAATAGTTTTTATCTTGATATTATCTAACAGTTTCAGTTAAAATCTCAAATTATTCATCAATCTATGATTTAGCCATTTTTATAACAAAGTGATCAACATATTCAGATTCTCTTGGTATGGCACAAATCCAGATTATGTAGAATGATATCGAATGGAATTTTTCATTCATATTACATTAAAATAGTCTCAGGTACACACCAGGGTAAAGTAAGTCAAATGCAATGCATGTTCCTGTAGAATTCAGTTCTGTTCTTCAGAATCTCAGCCTGTATAAAGGGAAAATGAGGAATTCAAGAAAAGTTACTCAATTGTGAGATGTCAGTCTTGGGAGAGAATGTTATGACTTTTTCTTTTCTTTCTCTGTTGGGAAGGGAATGTTTCAATATCCAATTCTTTGTAGAGGTTGGTGGTATCTACCAGAAAACTGACTCTCATTCCCTGGTTAAACATCTGCTAAGACTTCATTCTAGCTGATCTGGCCTTGGGTGTATCTGAGAAGGAGTAAAGGAATTGGAGAGAACCTGTGGACAAAGAGATTGGGCATCCATACACTCATATCATTGAAGTAGCAAAGGTGTAAAAAGTGAGCTTCCCTTGGGCCAAATGAATGCATCAAGCATAGGCAGACTCCAAATGCCTTGCATATATCTTACCCAAAAGGTTCCTCTGATGTTAGAGGAACCCCCAGTGGTAAAATACCTTGTATATTACCAAGGATTGGATTGAGAGAAGGTGACAAAAAGCTAAGTCATAGAGGACATTCTCCTCATTAGAGAACTTGTCTCTCGTAGGACTAAACACGAGTCCCTCTGAGCCACAACTTGAATACCCACCAGGTTCACAAGTTCTACAGGCTCACAAGTAAGAAATGTTAGATGTTTTCCATCAATTTCCCAGGAATCAACTCACCAGAGGAGAAAGGAAGGAGGCAGAAGAGGAGGTGGTATTGAAGAGCAAGACTCATTCACCACCACAGAGGTCCCTAATGGAGAAAATTAAGTTTCATTTACCAAAAAAGTGATCTCTTATCTCTAGGAGCTGCCTCTATGTCTTTAAGAGATGGGAAGAGAAATTTGACACAGCACAGTTGAAAGCAATGATCAGAAAAAATAAAGAAAACTATTTCAAACTTTTTACCCCACTCATTTCAAACTCCAATCTACCTTTAGTAAAGCTTTAGCTCTTAAATATTGCAATAGTTACAATGTGTCTCAAAACGAAGTTTTTTCTATTATCACACCAGATTTCCAAATATTCTAAATAAATGAAAATGACTCTTTTTATATAATGCCAAGTTAAAAGTGCCTACAAAGCCACATTTTTATATTTATTGTTTTCCATACAGCCAATAATACCTTCCTCTGAATCTCACTAATTCTAATTGTATCGGGTTTTTGCGTGTCAATAAGGTTACAGCGAATGTTTGTACCTGCAAATAACCAATATGCTATATTTGACTGTGTGCTGTCAGAATCCTCTAATTAAAAAGAATTGGTCCCTGAAACACTCATCCTTGGCACAAATAGGAAAAACCTGTCTACAAAGCATATGATTTGTAGAATACAGAAAAAAAAAGAGAGTAACAGTCTCATCATCCATCATTACTTGGAGAACATGGAGAGGGAGTCTGGCAACATTCATCCAGGGAGTAAACAGCAGGATGCCTCAACTTCCCTGAATCATCTACCTACTTTAGGAGGTCTATTTATGAATAATACATAGGTTTCCTTGAAAGCTTCTGTCAAAAAACACTGAGGCCTGGTAAGTAAGAAACATGTAATTGTAAGGAATTATGAAAAAGGATTTCAAAACTATTTAGTATAACTTTCATAATTTATAGGTGAAGCAATTCTCATACAGATAGATTGAATGTTTTGCCCAAAGTCCAGGGGATCATAGTTCTGATCTCCTAATTGCAGTTTAATCTTTTTCCACTAAGATTCCTCTTCCTAAAAACATGTGTTAACTTACCTCAGAAACATTTCCAAGTCTGAGTCTAAGGAACTTAGATGAAAATAGGGGCTAGGAAGATTCTCTTTTGTTGTGTAGAAGAACAAGGACAGTAGCCAAATCTATAATCTTCTTCTCCTTCTGGGAAGAAATTAAAGGACTGTAGAGTACAAAAGGTAAAATTAACAACCGTCAAATAAACAGGCATCTAGGACACAATTAAAGCACCAATCCACAGTTCCTCTTAATTACATATAATGGCACCTTCTGGGACCAATTGAAAGGTTCTAAGAACCATGGTCTCCAGCCAAAGTGAACTTACAAGCTATGTCCACTGGTATGGGATAATCCCCATATAAGAGAGAAGAGAAGATCAATAGCAATGGATTATTCTTTCTTCTAGGAACTTTTAGGATCCAATAGCTCAAAAGATGTAAAAACTACAGATTCATTAATATTTGTAACTCTGCATAACTTGACAGTTTGTAACCATTGCCAAAGGGAAGGGGGTGGAGATCAAAAGATTGTTAGGAAGTGGATTGTTATTGGTTGTTATTGTCAGAAGGATTTGCTCGGCAAACTTAAGAAAAACATGAGTCTGTTGCTGAAAGAGTAAATACAGCAGTGAACTGTGAACAAAAATTGAGGCAGATCAGTCGCAAAAGATAACTGCGGTAAATAGAGAGTTGGAACCAGAACAAGCAAATGCATAACGGCAGCCATGTTGTTGGGTAACAGTGGGTTTATCAAATATTGACAAACATGAAATGATTGTAATCAGTCACTGTCAAAAGAGAACAGGTCCCCTCCTCTCTTTTACAAATGATCCAATTAAAGGAAACATGTTGGCTATAAAAGTCAAAATCAACAATGCACTATACACTGACAACCCATCCAACATATAAAATCAATAGTGCATTCTGCTGCCATCCAGCACAAAGCGACAGTAGCAACTTCCCCACCTCTTTAGTCAAATATGACACTGTATCAATCGATCAAAACTCAGTACTTATCGAGCAAGGCTTCTGAAGAATGCAAACTGCGTTGTATGTCTATACCCCTCTCCCTGCCCATGTTCATTTGGTTTCGATAAATTTTAACTTAAAGGCATAATACCTAATGTTCTGTTGGCACATAGAGTATTATCTTTTTTTGTATAATCACCATATGATTTGGCATTGACTATATTTACAAGATTATAACAACATTGTAGGGCTAGAAATGTGAGTGCCATTGGATGGGGAACTGTCATTTTAGCTCAGTCTCCATACAATGGCTCTGTCCAAGTCCTCTACTCAGTGTGACAAACAAGACATAGATGGCTCCAATTAGTCATCAGGCTTGCATTAAAATTAAAAACAATCTGAAAGGGAACTGACCAAGGAATGGAGATGGAACAAATTATGAGGTTGACAGAAGAAGGAAAAATCACAACTTCATATTTGTTGTAGAGTGGAAAGGGCAGCAGAGTGGAATCGGGCTCTGACTCTGTGTCCTGTAACCTTGAACAAATCATTTTTATTCTTTGGATCTCAAGTTTCTATAAAGTTAAGGAACAGGCTCAATAGACTATAATAATTATTCAAAGACTAAAGTTTTAGTAGTCTAACACAGTGTTTTTAAAACATTTTTCCCCCAAGATCCACAGTCAGAAATACATTTTCTATCATGACAGAGTACATAGTATAACTGAAACAAAATTTCATAAATGGTACTTATTAGTATTATGTGCAATGCTCTCTAATATTTTCTCTTCTATTCATTTTCGTTTCTTTTATAAATGTTGATCATAATTGCCAGTGGCTCACAACCCACAGTTTGGAAAACGCTGTTTTATGGCTGTTTGCTTTTCTTGCTCCCTTCCTCCTGTGTTCATCCCTAGTGTTTCCCTTCCTCCCTCCTTCCTCCCTTCCTTCAAGTATCTCTACCCTAAATCCCAAACTTTGATTCTTTGTACTTAGCTGAATTTGTATTTTTCTCCAAATACTCTATATTTCTGCATCCCATAGGCTAGTACAATACAGGCATCCTCACTGGGTGCTGAATAAATACTTATTTCGTTAACCCTCCAACTACTTAACTCCTTTGAGAACAAGAGACATATGAAAAACGGCATCTATTTCCTGGATTTTTGAAATTTTGGGATAAAATAAGGGGAATTGTACAGTTATTTAACATTTTTGACAGTTTTCACATAGTCAAAATTAGCTCTTAATATGGTTTTAAATAAGATTAGAGAGTATGCATAGAGTGTATGAATTCAATTAATGAAACTATAAAGAAGACTGGAAGGGAATTTGCTAACACATTAACAGTCTTTCATCTCTTGATAGAAAGTTTCTTTGTTCATCTTTTATACTTTATTCTGCTTTCCAAATTATCTCCTTTAACATGTGATACTTTGATAATCAGAGAAGTAAATTTTAAAAATTCCTGAGAAAGACAAAATATGCCAGAAACTTAAGCCCAATGATTTGGACTAGTACGTCAAACGTACATTGTGTGTCAACCTCTCTTTTTATCATCTATGTATGTATGTATGTATGTGTATATATCAATCTATCAATCATCTATCTATCTTTCCTTTCTGACAAAGAATTGGTGATATACTTAATTTGTCTTTTTAGCCTCTGTTTTCTTTGCATTTCTTAAGCAATCCAGTACAAAGTTAATTTTATTGCCAGTAATAGTATTTCTTTTCCCACAATACAAGGTAGAAATCTAAAATGAATCAAAGACTGCCTGCTACCTCTTTCCCTTTAGCCATCCAGAATTAGAATATGTATAAGTTAATAACTGCTCACATCTCTGCAGGGCTGCTCATGTGTCAGGCACTTTTTCCTTTTTTTTTTTTTTTTTTTTTTTTTTTTTATTTTATTTTATTTTTTTCCTTTTTCTCCCCAACGCCCCCCAGTACATAGTTGTATATTCTTCGTTGTGGGTTCTTCTAGTTGTGGCATGTGGGACGCTGCCTCAGCGTGGTTTGATGAGCAGTGCCATGTCCGCGCCCAGGATTCGAACCAACGAAACACTGGGCCGCCTGCAGCGGAGCGCGCGAACTTAACCGCTCGGCCACGGGGCCAGCCCCAGGCACTGTTTCCTTTTTAATCCTGTGACCTCATCACTCTTTACAACTATCCCAAGAGGAGTTGCTATTGAGGTTCCCTTTTTACAGATAAAGAAACTGAGGACTGAAAGATGAAATAGGTAACTTGTTTTAAGTCATGTAACTCTAACATGAATTTGAGCAAATATTTGCTCCTTTAAATTTAATTTGTTCTAATTAATTTATGACGTTTGTTGTGTTTAATCCTCATGAATGAATGAAGTCAGTACTATCATTATCACTTATTTATATATGAGAAAAGGAGGCAAAGAATTAGCAAGAGAGTAAGTTATAGAGGGTGAAGATGAAATGTGTGTTTAGAAGTTTTCGCTAAAAATTCACTCCTATTCTTAAAAATTCTAACCAGATTGCTTAATTTTATCTTTCTTTGTTTTGATAATTAATTTTTTTGTGATTTTATTTTACTATTATTTTTTTAATTTTTATTTCTTTGGATGTACATCATATTTTGAATTCTGTATACATTACATCATGTTCACCACCCGAACACTAATTATAGTGCATCCCCTCACATGTGACCCTAATCACCCCTTTTGCCCTCCCCCCTGCACCCTCCCCCAATGATAACCACCAGTCCAATCTCCAATGCTATGTGTTTTTTATTTTGTGTCATTTTTATCTTCTACTTATGAATGAGATCATATGGTATTTGACTTTCTCCCTCTGGCTTATTTCACTCAGCATAATACCCTCAAGGTCCATCCATGTTGTCACAAATGGCCAGATTTCGTCATTTCTTATGGCTGAGTAGTAGTCCATCATGTATAAATACCATGTCTTCTTTATCCATTCATCCCTTGATTGCTAGATTGCTTCCAACAATCCAACTAGAAAATGGGCAAAAGATCTAAACAGAGATTTCTCCAAAGAAGATATACAGATGGCCAACAGGCATATGAAAAGATGCTCAACATCATTAGCTATCAGGGAAATGCAAATCAAAACTACAATGAGGTATCACCTCACTCCGGTCAGAATGGCTATAATTAATAAGACAGGAAACAACAAATGTTGGAGAGGGTGTGGAGAGAAGGGAACCCTTGTTCACTGCTGGTGGCAGTGCAAGCTGGTGCAGCCACTATGGAAAGCAGTTTGGGGTATCCTCAGAAAATTAAGGATAGATGTACCATATGATCCAGCTATTCCACTGCTGGGTATTTACCCAAAGAACTTGAAAACACAAAGGCATAAAGATACTTGCACCCCTATGTTCATTGCGGCATTATAATTTTATCTTTCAAAGTTTATTGATTCCCACAGGGGCTTACAGAATTTTGCCTCTAAATTTCCCCTTTCTGTCACAAAATCAAGGCAGGTGTGGGTATACTTATGACTCCGTTTTCTTTTGGAAGACATTTAAGAAATATATATTTTAGAAATATAATAAGGAAATAAAAATATATCTCTCAGTACTTTATTTTATTGAATATAAATTCACAAATAATAATACTCAATGCTACAAAATTAACAACAAAACATGAACGAACTAATCTTTTGAAATAATGCAAAGGTGCAATGTTACTCCATCTTGTCTTCACCAGTCTCCCCAGCTCTCCTCTCTACCATGAAGAGTTCCCATATTCCATTACTTCAACTCCCTCAGGATTTTGTCTTATTCCATCTAAGATTTTATCAGCAGTATCAGCTCATCCACTATGGAGATAACAAAACACAGATGACCAGGCTTTAAGAAGCCCTAGAAGATAATTTGCAGAAATGCTATGAAGCATGTGAATCAAAATATAATGATGGGGCTGCATCTCTTCACACCCATCCCCTCCTTCACTACTCATATCTCAGTTCCAAGTGTAAGAGATGTGAAATCATCTGTAATCAGCCCTTTTCCTGCAAAAACTCTTCTTCCTGATCATTCCTAAGTTGGATCTCCAATCATGACGTCAATGGTTGAGTAGCCACTGAGTTTTGCAGTGACTCTGAATTTAGAGCTCTGCAGCCATGCCATCATATACATGAATGAATTTCCTTTTTCCTTTCAGGCTTTGCCATGTGTGTCTCCAGTCTTTGATGTTCCTGAATCACTTGTATGCCTTTGAAGGACATTGATCAGATCTTCTTCTCCTTTGCACTTTTATACAATACTTAATCTCAACCTCATTGGACACTAGTGTACTCCCTTAGTTAAATTCATTGCCAAGTGTGAAAGTCTGAGTATTTCACTGCAGTGCTCCCCCAGTGCTGAAAATAGGCTCTGTGTGTGAAGATGGAGACACTGACTTTGATAAATAAAGGTCATTCAGGTTGCTAAACAGATATAGCATCCTATTACATTGAATACTTTTTGCAAGTCATGCTTTTAGTGTTGTATAATCCTCCCAACTCCTAACTGTGACCCCATCCCCCTCACTTCCTGAACTTGTGTCCATCCTTTTTTGTCTTTCTTCTGCACCAGAAGTTACAGACATGGAGGAGCCAAGGAGAGAATGATCCAAGGAAAGCATGGTAGGCTGTTAGTGCAGAGCCTTATAGAAATGAACAAGGCTTAAATTTGCCCAGCACCTGTGCTCAACATCTCACACTCTCAAACCCATATCCGCATTAGATGGCCTGTAGAGAGTTTGGGGGTTTGGGGAGCTGGTCCAACATCTTTCTACCTAACCACAGCTCACAATGTTTAAAGTGTGTTTGAGCCTCCTTAATAAATAACACATGGTGGAGACATTTTTCCATAATAGGCACTTCATAAATGTATCTTGGGGTGACCAACAGTTTTGCAGAGTCAGGATTACAAACCATCTAGCAAAGTGCTGGCATTTCAAATCACTTTTCATTTCTCACCACAATGTTAGTTGCTCTGAAATGCAGTAGAAACATATGAACCGTCCCCAACATAAAGAGCTTACAATTAACCAAAAGAGACAATATTTGGTTCACTTTTCCAATGGAAAAAAAAATCTCGACTTCAGCCATTAGATAAAAGGGGAGAATTCATTTCAACTTCATTTTCTTTCAGCCTTTATATTAATATCTTGATTTCCCTGATAGTATGTAGGCATAAAAGTTATGTTTCCAATTTTTCATTTAGATGAAAGATATTCCACATTGCCTGCTACACCACTAAGGACTAAGTAAATATTCTTCAGCTTTCCTTTAAAAACAAATAACCCACACTTATTTGGATGATTTTCTCTACTGTGGCTCGGGAGAAAGCAGTATTGGGGCTGTGGCAACATTGTTAACCACATAAATGACCTTCTAATTGCAAAGACCTCCTGGCTCAACTGGGATATCGGTTCTAAAATCATATCCCAGTAATTTATTCTCTCCATTCCCTGAAGAGCAGGCTTGAGGTCAACGTCGTCATGTGAGACACAGTTTCTCTCTTGCTACAGCACCAGTAAACTGTCGTTTTCTTTTATTCTTTCTTCCCCCATCCCCTGCTCCCTGACTAATCTGTTGTAAAAGGAATTTCACATCAGACATGGTCAAATGCTGATGATTTCATCGCCTCCAAATGGCCCTCCCTGGAGACAATTAACCAACAATTATGGGATGAGTTCCCACAAGGTCACAGAAATGGCCTGTTAGTTCAGGACCAACCACCTCAAACCCAGTCCATGGAACACCAGAGCTGAAGGAGCAATAGCTGCCAAGAAATTGCAGAAGAGGGAACAATGGCAAATTAGCTTACCTTTTCCCTTCTCTGGACTACCTCATCATTAAGATGAGAGTTTGGACTAGAAGTCACAAGTCCCTCCAGTTCTCATAGAGAAGGAATATGCGGCTATCAATAGGCTGCCAGGGTGTCATGGCAGGTCAGAGGGTAATCAATCTAGTTGTAAGTTTCCATCATACTGGCCTGGGACTTTTGGGAACTTTGGGAAGTTCTTTAGTTTCTTAGCCTCAGTTTTCTCATTTAGATAAAGAAAAAAAAAGAAAGATTATACGAGCTAATGCATAAAAAGCAATACCTAGCTCAATGTAAATACTCAACATTAACGAATAGTTTAAAAAATTAAAAGGTGAAGGGCAACCAGAGATTTTCTCTTGTCTATGGTCTGAATAGTTTGGCCCTGTGTAGAAGAGTTTCCCTTTCTGCCTGACTTCCTATTCTCCCTTGCAGTCCACAGTGCACTGATGCTGCATTTGGGAGACCCAGAACAGATATAAAACTTACCTGGAAAAGACTTTCCAGCCTGCAGCAATCAGCATTGTGCGTCATCAGAGTGACTTCAAGCTCCGTATCCCGCTTCTGTCTCAGTCAGGTTAAACTTCCTTAAACATAACTTTTCTCATGTCATTCACATGCCCCAAATCTTTCCACAGCTTTATATTTCTCACCTGTATAGTTAATACTTTTCTACCTGACTCAGGGCTCTCTGTGGTCTGGCTTCATGCCTCCTGCCCACTGTCTACCTCTTTTATCCGTTAGAAATCTGCTCTCTCTTATCTAGAAATCTCCACTCCATACTTACTTTTCATTCCATGCCTTCATTCACATCGATTCTTTCTTTAGACATGTTCTCCTTCTTTTTTCCTCTCCAAATACTGCCAATATTTAAATACCTATCTCAGTTTTCAGCTCTTCTCTAAGGTCTTTTAGGTCTTTACTGAAGTCATTCTCTAAATCAGAGTTGGCAAACTTTTTCTGTAAGGACAGATAGTAAGAGTCATGGAAAGAGCGCTTTCTATATTCAGATTGTTAGAGAGAGAGCATGACAAGTATCAAGGCTTCTCCTCTTCCTCACTTTAGAAAGGATTCTCCAGATCTGAAGGAGTGGGACCAAGGGGAAGAGGAGAAGTGATGAGAGGAAAGGTTTGTTGGGGCTGAAGTCAAGGAAGCCCACCTGAAGGGATTATTTCTTGGTGAGTCAGTTTCCTCATACTTCACAGATTTTACTTGAGCAAGTAGTGTTCACCTTAGCGACCAGAGCCCATCAATGTTTAAAAAAATTTTTAAAAAGAGAGATATAGACAGTAAACATTTTAGAATATATGTATATTCTAGATAGATATATATATATGTATCATCTCTGTGGCAACTATTCAACCCCATGGTTGTAGTGCAACGCAACCATAGATGATATGGAAATGTTTGGGGGGGGGGGGGTGTGTTCCAACTACACTTCATCTACAAAAGCGGGTTTTATGATATTTAACATCAATACTATGATGTTATATGATATTTACTATCAATACCATGATACTCTGTTATCTATTGAGTTAAATGGAGTAGCGGTGACTCTTAAACTAGACTTTTAAGTTTTATAAGGGTAAGGATATGCCTTATAAACTTATCGTATCCCTGAAATTAATCAGCATAGAGCTAAGCATCTGGATTATGGTTAATATAGATTCCATTGGTTGAGTAGTTGGTTATTTTTTCTCACTGCCCTCAACGATCTCACCTGTGAAATAGCAGGAGTGAGGTACAGTTTCCTCTACCTCTGGCATTTGATAGAGGTAGAATAGAAAGTCTCAAGTTCCTTTTATTATCAAAAATTGTAGTGATTTTACTTCAGTTTTAAAAAGAAATTATTGCAGTAAAATACACACAACATAATATGTACCAACTTAACCATATTTAAGTACACAATTCAGTGGTATTAAGTATAACTAAGCACATGTTATGCAACCATCTCCACCATCCATCTCCAGAAGTCTTTTCATCTTGCAAAACTGAAACTCAATACTACTTATTAAAGAATTACTCTCCATTGCCCTCTCCCTCCAGACCCTGGAAACCACCATTCTACTTTCTATTGCTATGATTTTGACTACCCTAGGCAGATCATATAAGTAGAATCATAGTGTTCGCATTTTTGTGACAGGCTTACTTCATTTAGTATAACGGGCTCAAGGTTCATTCATGTTGTAGCACATGTCAAAATCTCCTTCCTTTTTAAGGAATAACATTCCTAAAAATGAATAACAATGAAATAACAATGAATAACATTCTATTGTAAGTATATACTACTTTTTACTTATCCATTCATCTGTCGATGGACACTTAGGTTGCTTCTATGATTTAGCTATTATAAATAATGCTGCTATAAACACAGGTGTAAAATATCTCTTTGAGATTCTGCTTTCAAATATTTTGAGTACACATGCATATGTGATATTGCTGGATCATATGGTAATTCTATTTTTAACTTTTTTGAGAAACCACCATATTGTTTACCACAGCAGCTGCACATTTTACATTCCCACCAGTAGTGCACAAGGGTGCCAATTTCACCATATTCTCGCCAACACTTTGTATTTATTTTTTTCATAGTGGCGATTCTAATGGGTATAAGGTGGTATCTCATTGTGGTTTTGATTTCAATTTGTCTAATGATTAGTGATGTTCAGCTTGTTATCGTGTGCTTATTGGTCAATCAAGCATCTTCTCTGGAGAAATGTCTACTCAAGTTTTTTGCCCATTTTTGAAGCAGATTTTTTGTCTTTTTTTTGTTGAGTTTGAGGAATTCTTTATATACTCTGTATATTAATCCCTTTTTAGATTTATGATTTCAAATATTTTCTCTCATTCCACAGAGTGTCTTTTCATTCTGATAATAGCGTCCTTGGATGCACAACAATTTTTAATCTTCATGAAATCCAATTTGTCTATTTATTTTTCTCTGTGCTTTTGGGTCACATCCAAGTAATCATTGCCAAATCTAATGTTGTGAATCTCTTAGAATGTTATCTTTTAAGAGATTTATATTTTTAGCTCTTATGTTTATATTTTTGATTCATTTTGAGTTAATTTTTGTATATAGTGTATAAGGGTCCAACTTTATTGTTTTGCATGTAGATGTTTAGTTTTACCAGCACCGTTTATTGAAAATACTATTCTTTTCCATTGAATGGTATTGACACCTCTTGAGGAAAATCATGTTACTATATATGTGAGGGTTTATTTCTAGGCTCTCTGTTCTATTCCCGTGGTCTATATGTCCATCTTTATGCCAGTACCATACTGTTTTCATTTTTGTAACTTTGTGTTAGGTTTTGAAATCAGGAAGTGTGCATCCTGCAACTTTGTTTACGTTTTCAAGATTGTTTTGGCTATTCAGGGTCCCTTGAAATTCAATAAGAATTTTAGGATGCATTTCTCTATTTCTGAAGAAAGCATCACTGGGATATTGATTGGAATTGCTTTGAATGTGTAGACCACATTGAGTAGTATTGACAGCTTAATATTAAATCTTCCAATCCATGAACATGGGATATCTATTTATTTATGTCTTCTTCTAATTTTTTTCAGCAAATATTTTATAGGTTCACTATGTAATTCTTTCATCATTTTTGTTAAATTTGTTCCTAAGTATTTTATTCTTTTTGATGTTATTGTAAATGTAATTGCTTTCTTAACTCTCTTTTCAGATTGTTCATAATTAGTATATAGAAATGCAACTGATACTTGCTTTTTTTTTTTTTTTTTTTGGTAAGGAAGATTCATCCTGAGCTAACATCTGTGCCAATCTTTTTATATTTTATATGTGGGATGCCAACACAGCATGGCTTGATGAGCAGTGTTTAGGTATGTACTCAGGATCTGAACCTGCAAATCCTAGCCTGCCAATGCAGAGCGCACGAACTCAACCACTATGCCACTGGGCTGGCTCCTGGTTTTTGCTTTTGATACAAAATGTTGACTTTATACCCTGCTACTTTGTTGAATTCCTTTATTAATTCTAATATTTTTTCATGGAATATTTAAAGTTTTCTACGTATAAGATCATATAATCTATGAACAGAGATAATTTTACTACTTCCTTTCCAATTTGGATGGCTTTTATTTCTTTTTCTTTCCTAATTTCTCTCGTTAGGACTTTCAGTACTATGTGGAATAGAAGTGGTGAAAGCAGAGATCCTTGCCTTGTTCTTGATCTTAGAGGAAAATCTTTCAGTCTTTCATGATTGAATATAATGCTTACTGTGCATTTTTCATATATGGTTTTTATTATGATGAGGTAGTTTTCCTGTTCAGTGTTTTTATCATGAACGAGCGTTGAATTTTGTCAAATGCTTTTTTCTACATCACCTGAGATGATCATATAGATTTTCCTTCATTCTGTTGATGCAGTGTATTATGTTGATCAATTTTCATGTGTTGAACTATTCTTGCATTCCAGGAATAAATTCCACATGGTCATAGTGTGCAATCATTTTAGTGTGCTGCTCAATTGTTTGGCTAGTATTTTGTGGAAGCATTTTGCATCAATGTTCATAAATATTGGTTTATACTTTTCTTATCTTGCAGTCTTTGCCTGGCTTTAGTATCAGGGAAATAGTCACCTCATTGAATAAATTGGTAAGTGTTCCCTCCTTTTCAGTGGTTTGTAAAAGTTAGAGGCCAGCTTTGTGGCCGAGTGGTTAAGTATTCACACTCTGCTTTGGCAGCCTGGGGTTCAGTGATTTGGATCCTGGGTGTGGACCTACACACCGCTCATCATGCCAGGCTATGGTGGTGCCCCACATAGAAGAACTAGAATGACCTACAACTAAGGATATACAACTATGTACTGGGGCTTTGGGAAGAAAATAGAAGAGGCAGATAGGCAACAAATGTTAGCTCAGGGCCACTCTTCCTCACCAAAAAAAAAGCATATCTTAAAAAAATAATATGTTAAAAAAAAAGAAAAGAAAAGTTAGAGAAGGCTTGGTGTTAGTTCTTCAAATGTTCAGTAGAATACAAAGTGAAGCCATAAAGTCCAGGGCTTCCATTTGTTGGGAGACTTTTGGTTACTGAATCAATGTCTTTACTATTTATAGGTGTAGTCAGGCTTTCCATCTCTTCATAATTTAACCTTGGTAGACTTTGTGTTTCTAGGAATTTGCTCATTTCTTCTAGATTATCCAATTTGATGCCATATAGTTATTTATCATGCTCGCTTATAGTCCTTTTTATTTCTGTAGAGTAAGTAGTATTGTCCTCAATTTCATTTCTGATTTTAATAATCAGAGTAAGGATCAGAGTTTTGATAATCAGAGTCTTAATCATTTTAATAATAGTGGAGTGTCCTCTGTTTTTTGCTTAGTTAAGCTAACTAAATTTTTGCCAGTTTAGTTGATCTGTTTGAATAATCAACTTTTGATTTCTTTGATTTTTCTCAGTTGTTTTGTTTTATTTTCTACTTCTTTTATCTCTAGTCTAATCTTTATTATTCCCTTCTTTCTGCTGGCTCTGGGTTTAGTTTGGTCTATGTTTTTGAGTTCCTTAAGTTGTAAAGGTGGTTGTTGATTTGAGATCTTTCTATTGTTTTTTTAATATGAGCATTTATAACTATAAATTTCCCCCTTAAAAATGCCTTGCTTTCATCCCATAAATTTCAGAATGCTGTGTTT
Source organism: Equus quagga (assembly GCF_021613505.1). Lineage (NCBI taxonomy): Eukaryota > Metazoa > Chordata > Mammalia > Perissodactyla > Equidae > Equus > Equus quagga. Next base: position 35,593,509 of record NC_060275.1, read on the forward strand.
TTATTTTCATTTATCTCTAAGCATTCTCTGATTTTCTTTGTGACTTCTCCTATGATCCATTGGATGTTTTAGAATTTGCTGTTTAATTTTCACAAACTTTTAAATTTTCCAGTTTTTCTTCTGTTATTGATTTCTAATTTTATGATGTCGTGGCTGGAGTAGATAATTTGTATGAAGTGTATCTTTTAAAATCAATTGAGATTTAATTTGTGACATACCATATGGTCTATGTCCCTAGCAATGTCCCATGTTCACTTGAGAAGACTGTATATTCAGTTGCTGGGTAGAGTGTTCTGTATATGACTATTAGATCTAGTTATTTTACTGTATTGTTGAGGTCTTCTGTTTCCTTATTTATCTTTTGTCTGATTGATGTATATCTTATTGAGAGTAGGATATAGAAATCCCAAACTATTATTGTAGAAATATTATTTTTCCCTTCAATTGTATCAAGTTTTGCTTCATATATTTTGATGGTCTTATATATTAATGCTTCATATATTTTGATTTTAGATACATAAATATTTATAATTGTTATATATTCTTGCTGTATTGAACTCTTTATTAATATATAATGTCCTTTTTTGTCTCTTGTAAACTTTTTGATTTAAAGTCTCTTTTGTCTGATATTATAGCCAACTTCTGCTCTCTTTTGGTTACTATTTGCATGGGATAAATTTTTCCATCTTTTCAAATTTTTAACCTATTTGTATTTTTGAATATAAACTGAGTCTCTTATAGGCAGCATAGAATTGAATCATTTAAGAAAAATTTTTGTCAATCTCTCTCTTTTGATTGAATAGTTTAATCCATTTATGTTTAAGGCAGTTACTTATAAGGAGGGATTTACTTCTCTTATTTCACTATGTTTTTATAACTTTTTTTTTTTGGTCTCTCATTTCATGCATTTCTATCTCCTTTTGAGTTTGGTTGATTTTTTGTAGTAATACATTTTAATTCCCTTTTCATTTCCTTTGTGTATATTCTATGACTATTTTATTTGTGGATACCATAGGGATTACATTTAGCATACTAAAGTTATATCATTCTAATTTGAATTTATACCAGTTAGACTTTAATAATGTGCAAAGACTCTGCTCCTTTATAACCTCTGTCTTAAATTCTTTCAATTATTGATGTCACAAAATCACATCTTTATGCATTGTTTGTCCAAAAGCATAAACTAACAATTGTTTTTAATGTATTAGTCTCTTAAATTGTGTGGAAAATAAAATGTGGAGTTACAAAGAAAAGTTACAATAGTACTAGCTTTTAGACTAATAATTGTGGTTTTAAAAATTGTATTAATCTTTTAAATCATCTAGAAAATAAACAGTAGGTTTACACATCATTGTTACAATGATACCAGTTTTCATAATTGCCATCTGTTTATCTTTACTAAGATCTTAGTTTTTTTATGTGACCTTGAATAACTGTCCAATGTCCTTTCATTTTAAGCAAGAAGACTTCTTTTGGATTTTCTTGCAGAGAAGGTCTAGTGGTAATGAACTCCCTTAGCTTTTGTTTATGTGGGGAATGTCTTACTTTCTCTGTCACTTGTGAAGGGCAGTTTTGCTGGATACAGGATTGACAATGTATTTCTTTCAGCACTTTGACTATATCAGCCAACTCTTTTCTGGTTGCCAAAGTTTCTGATTCCATGTTGATAATCGTATTGAGGATCACTTGCATGTGATGAGTCACTTCTCCCTTGCTGCTTTTGTGATTGTCTCTTAGTTTTGACTTTCTACAGTTTGATTATAACGTGCCTCAGTGTGGATCTCTTTGAGTTCATCCTACTTAGAGTTCATTGGACTTTTTGGATGTCTATATTCATGTCATTCATCAAATTTAGGACTTTTTTTTTTTTTTAGAAAGATTAGCCCTGAGTTAACATCTGCCACCAATCCTCCTCTTTTTGATGAGGAAGACTAACTCTGAGCTGACATCCATGCCCGTCTTCCTCTACTTATATGTGGGATGCCTGACACAGCTCTGCTTGAGAAGTAGTGCATAGTCCACACCTGTGATCTGAACCAGCGAACCCCAGGCCACTAAAGCAGAATATAACCTCTGCACCACTAGGCTGGCCCAAAATTTAGGAAGTTTTGAGCAATTATTTCTTCCAGGAATCTCTCTGCCCCTCTTGTTCTCTATTCTCCTTCTGAAACTCCCACACTGAATATGTTGTTCCACTTGATGCTATCCCACAAATCCTTTTTTCTCTGTTTACTCATCTTCAGTCTTTTTTTTTTAAATTTTCCTCAGACTCAATAATTTCAAGTGTCATCTCTTCAAGTTTACTGATTCTTTTCTTCTGCCTCTTCACATGTGTCTTTGACTCCCTCTAGTGATTTTATTCATTTCAGCACTAGAAATTATTTTTGGTTTCTTTTAGGTTTTCTATCTATTTTTTAATATTTTACTTTGTTCATACATCATTTCCTTGACTTTCTCCACATTTTCTTTTAGGTCTTTGAGCATCTTTAAGATAGATGTTTAAAGTCTTTGTCTGGTAGGTCCACAATTTCATCTTTCTCAGAAACAGTTTCCATTGGTTTATTATTTTCCTTTGAATAGGTCATACTTCCCTGTTTCTTCATATGCCTTGTGAATAAGTAATTTATAGATAATTCAGCATTTAAATCAAATAATGTGGTAACTCTGATAATCAGATTCTCCCACTTCCCCAGGATTTGCTGTTTTGTTTTGTCTGATTTTCTGGTTGCATGTTGTCTCCATTCAGAAGATTATCCTGAGGTGTAAACTTAAGCTTTTTTAAGCTCTTCCTCTGTGGTTATTTTTTAATTTTGCTCATATATGTCATTGCTTTTGAATGCCATATTCTTCAACGTCTGGCTTATAAAAAGAGACAAATGAAGAAGAAGAGGAAAACACCAGCCCTATAAATCCCGTGGAAGCTGCTTCAGCCCAAGGAGAGGAGGCTTACAGAAATGGGGGAGGGGAGCAACAATGGCTGACAGCTTCTGTGTCTGTACCTTTGTGATCAGAAGCAACAATCAGTGATCAGAACACAAATCCCTGATATTTGGAGGACAGCACCATCACTGCTCACTCTGCCTCCTTAAGTTATGTGCAAGCTGCTTCAGGAACAGATGCACAGCTGCCTGCCATGGGACTGGAGAATGGGGGATGGGCAGTTGCTCTTAGCTAAGAACTGAAATTGACTGAAAATAACCAAAACTTACCATCAGAGGCTTTCTCCAAATGTTGAAAGACTTCAAGTGACTCCCAAGTTCCAAAGTACTTACATCATAGGTTCTACAAGCACAATTGTTGTATAGGTGGTGACACAGATTCCTGGTGCTTCCTACCTCACCATCTTCCCAGAATCCTTTTAAAGACTTAAGCTTTTATCAGAGGAAATGTTAAACTTTAGACATTGGCATGGATTGAAACAATTGAATGTCTTATGAGCTTCTGTCTCCTCTGGAAACTCAAGAAGACTAAAGGTTACTTGCCTCTCCATCCACAAAACTTAAGACTGAGTTAAAGAAAACCACATAACTCAGTTGAGGAGGTAACCTCAGGAAACTCCAAGAGAGTCCAATACAAACATTACAGATTTAATATTTTATCAAGAGGGCACAATTGTATTTCATGTTGTAAGTAATGAAGTGATGAATACTTAATTTCCATTCTCTTGAGCTATACACTCACCCTTTTCTCAAATGAAGAATGTGACATTTTGTGTGGGATTGACAGCAGGAGAATTGAAATCTCTCCCAGAGATCAGAGATTCTTATTATTTTAAAAAGGTACCTTTCTAATGCAGTGTTCTCAAACTTCTACTGCTGGGTTGGGCAAGTCAGGGGCTGTTCACAAAATGAGCACAGAAGGGGATTGAAGATAAGGACATGATGAGGACAGAAGGGCACTAAAGGAAGAGGTACGAGACTAAAGAAAATTAACTGTACTCTTTCTTAGATTGAACCAAAAAAAAAAAAAACCCTTAAGGTATAGTGTCCCTAATACCAAAGAGACAAAGATTCTCACCAGTCATTCTCTCCTCCAGCTCTCTGATTTCTCTGAGGACTCAAGAGTGTTTAGTATTACTCCAGTTGCAGTAATAACAAAAAGTTCAGCAATGTGAAAAGAAATGAGCATTTTCCAGGTAAATGACACAGAGCCCTTTAAATTGCCTTCATTTTTTGAAAGAGGAAGGAGAAGGTACTGTCTACCTTCTTATCTTCTTAAACATAACACAAACATCACAGTTTAACTCTTGGTGGTTCATGTGTGATGTTACAAGAATGAGTTTTGTTTAATGATAACATGCCTTCAGGGTCTCTTACAGAGGAAGAGGTTGTCTGTCTTCACATATTCCATGAGATTGGCAGTTATATTTTAGGGTCATTTAGTCCTATCTTGGCTCCTTTGCAAATATCAGACTGCCCTCTACTACTTCAAATCTCATTTTCCTTTCTTGCCAATAGCTTATACCATCCTGCATCTCCCCAGCCTTCTGGCTAAACACAGACCTCTAGTGGACTTTGATAAGTAGATGGGAAACCCAAAATAGTTACTTTGTTGGCTTAATAAAATTAAATAGGTGTAAGTGAAAGTTTGATTTTTTATATATAAAGCTTATGATTATTGGTGTTGTTTCCAAAACTTTGATTATGTTTTTATGGTTAAAATTTCAGAATAAGTAATTTACAGACAATTGAGGTGTTTCTTATAGAGAGAACAAAGTTGTGGTTGACCACATTTCTATTGTGTTTACCCTATTGCTCCCCTGTTGGCTCTTTTTCTGCCCCAGTTCCCTCATGCAATGCGTTCTTCATATGCTAGCTGAGCCCCTCATGTTATGCAGTGAACAAACAAGTAGGTATTTGGATTGTATACGTGGTTATTTGTTGAACAAAAGAAAGTACAACATAATGTAGTTGAAAGGAGGATAGCTAATGGCTAGAACTTGAGTCTTAGGTTGAATCTGATTAAAATAGCTTGTGTGACTTCAAAGAAGATACTTCACTTCTCTGAGATTCATTTTGTCTGTGTCTAGAGTGAAAGCTGAATCATCTCTAAGATCCCTTCCAGCACTAATATTCTAGGATTCTACTCTTTGAGATATGATCTCTTTTACATAAGGTCCTCCCAAACCATCAAAGAATAATTAAGATCACAGAATGATGCACATTCCAGCTTTATCAGTCATACCAGATAATTGTTCAGGTTCATCCCCTAGATCCCACCAGGCTTGAAACCTTTATTGATGGGAAACTGTCAGCATGGGGTTGGCAGCACAAACTTCTTTTGCTGCACTAAACCACTGTGCTCGCTGGGATACTGAGTCTTGTCAAAGCAAATATCGGCTGCCAACCTGCTGCTACACATTTGCAGAGAAGGTGAGCTGACACAGATCAGATGAGAACCAGAATAAAAACTTGCCCAAGCCACAGAGTTTTGGAAATGTTGAAGACATGCCACTGACCTCTTTTTCTTTCCTCTAAAGGAGTGTTACCGTGTTCCATTGTGATTCTGTGTGTAACCTGGGGCCAGATGAAGAAATATAGAAATACTGTGAGGAAAGCATCTCTCTCCACATATCCAACTTGATTAAAACTAAAGTGCATGTCCAGGGCTCTCCCTCCAAGAGCCAGATCTCCAGGGATCTTCAGATCAAGAAGGATAAGCAGGGTTGCAGCAGAGGCACATTTTGCAGCTCAGAGCACTTGCTGTCTAAGGTGAAGTTGGGAAACAGGGTTTTCTCCTAGGCAAATAGTCCAGAAGGCCAAAGTCCAGGTTTCCAAGATGTGCTTCATACTCCATATTAATGGAAACTTGAGGCAGTGATGGAGACTAGGAGACACACAGACTGTTGAATTTAAATTTATCTCATGTTTACGAGCTGTGTGTTCTCCTGCAAGTTTCTGAACTCTGTGCTTCAGTTTCTATATCTGCAAAGTGCTAATAACATTTTTTCAATGACATTAGACTGTGGAGACAATTCAAGAGAATGCTTGCAAAACTTTGGATACAGTGCTTAGGACATGGTTATTCTGAATGCCAATGGATATAGGTGTTGTGTTTGCTGTGCTTCGATATATTTATTTTTAAAATGGAGATAATAATAGAAAATATCTTATTAAATTTTTGGGAGACTACATAGATCATTGTCTGGAACACTATAAAGTCTCCATAATGTCAGCTAGTACCATCACCATTGAGATCATCATGGTGGTCATCTTCTTTTTCAGAAGTGACAGTCTAGAAGTCCAGGCTAAGATCATGCATTTTGACACAGCTGAGTTCATAGTTGGTAGGTGGTGTTGGACCTCTACTTTCTCACCTGCAGAAGGACATTGCATACATACCTCCTGAGGCAACAGAGTCCAGGGAATAAGAGGGTGTCTTCTGGATTCACATGCTCTTGGTTAAAACCCTGGTTCCAACATTTATTAGTTGTATGCTTTTAGGTAAATTTTTCAATCTCTTTGTGCCTCAGTTTCTTCACGTTTAAAGTGGGGGGTTGTATTAGTAGGAATTGCCATGAGAATTAAATTATGTGTTAGAATACTTTTAGCTTCAGCTTTCAGGAATCTGGCTCCCATGGCCTTAAATCATGAATAACAGTCTTTGATCCCATAACAGGTAGTTGAGGGTATGCTACATGCCTGCTGTGACTAGAGCTCGGTTTCCTTTTTGTGTGTTCTTTTGCATCCCTCCTATATGTGTGGGCTTTGACCTCACACTGGCTTCCTCTCTCCTCCTAAGACACAATTAACACTGCCTGGGAAGCATACATTCTCATTCATATCCTCTAGGAAAGAGAGGCAAGCTTCCCTTGCTTTCTCCTGACAGCAAAACATTTCACTGATGGAAGCTTCCAAATGTGATTTCCTTTTTATTGTTGGTACAAATTAACTTAGACCTTTACATCCTCAAACCAATCATGGGCAAGAGTGAAACGGGAGTGTCATGATTGGTTTAAGCTAATCATTTAGGGGAGGAGTCTGTATACATGTCCACTACAAATGAGGGACTACTTAGGACGGGGCCTGAAGGATCTAAAGGTACAATGAGTGTTAGATAGTATTATTACTCTTTTATTAGTATATGTACTGATAAAATTAAATTGACGATATATTAAAAGCATATATCACAGGACTTGGTAACCCTAAGTACTTAAAAAATGGAAGCTCCCACCATGTAATTAGTCCCAGTGCCTAATTAACATACTCACTCACTCTATCTAGACCAGCATGCCCATCGCCCATTCCCACAACTTCTCCTTGTACCTGGTGTGCCTGCTGCCTGGAATCTGACCCTTCTTGAGCTAACCCCACCATATAGCCTTTATCACCCATCTTCAAAATCATTTTTATGATGCTTTTTCTGACTTCCCCAAAGGGAAAGGATTTCTTTCCTTTCTATGAAGCCTGCTGGCACTTCACTCTAATATATACACTTTTCAAATTATGCCAAGAAATTAGTTATCTATATTAATGGTCTTAGCTTCCCAAGAATTAGTAAGGTACTTAAGGGCAGAGAGAGTTTTCATATATCCCTCCAAACTGCCTGACCCAATGCAGTGGAGCTCATGGGTACTCAATGAACAACAGTTAGCTGATTGCTATGGATGGCCAAGTAGACTCTGGAAACAGAAACCTTGTACCTCGTATCACTTATTAAAGAACGAAAAGCTGACAAAGTAATAACAAAAGAACAAGGAGGGCTTTTCACTGAGTGGAACTTTTTTCTCACAAAGAGACCTTTGGCATTGCCAACTCTTTTGTTTTTTCTGCTTTTTCTCTCCAAATCCTCCCAGTATATAGCTGTACATTTCTTTTAGTTGTGGGTCCTTCTAGTTGTGGCATGTGGGATGCCATCTCAACGTGGCCTGAAGAGCAGTGCCATGTCCGCGCCCAGGGTCCGAACCAGCAAAACCCCGGACCGCCGAAACGGAGCGCGCGAACTTAACCACTCGGCAACAGGGCTGGCCTCTGCCAACTTTTCCTCAGGGAAAAGATTTGCTCATATAAAAGTCTATGAACAGAGAAAAAACTTAAGTTTAGGGAGTAAGCAGGATGTCACTGGAAATGAAATATTATGTTCTTTCAGATGTCTCCAAAACTAGTTTGAAAATTTTCTCCATCCACATCTCTGCAATGTTAGGACTCTCTTTATCCTCTCAGAAAAGAAGTCATATTCACTCCACATTCATTTTGTTATCTGAACTCTCACTCCAACTCACTGCCTCTATCTATGGATCCATGGACTTCAGGTCAAAGGTGAGGGGTAAAAGGTGGGTTATAGATATGTGACCAGAGAGGACAGGTCACTCCCCACTGATGCTTGACAGATGCAAGTCAGATAGGGCCTGCAATCCCTTCCCCTCTGGCCCAGCACCTGCAGAGTGGATTCCAGGTCACCTTCTCTTGATACCTGGTCCAGCACCTATAAACTCAAATGCAAACTTTGGCATGCCATTTAACTTGAATCCATCTGATGTATGACTCCTTATTTTCCATTGCTCTCTTCACTGTGTTCAAACTCTACTTCCATCTTTTCTCCAAATATTGCTTCAACTCCCTGTTTGAATCTTTGCTTCCAGGTTGCTCTGATTGGAATGCTCCTCCTCCTCTCTCCTATTTAAACCTTACCCTGTCTGCAAGAACCAGCTTTAGTCATTCTTCCACTCACAAGCCATTTTTCCTTCCTCTTGAAAACCCCAACTCAACTGATCCAGCCCTCATAGTCTCTCTCTTTGGGGAATGCCATTCACTCAGCACTTGATAATATCAATCTGTATGACTTTCCTTACCATTTCATGTATATTTGCTGTCTCTCACCATTTTTATTGGGGTGGATTTGGAACTGGTACTGTCTGGCTTCCATTTAGTCTTTCTATATTATCTAGCACCTCCCCCTCCCCAATCCCCATTCTAGAACAGAGAATTTGTTTATAAATTCTCATGTGTATTTGTGAACTTCAAGTTATCACAGTGAATTACAGTTAACTCTGGCCATATCTGAGGAGAATGATCTTTTTCAGAGTTCATCTCTTGTGTTGAATGTCAAGTTATGGCAGCAAAAGACATCTCTTTACTCTGTGTTACATGCCACACCAGAGAGAAAAGTAGTGGTCTCTCTGTAACTAAGAAACTGCAAAGCTGATCATATCACTGGGTGGTGGTGGAGGGGGAGATGGGTGGAGTGTTCAAGAACCTGTGCTTGAATAGTCCATCCTTTTTCCAGCCCAAGACCAAGGCTATGAATTCCAGTGGTCCAGGAGTGTCCTCAGCTCCATAAAACACAAATCCTCCACATTTCATCAGCTGTGCCCTGGTCCTGTCTCAGTGAAGTCCCAGAGAGATTCATAGAAAAGGCAAGGCTTACATATACATACTAAAAAAAAATTCACACTCTATAAAGACACCAATGAACCCCTCTAAAATATCATCTAACTTTCCTGGTCTTCTGTATAACACAGGTAAACATGATCAAACGAATGCTTCACTCAGAGTAGGTTGAAAGAATACTCTTGATGGGGCAGGGGCAGGAGGAGGAGCTGTGATAGTCCTGATTATTATTTTTTTTTACAATAAAATAAATGGGCAAGAAGGGCACACCTGCTTCTCCTCTACAGAGGGATGTCATTGTTCTTTTCTCTGGAAGACCCCAAAGTTCAACTTGTCTCTGCTCAGACCCACTATCCATATATTCATATTTGTTTTTTGTTCTTTATGCAAACTTACTGAGTCTACACATTAAACTGAAAACTGAGAAAGTCAAAGCCATGCAAGCAACCTTCACCTACCCTTGTGGGAACCCTAAATTCCAGGTGTTCCCCATCCTACCCAATACCCTTACCATTGTCATCACCAAAACCCAAAAGTCAGTTTTGAAAACTTTGACATGTGTGTTTTTATCCTGAAATTATTACAAAGAGAATTGTAAAAATTTAGTTATCCAAACAAAGTTAGTGCCACTTTCATGCAGGACCAATAAGGATAGTGTGAGTCTTAGACTCTCATGATGTATTAACCCAGTGATACATTCTGTACAGCCCTCTTTAGTTGAGATTGCTTATAGTAAGCATTTCTAAAAAAGCAATTACTGTTGTGAAGTGTATTATAACATCTTGATGAGCTGGAGGTAAAATTTCATGAAGTGTGGAACCCCACTACTGTATTTTCTAGTGGATATAGACACCAGTATCAACAAGGAAAAGGGCTGTATATGTAACTGTAATTTCTTCAGGAAGAAAATATGAATATGTATTTAATCATCCTGTTGAAGAGTTTAGAAAAAAAGTGAAAAGCAAAAACAAGACCTAGTTACTCACAAATCAGAAACTATAAGTAAGCAAATAAGTAAGACAAAAGAAATCAAACATATTGCTAAAGAAAGCCATCAAACCACAAAGGAAGAGAACGAGAGAAAAAGAAAAGAACAGAGAAGAACTACTAAAACACCCAGAAAAAAAAAGGGTAACAAAATGGCAATAAATACATATTTATCAATACCTACTTTAAATGTCAATGGACTAAATGCTCCAATCAAAAGGCATAGGTTGGCCAATTGGATTAAAAAACAGGACCCATATATATGCTGCATACAAAAGACACACTTCAGACCTAAAGACACAAACTGAAAGTGAAAAGATGGAAAAAGACATTCTATGCAAATGGCAAGAAAAGAAAGGCAGGGTAGCAATACTTATATTAGACAAAATAGACTTTAAAACAAAAACTGTAACAAGAGACAAAGAAGGGCACTACATAATGATAAAGGGGACAATCCAACAAGAAGATATAACACTTGTAAATATCTATACACCCAACATAGGAGCACCTAAATATATAAAGCAATTATTAACAGACATAAAAGGAGAAATAGACAGTAACACAATAAAAGTAGGGGACTTTAACACTCCACTTACACCAATGGATAGATCATCCAAACAGAAGATCGATAAGGAAACACTGGCCTTAAATGACACATTTAACCAGACAGAGTTTGTAGATATATATATAGAACATTCCATCCAAAAATCCACAGAATACACATTCTTTTCAAATGCACATGGAACATTCTCCAGGAGTGATCACATATTAGGCCACAAAACAAGTCTCAATAAATTTAAGAGGATCAAATAATATCATGCATCTTTTCTGACCACAAAGATATGAAACTAGAAATCAACTACAGGAAGAAAACCAGAAAAGCCACAAAAATGTGACAATTAGACAAAATGCTACTGAACAACGATTGGGTCAATGAAGAAATCAAAGGAGAAATCAAAGAATTCCTGGAAACAAATGAAAACAAAAATACGACATGCCAAAATCTGTGGGATACAGCAAAAGCGGTTCTAAGAAGGAAGTTTATAGCAATTCAGGCCTACCTCAACAAACAAGAAAAATCCAAAATAAATAATCTAACAGCACATCTAAAGGTACTGGAAAAGGAACAACAAACGAAGCCCAAAATCAGCAGAAGGAAGGCAATAATAAAAATCAGTGCAGAAATAAAGGAAATAGAGACTAAAAAACCAATAGAAAAAATTAATGAAACCAAGAGCTGGTTCTTTGAAAAGATAAACAAAATTGACAAACCCTTAGCTAGACTCACCAAGAAAAAAGAGAGAAGGCTCAAATAAATAAAATCAGAAATGAAAGAAGACAAATTACAACAGACACCTCAGAAATACAAAAGATAATAAAAGAATACTATGAAAAGCTATACACCAACAAATTGGATAATCTAGAAGAAATGGATAAATACTTAGAAATATACAACCTTCCAAAACTGGACCAAGAAGAAGTAGAGAATTTGAATAGACCAATCACCATTAACGAGATCAAAACAACAGTCAAAAACCTCCCCAAAAATAAAAGTCCAGGACCAGATGGCTTCCCTGGTGAATTCTACCAAACATTCAAAGAAGACTTAATACTTATCCTTCTCAAACTCTTCCAAAAAATTGAAGAAGAGGGGAAGCTTCCTAACTTATTCTACAAAGCCAATATTATCCTGATACCAAAACCAGACAAGGACAACACAAAAAAACAAAATTGCAGGCCAATATCACTGATGAACTTCAATGCAAAAATCCTCAACAAAATACTAGCAAATCAAATACAACAATACATTAAAAAGATCATACATCATGATCAAGTGGGTTTCATTCCAGGGATGCAGGGATGGTTCAACATCTGCAAATCTATCAATGTGATATACCACATTAACAAAAGGAAGAATAAAAATCACATGAGCATCTTAGTAAATGCAGAGAAAGCATTGGACAAGACACAGCATCCATTTATGATAAAAACTCTAAATAAAACGGGTATAGAAAGAAAATACCTCAACATAATAAAGGCTGTATATGACAAACCCACAGCAAATATCATTCCCAACGGGAAAAAACTGAAAGCTATCCCTCTAAGAACAGGAACCAGACTAGGATGCCCACTGTCACCACTCTTATTTAACATACTATTGGAAGTCTTAGCCAGAGCAATCAGGCAAGAAAAAGAAATAAAAGTGATCTATATTGGAAAAGAAGAAGTGAAATTGTCACTCTTTGCGGAAGACATGATTGTATATATAGAAAACCCTAAAGTCAGGTCAGAATGGCTATAATTAACAAGACAGGAAACAACAACTGTTGGAGAGGATGTGGAGGGAAGGGAACCCCTGTACACTGCTGGTGGGAGTGCAACCTGGTGCATCAACTATGGAAAGCAGCATGGAGCATCCTCAGAAAATTAGGATTAGATCTACCATATAATCCAGCTATTCCATTGCTGGGTATCTATCCAAAGAATTTGAAAACACAAACGTATAAAAATACATGCACCCCTATGTTCATTGCAGCATTATTCACAATAGCCAAGACTTGGAAGGAACCTAGGTACCCATCAAGGAATGAATGGATAAAGATCATGTGGTCTATATACTTAATGGAATACTACTCAGCCCTAAGAAGTAATGAAGTCCAGCCATTTGTGACAACATGGATGGATCTTGAGGGTATTATGCTAAGTGAAATAAGTCAGAGGGAGAAAGTCAAATACCCTATGATCTCACTCATAAGTAGAAGATAAAAACAATGACAAACAAACACATAGCAACAGAGATTGGATTGGTGGTTAACACAGGAAAAGGGTTGGGGGGATAGGGCAAAAAGGGTGATTAGACACACATGTGAGGGAATGGACTATAATTAGTTTTTGGGTTGTGAACATGATGTAATCTACACAGAACTCTAAATATATCACGATGTACATCGGAAAGCTATATAATGTTATAATCCAACGTCACTACAATCAAAAAAATGAAATAAAAAACACAAAACCTAATGACAAGAATATCGAAAAGCTAAGAAAATGAAAAAACAGTTAGGGGTAAATGGCACCAAGAAAAACAATGGCACAAAAAGCAAAATAGAATACTGATATGCTACTTGGTTCAGTCCTATTTAATAATGATAATGAATTAAATGATAAAAATAAATTAACCAAAAGTTTTTAAATAGCTCGTTTGACAAGGATAGCAGGAGGTGAATAGGGATATTGAGTAAGAGGGTGAAATATCTGTCTTCTATGGAGGAAATATAAATACATAATATATGAAATTGGTAAATTAAGAGGTTGTGAGGTAAGTGCTAAAAAGTACATGGAGGTAATTATCAGAAGAAAGTATTAAGAGTTGAAAGTTAATGCCTCTGGGGAGTAAAATTGGGAGTTAGGCAGGTATGGGAGAGGAAATGCTACTTTGAGTTATTTTTTTAGTACAATTTGAGTTTTTTAAAATCTAGCTTTATGTTTTACTAGAAACAAAAATTATTATTATTATTTTTTTGGTGAGGAAGATTGGCCCAAAGCTAGCTTCTGTGATAATCTTCCTCGATTTTGTATTTGGGATGCCCCCACAGCATGGCTTGATGAGCAGTGTGTAGGTCCCTGCCCAGGGTCTGAAGCAGAGTGCGCGACCTTAGCCACTATGTCACCAGGCTGGCCACCAAAATTAAATTTAAAAAAAGGGGGGGGGCTTGGGATTGATCCCTGGAGCACTCCAGCATTTAGAATTCAGGCAATAAATGAGGAACCAACAAACAGGAGGTAGCAGTCATCGCCAGTGAAGTAAGAAAATGTTCAGGAGAACATGATGTCACCAAGACCAATGAAAAAAACTATCGTTTCAAGATGAAAGAGGTGGCCAACCATATAAAAGCCTGCTAAAATTTTAAATAGGGACAAAGATGTTGTCCTTAGATTTGTCATAATGGAGTATGTTGCTGATATTCACCAGTTGACTTTTGGTGAAGTGAAAGATTGAGTTTAATTAGCGTAGATTGAAGACAGATTGAGAAATGAGGAATCTGGTACAATGAAAGTAGAAAAACATGGAGTCGTTTTATTTTAAGGGGAGCAGAAAAGTGAGACGATACCTGGATTAAGTTATGGGCTCAAGGCAGCACCACTCACCCAGGATAGCAAGCAGTGAGTCTGGGCTTACTTCATCGCACCTGGCTGGGAGCTTTGGTCTACACACCAGGAGAAGTTCCTGTCTGAAAATTTTCTAATTTCTTTATAGAATATAAGGCAAAATTATGAGATAAGAACAGATGAAGAATTAGAGGTATGAAGGTGAGAAAATGCAATATTATCTCCTTGCGTGGTAGGATTAAGAATAATAGGAGAAAATCATAGGAAGAGTAACTTCGGCTCAGTGTTAGAAAAAACAATATGATAGTCAAGAGTGTAAAAAAGATGGTCTTCCTTAGTGCCTATGGACAAGTCACTGAAGCTGTCACGTCTCAGCTTCCTCACCTTGTATATGGCATGTGAAATGGTGGCTGTGCATCTTAAACAAGTTGTTGTATCCAAGCATGGTGCATAGTGTAGGTTCCTATCAAGTTCCCTCAGTATCGGCTCTCTCCTTTCTTGGGCCTGGTGAGTGCCATCTGAGCCGAGGCTGGGCTGCCAACTGTCAGGCATGCTGATAAAAGACCTTAAAGGATGGAGCAGGTGGTTAAAAGGAGTGGCCATCAATTCTGACACCCTATTGTTTTGAGCCCACAGCTAAGTGTCATCATTTCTGTGATAAAGAGACCCTGGCTAGTGTTTCCAAGTAGACCCTAGAATTGTTTTTTATAGGAAGAGGGCAATCTGCTGCTTATATGTGTTTTAGAAATTTGTAGATAGAACAGAGGATTGACTCAGAGATGAATAATTTTAAATAGATGCTCAGAAGAAGGTATTAAAATAACAAGCCAAATCTTTACATGATCAGAGATTGCCTTCTCAAAATTTGAGTTTTGAAAAATGGAAAAATAACAAAGTTGTCATTACTTTAAAAGTAATTAGTAATCTGTTGCTAAATGTATTTTTCAACTAAGTTTTCCTAAAGCAAAGTATGCATATAGACACAGTCCGTGTTTTCTAGTGCAGAAAGAGCTATTATAAGAAGCCAGATGTTTTCATCTCCACAAAGAAAAGAAGTAAGGGAAACGGGCCACCAGTTAAAAGCTATCTTGGTTAAATACAGCATGTCGGTGAAGTGTGGGATCTCACTTGATCTAGAAGGCTCTAAGAATGGGACGTGCATTCTGGTGAGCCTTTTGCCTGGAAGTGGGTTGCTGAATGAGTTGAGTTCTTCAGATTCCATCCTTTACTCTGGATGGAGGAGCCCACTGCATCTCTCCACTCCTGTCAGTGAGTCAAATATAGAGAGAAGTTAAAAAAGAAAGGATTCCTCAAGTCATTGGGGAAATTTACATAAGAGCCCACCCATGCTGGTTATTTGCTTTCATATGGCCAAAGTATCAAGCTGCTTGTCTGGAATATGGATTCTTGCCCATCAAGTTAACTTTTTCTTCTTGTGTAGACATTACCTTTATATGGAAGAGCCTACATCACATGAATGGAGTCAAACCCCTTCTGGAGCTTCCTTTTCTTTTTCCATTTTATTTTCATCTGATTTATCTAGACTTTTAATTTTTATCATACAGGCATTGATCACTTGTTATAAACAATTGGTAAATCTCATCTGTATTAAGCTTAAACAAAAATTAGACTGAAGGATATTTTGCTTTACCTTGTGATTAAAATCCCCTCAAAGATTTCATATCGAGCTCATCCTATCCAAGTCCTTGCTACATAAACGTGGAAAACAAATAAATTTGGACATATTTCTGATGAAACTCTTACTCTCTGAATGAGACTTAAATGCTTCCAATGATGAGCGACTTATTACGACACAAACCACACATTCCATTGGGGAACAATCTGACTTACAGAAAGTATTCTCTGAAATTCAGCCCAATTCTTTCTCCTTATTAATTTCATCCTTTGCTTCTTTGGCTACCACTCAGTGTACAACTTCTAGCTATTTTAAGACAGCAATATCATTTGTATCTAGCTTAGTCAAAGAAGATACGTACTTGCAAAGATTCTGTTGATTTCAACACTGAAAAGTGGTTAGCCTTTATTGATCAGAAACAAATTCAGAAGGAAATAGGACACTCAGACACTTCTTTTGCCGTTTACATCACTTAATTGCTAGCAAGGCAAGTCAAGAAGGCACCAGATAGATCTGCTTTTAGCAAAATTATACTTTCAACTAATATGCTATTAAGCAAGAGAACACTATCCTCTATACTGTCTGTCACTGTGGGTTCTTTTCAGTATCCTCCCAGAGGGATATATTTTACAATTTTAGCTGAATGCTTCCTACTGTGACTATATTCTAATGCTCATCTTTTGTATTATGACCCAAAGTTGGTCATTACTTGAAGTTGGTGCAGCCAAATGAACTACGTGTCACACCCTATATAGTCCCCACCATTTGAACTGGGCTGAGCTTGTTACTTGATTTAACCGGTGGAGTGTGCTGGAGGTGGCATTGTGCTAGTTCAAGGCTTAAGCTTAAAAATGGATAGAAGCTTCTGCTTTAGTGTTCTTGGTAATCCATTGCTATGCTGTGACAAGCCAAAAGTACAAGGAAAGTCCATATGAAGGAGAACCACGGTTCTTTGCTGGACCAGACAACCAGCACCAGTTACTAGTCATGTGTCATGTTGTGAACTATCTTATAAGATCCAGTACAGCTGAACCCCCAGATGACTGTACATCCAACAACATCATGGAGATCAGAGGAATTGCTTGAGTGAGTCCAATTATGCAACATAATCATCAGAAATAAGAAAATATTTGTTATTTTAAGCTGCTAAGTTTTGGAGTGTTTTTTAACGCAATGAGTAACTTAAACATTCTGTCAGAAAACGTATATTGAGCAATCTTTATCCTCCAGCCATTGTGTTAGGGCCTAAAATTTATCCAATTTACACACACTGTGAATGTGTGTAAAATAAAGATTCGTCTGAAATAACAATTGGATCAAATTTGTGATAACTCTGAGAGCACATATAGAGCAAATGAATATAAGACTGAAAACTGATGATGCTACTGTACACACATTCTGCACTCACCATACACATGTGCAATCATTGTCTTCACAAAGTCCATCCTATTGTGTCTCTGTGACAACATTTTTCTCTTTCTTTCTCTGTTCCTACTCATTGGTCTTTTTCCTTCCTCTTCCCCTCCTTACAACACTCTGACCTAGGAGCCAAAGCTCAATCTGAAGCTGGATTTACTTGTCTTCTACAAAAAATAGGACTCTGCCTCAGGATTGATCTGGGTAACAGTATATTTATCTTTGCAAGCCATTAAAAGTTGATTGTCATTACTAGTTGACTTTTGGCATCTCTGTGATGGGATGCCAGCTCCTAGCATAATGATGCATTTACCGAGATAGAGTGCTTTGGTTAAGAGAAATAATCAGAGGTGCTTATGCAGTGCTCAGGAAGGCTACCAGCAGACTAATGAGAAAGAAATAAAAAAGATAGAAAAAAGAAATTGATTGACTAAATTAAGTTAAAGGAAAAAAAGTGAATAGAGGAAGGGAAGAAAAGTGGAGGAAGAGAGAAATACGTATTTTCACCACCTTTTCATTTTAAGATGTTTCTCAGTAACCTCCCAGCCCAAAATTTCCTCCTTGGATTTTACTGATATTGTTCCTATGTTTTTAATTTAAATTTTTCCAAATTATTTGTGTTAACAGTGTGGTTATTAAATATTATTAAATAAACACAAAGCTACATATATATGATTTTAAACATGCTAAGGAGCCTAAAATTTCACTGAAGAGGCAATATTATTTATGAAATATTTAAAAATAGAGCATTTCCACTGAATCAATGGTATCGTCCAGGATCAATATGAATAAGCCAGTAAGATGCTAACAAACAGCCTGCAAGGCTTAGTCTCAATAAACTGATGAAACTGGAAGCCAGGAACCAGGGCTGTGAGCTGAGGCTGTGATTGCATCACTGATTGCTCTGGGCCTCTGGGTGGGTCATTTAACCTTGCCTGTCTTCAGATTTCCTATCACCAAAAAGGAAATTAAAACTAGAATTCATTCTCCTGGGTGGCAGCCTAAGAGGCAGAGAGCATCTTATCATCCTATTTATAATTGTATACGCACAGAATTTTAGTGTCGGATGGGTCTTTAGCCACCACCAAATTAATCCCCTGCTTTTACAGATGTTGGCACTGGGACTCAGTGAGGTGAAGCTCCTTGCTCAAGGTCAAGCCAGCTGGTACCTGGCTTTTAACCTGAAAGTCCATCATGATATAACACAGACCTACGGCCCTGAAAGTATCCTTTTCTCTTTTCTTCCTTGTGCCCATCAACACATCTGTGTTTAGTCAAAAAAAAAAAAGGTTTAAGGGAGCCTGCCCTGTGGGTAGTGGTTAAGCTCAGCATGCTCTGCTTCAGTGGCCTGGGTTCCTGGGTTTGGATCCCAGGCATGGACCTACACCACTCATCAGCCATGCTGTGGCAGCAACCCACACATAAAGTAGAGGAAGATTGGTACAGATATTAGCTCAGGGTTAATCTTCCTCAAGCAAAAAATGAGGAAGATCGGCAACAGATATTAGCTCAGGGCTAATCTTCCTCAACAACAACAACAAAAAAATTAAAACAATAACATCACCTTGAGATAGATAGCAATTATGTAGTAATGACCAACACACAAATAATATAGCCCTTAATGTCAAGTTTGGTATTTGCCTAAAGATAGAAAATCAAAGTTATAGCTACATGCCTATTATCCTGACTTGGGGTGGGCCAGGATATGCCTTTGCTTAGCAAATTATGTTTGAAGTTATTTGGGAACATGAATATATCTTGACTTCTGCTTGCTTCTGCTAGGACCATTCTACTACCTCTGGAGAATATCCTTCTTAAGATGGTAAAAGGGGTTATGGTAGCTTAAGTTTAAAACAAAACAAGTCATGCGCTATTTCCATGAGTCCATGAAATCCACACAAACATAATCTGAAAAATTAGGTAAAATTTTCGTTGGATTCCTTTTGGTCGCATCCTGACCTCTATTCAGCCTCATCTGATTTTTTCCTAAGGACTTGAGTGGGTGCAAATGGATGTGTTTCTTCAATTGGGATTTTTATTTGCATGTTGGAGAGCCAGTGCAAGTTGCTTGGCCTGAAGTCCTAAAGATGCTTCCCTTCTGTTTCTTGCAGAAGAAAGACAACGCCAGGTCCATTCCAGCAATGCTTTAAGAGACATGGAAATCGGTGCTGCCCTGAGAGCTCCTGGCTTCATGTAGGGGAGCTTGCAAAGGCATTTTCTATAATGTATGGAATGAACTGTTTCAAGTTTTTTTTTCCTTGCTGCTATAATTTTTATATCTCATTTTACCTCTGTAATTAAGACAGGTCTGGTAGGTATTTAAATTAGCCCAGCTTTCATCTCTATCACACATTCATTTCAAAACTTTTATGAATATTTAATAGAGGTTTTATAATTCATGGTGATATGATGAACAGCCTTTTGGCCGTTAAGTCAATTGACAGAAAAAAAAAATCTCTCTCTTCAGGCAGAAATAATAACGATTCTATTTCTGTTCCTAGATTGGTGATTACACAGTCACCTGTTTTCACATTAAACTTTGATGATAAATTACTCAGCAACCATGATAATATCAGAAGTTTTACTGGCCAGAACAAATTGTCAGTAATTGCTCACAAGATAAAGAGAAAGCGCTGCTTCTCTTTCCCCCCCCCGCCCCGGTTCTTCCCCCGGGGGGTCATGGCTGCCACCCCACAATCCAACTGGTTCCAGTTTCTTTCGTTTGTTCTTTTCTTTTTCTTTTCTTTTTTGTTTCCTTTCAAACCTCGATCTGTCCGCCTGGTAAGAATATATTAATATTCCATTAGCGTGGCTGCAGATTTGGCACGCACACACAGAACATAGGCTGCATAAAAACAGTTAACTTTGAGATGAATTGCAGTTCAAACAGGTTCATTTTCTACCCGACTCCCCACAGGACATCCATGCACATTTTAAAAAATATTTGGGGAAATGCCTCCAGATTAAAGCATGCATCAAATGATGCTGTTTCCAAAGCAACCTAGAGGTTCTATTTCATTTAAATATATCAAATGGTTTAGGAAAAGAGAGTCTGATGATAATACCTAACTATGTATCAGAGAATTATAAAATCTAACGTTGGCATCAGATGAAGGTAGCTGGGGCATCCTGCCTTCGGTATTCATCTCAGCACCAAACTAGAAGCGTAAATGGTAAGAAATGGAGGAGTCACACTCCATCCTCCATGCCTGTGAGTCTCCAAGGGGCTGGGAGCAGGCCCTCCCTATAGCATATTGGGGAAGTGGACCATCCCGCCGGGCTTTTATGTCCCCTGTAATGGGGTCACAGACTCCACTGTCTCCCTGGGGAGGTAATTCTGCTGCCTAATAGCTTCTACTGCAACAAACTTTTTTCCCTGATATGCAGACAACCCCTCTCTGCTCATTTCCTTCACAGTAATGCCCCTTTTACTAGCCTGCAAATTCCTCTTTGGGGGTTTACAGCCCTGAGGCAGATGCCATGATAGCATAGCTCCTTAGCAGCAGCTTCACGGAGCTACACACACTACCTTCTTTTAATCGCACCTTGTATGTTAGGGCCTTCACCCTCTCAATCATTTTTGTGGTTCTTTTCAGTACTTTGTCCAATTTATACAAATATATTACTTGTATGAATGAAGAATTTGACTCTATAAACTGCCGTGCATCAATGGCTACGTGATAGTAAATACTCACCATATCCACAATGTGTACTCACACCACTGACACACACTGCACCTTATATATTCAGTATCCAAGGTTATAAACTCTAAAGGCATTCACATACCCTTGGTTTTACCCAAGAGGAAATACAGAGAAATTTGGATTGCCCATCCCCTGCCCCAACTCCTTCTTTCTCAGTGAGATTTTAGAAATTTGTCCTTGGGTGAGGAAGAGTAGGAAACTACATAAGAGATCGATATCCTGGCTATTACCAATGCAAATTTGCTTCCCTAAAAAGCATTAAACATGAGCATGCTCAGGATGAGTATTATTCAGAGTCCTATGCGAGAAATAAAGAAGAGGACTGTGTGAGTATTCCCCTACTTCTGGACAGAGGTTTCACAAAGCGATGGGAAGAGTCAAAGTTTATCTAAATTTCAGATGACGTCATTTTGGAAATCATAGCCTTTCACTCTGTTGAGGAGGGAGGGTGGAACCCACTATCAACATTTCCACATGTTCTATTCCCTCTCCCATCAAAGGAAACCTCAAAGCTGAGCTACCAAAGTGGCAGCATGCAAACAGGAACCCATAAACGTCAACTGCCTCTATTGCACAGCTTTTGATGTGTGAACAGTGTGTCATTGTGATTCTGGAAGAAGACCAGCTCCTTCCTTCTTTGTTGTGGGTTGCAGGGCCTAATAGGCATAAAATAACTGCCAACTGGGTCCATGTGCATTTTACTGCTTTTAGATGCTGAATAATTTAAATAATTTTATTCCAGTGAGATGGGAGGACTTAAGAAAGCAAATGTTTATAGGATAGTGACTGTGAATAGGTGGCCACTCCAGCACATGCTCATGCACACACACACACACGAGTCTTGCAGACAGAGACGTAGAACCAGAGAAGTGAAAAGGCAAGACTTTCTGTTACTATGTCTTCATCTTTAATACATGAGCACTTTGCACTTGATAATCCAACTACTCCTTTTCAGTTGTGAATCCTTTTCATCTGTGAATCCTGGACAAAAAAATTACCCCTACATATATATACTTGAAATGAAAGCCTCATGATGGCTTTCATCTTTCCACTTAATTTTATAGTTATAATGTATGGAAAAGAAGTTAGTGTTGATGTTATTTTATCCTTAGCCATTTCAAGGAATCTTCTGACCTAAGAGGAAAGCCCTCAGCTCTTGCTTAGCATTGTGATAACTGGTGGTTGTTGTTCCTGAATGAATATAATTAGTATGCTTCCAATTTTGCTTTTGGGCCAGACCTTTCTGAGAGGATATCTATGGAACTGTGTTTATACATACCTGTGTATGAAGACGTAGACAGATTCACAGATCGTAGTCTTTGAATCATAGTCCATCTCTCCACCATATGCAATCGAGACTGGAGATTAGTCAGAGCACACACTGCTCTGCCTAGAGCCAGGGAGGTGCACCAGAAGACCTGAGGGATCCTTGGCAGCTACTGAAGCTGTGTGAAGACACAGATGTGAATACACCAGTAAATGTTGATGCTGGATGCTTCATAAGTACCTGAATAAGTGCCTTTCCTTTGCGCAGCCCAGGAATTGATCACAGTTGTATAAATTACAGGTTACTAGAAAGGTTATGGCATACTGAATTAATTATACATTGCAGACATCCATGATAAGTTTCTCTTATATACCCCCCACCCACCAAAGCATTGTTCCATGCCTCAGAGACTAAAACCCTGGACGAAAACATACATAAAGCTCATAGATTTTGACTTAGAAAGAAGTAGAGTGGAAAGGATGCTTTATAAGCACCTGCATTGTGGGCACTGTGCTAGGCTGGGAAATTCACATGTGTACTCATTTGATCCGTACATCAACCTTATGAAATAGACTACACTCCCCACACTACAGAGGATTACACCTAAGCTCAGAGTAGCTCACTAAAGTTTCCCTAGCAATTCGTAGGCCAAAATCCAGATTCTGAGTCCAGATCTGACCACATAGCTTCAGATGCTATGTTCACATTATCAACCGTGAAGGATATAGCCTCAGAGTTTGCGTTGGATTCTAAATTCAGACTCTGTGGGTCGCCAACATTAACAGCTGGAGGGAAGAACTGAGTCATTATTCAGATATACAGTTGCTTTATGTAGAGGCAGAATAGACTGTGGCTCCATGGCAGCATTTAAAGGGCTCTGGGGAGGACCCCTACTATTCCCCCGGTGAGCTACACTGCCTGCTTGTTAGCGCCTGCATACCTTTACAGGGAACAACACCTTCCATTTCACAAATATGGAGAAGGCTTAAAATAAAATCTCGCAGAGAGCTGTAGGACACAGTCTGAAATACATACCTAAATGAGATGAGATCCCTGCCTGGGAGTAAGTTTGATCAGAGAATAGAAAAATATAAGAAAATGTGGGCTGGCTGAACATCTCCCTTGAAAGAAAAGGCTGGGGCACTAGAAATAAGAAATATGAACCTTCAGTTGTCCTGAGTGAGGCACATTTTGATTATCTGATGAATTAAATAGAGATATCTGAGTACTGTGTGATATAGGCAGGTCAGGACCTTCCTTTTGCCCCAGGTTCCCATCAGATCAGAGGGACAAACATGTCCATGTGGCAAGGACATTAGCAACTTCACTGAAGTGCTTCATACCTACTTGGGGAATGTGTTACATGGAACATTCACATCTATTTCTCTGAGAGAAAACTCAAAAGTAGAAGGAGAAATGAAAACTTCAGAAAAATACTAAAGGCAAGTCATTGTCTTTTTCCCCTTGTATATAGCAGTGACAAGTTGAGGTATATTTAAAAAACATAGGCATTGGATTAAGGAAATATGTAGCAGGTTCTTCAAATAGAGCTATGAAAACAAAGGAAAAGAACCATTGTCCCAGGACAGCAAGAATGCATGAGATCCTACTGATAAGCCACTCCCTACAGAGGGAATGACTACGTTTGGCAGAGCAAAAATAAATCTGAGCAGATTCAGTCAAAGGAAAAGGGCTTAAATAAATTGGAGGGATCGTGGTCAGACATAAGAAAGAACTTGTTGACTAACAGAAATCAAATATTGATCTAGGGAGATGCATAATCCATTGCTTAGAGATATTCTGAAACAGAAATATGTCTGTTCAATTTCCTAGTTGCACAACAGAATGATTCTTTTCTTCCTCAGAGACTTAGGAAAAAAGTCTTAAATTAATAAACCATTTTGCTTTAACTGTTGAACAAATAATTAATGTTATTTTCCTAATATTGTACTAGTCATTTTATGGCAATATTTACTAGTATTTTTAAGTTATCTTTTGGCATCATCTATTTTCCATACATTAGTGGTCATAACATGGAAAGTAACTATTGCCAGCCACATGGCTAATAAATGACATTGCCGGATATTCGTTAATTCCAAAGTTCAGGTACTTCTACAACACTCAATTGCTGAAAAATATCAAGGCTTAAGTTTCCAACCTGTGTTTTCTCAAACAGAATATGGAGTACTGGAGGGTGGAGGCATGTGTTTCTCGAACCTGAACGCCTTTTGTATCTGATCCTCTAACTGATCGTGTTGATGCTTTTTCCTCCCTAACCTATGCTAAATTGAACACCTTCTCCTATCCTCAACTTCACTATATTCATACAAGCCACGTCACCATCATCTTTCATGTGGAGCACTAAAACATGAACTAATTTTGTCTTTCTTCCTTTGGTCTTGCTCTCCTCCAAAAACTTTTCTCGTTGATACCAGAGAGCTTTCTAAAATGCAAATTAAATCAGGTCCCACTCTTTCTTAAAAGTCTCCAGTAATTTGAATTGTCCCCAGAATGCTGTCTAACCACAGCACACCCTCTGGGCCTCGTCCCTGCCTTTCCCATTGCCCAATATGGCTTTTTACATCATCTTCTCCAAGCCAGCTCCCACTTACGTTAGGAAGGCTTCCTGGGCTTCTGCAAGATCCAGCATTGAAGACCCCCTAGAGGTCCTCCCTTTGTCTTCCAAGCCTCCTCTTTTGGGAATCTACTTATCCTTTTAGAGTATTTAAACCCATATTGTCATGGGTTAACTGTCTGACAAGACTACAGTTTTTCAAAGGCAATGGCTTTGAAATCATTCATAAATAAATCTTCATCAGTTCTTTAAGTTCTCAATACCTAGATGTTGAATAATGAATCCGTGGTAAGGGTCTGGGCTCCAAATTGGAGCTTAATAAATTCTTATTAGTTAAATTCATGTATTTATTAAACATTGTAGCTAATTTATTTTAATCAGACTTAGCCAAAAAGAGTTTCCTTCTTTTGAGGCACTAAACTTCATGTCAAACACCAAAACAGAAGCACCAGTTCAACGAACAGAGAAGAGAATGAAGCCTGCTATTTTCTGAATAGGAGAAAAGAATGTTCGATGTCCACCAGCTAATTCTCCTCTGTTGTTTTTCTCAAGGGTGTACACACAAAGCTGCTTTTCTTGTAACAATACAGATTTTTGGCCAGGAACCATTAACAAATGTGTTAAGTCCTTGTGACAACTGATTAATTTTTGTTTAAGGTTATGAATACAAAACAAAGCGTGTTGGTATGTTACATGCATTTTAATGATGTCACAGCAAAAGTAAAGGATGAGAAAGATAATTCAATTTGCTTTCTCTAAAAGGTCAGTTCTCCTGAGATAGAAATTGTCCCTAAGGGTACCTCTGCCTTTCTCTGTCTGCTTCCCCTTCTGCTGCCTCTCTGGCTCCTCCTGTTCCTTGGAGATGTGAGCATTTATATTTAAAGACAATCTGACTGTGTTGTTTGGAATCAAAGTAGGTTGGTGGAGAAGAGAAGAGGACACCTCATGCTTTTAAAATGAAAAGAGAAAAAAATGTGGTTTTGCCCTTGCTTTCATCATTATTCCAGCACACTTTAAGTTACTTTCAAGTGTGAATTTAAGAAAAGAAAAGAAATAGAAACGGTTATGCTCATTTAAATACTATACTTGCCAGTCTTTGTATACACACAGACTTCATGTGGAGGTGGAAGTTTCTGGGAGAAAGATTGTATGTCATTTGGTCAAAGTTTATCCCCAGGGTTTATAAGTGAGATCTGGTCTTTCAGCAGGATTGAATCTTTCATAACAGCAGAGCCCAGTACAGGGCCTTCACAAACTTGGAGCTCAATATGGATTTGTGAAATCAATGCATTAATATCTAACTCAAGATATGTTGGCAAACTTTCAGTGACTGGCCCTTAGGACCAACCTAGTGGGATTCAGTAGGTTTTATATATAACAAAACACATTTTCAGGACACAATTGTTTACAGATTGAACAGAAATTTCTTTAAAAATAAATATTTAGGGCCGACTCCGTGGCTGAGTGGCTCCGCTGTGGTGGCCCAGGGTTTGGATCCTGGGCGCGGACATGGCGCCGCTTGTCAGGCCATGTTGAGGCGGCGTCCCACATCCCACAACTAGAAGGACCTGCAACTAAGATATACAACTGTGTAAAGGGGGAGGGCTGGGGAGATGAAGCAGAAAAATAAATAAATAAATAAATAAATATTTAGCTTTAAGTTTCACAGAATAATAAAAAAGGGGAGTCTAAGTGAGATATAATCAATCAAGTTATCAAAAAGTACTTGAGTGTAAGTTATAATTGTGTATATAGGGCAGAAAAATATATAATCCTTCACATTAAAGATATCACAAATCCATGCATTAAATAAACAGCAAGCAATGAATCACTAAAAGAGAAAGGGAAGGTCAGGGAAAAGGCAGAGTGCCCTAACCTGATTTCATTAGAGACAATTTATCAGAAGAGGAGAGATTTTTGTTAATGAAGGATATGAGTGTTTAAGTAGACTGGAAGACTTCCAGAAGATAGTCTTAAAAGAGGAAAGAAGATACAGAGAAAAGTAAGGAGGTTCTAGAGAGGAAAGTTGATTTGAAGAAGTTGAATAACAGCTAAGAGAAAATGCAGGAGAAATGGAGAAAGTGTATGGAGACATTTGTATTCATATATCTGTTTGTGGACACGCTCATATTCATGATCACGTTGCCTTTCTTTGGGCCCTGTGCCATCATTCCATACTCAGATCACATGTAAGTGGGAGGAGAATGACTACTCTGAGGCCTTCTAAACATAAGGGTCCACTTGTGAGAGGAAAAGATGCATCACTGTCCTCAAGTACCTCAGACTAAGTCAGATTAAGGAGAGGGCATCTGGGAGGTGATGTGCTGTAGTAGAAAGAACAGTGGACTCAACAGCGTTGGGTTTGGGTTGCTAACTTTGGGCTACTGACTAGCTGTGAGCCATGGAACAAGCTCCTTAACCTTTCTGGGCTTGATTTCCTCATCCAAAAAGTAGAGATAATAAACTTACGGTAACATGAGAAATCGCTCTTGTAACTAGGCGGTGCTGCCCGAATATAAACCATCTCATCCTCTTTGAAGAATTGTTTGGAAAGTTTGCTCAGAGAAGGCATACTGGTAGAGTCATATTTAAGGTAGACCTAAAACGTTATGGTCTCATTTATGCTGAGGAATATTTGAAAGTAATATTATTTCTGTCACTATATAAACAGTTGCTTTCAGAAAATCCTAGTTATTTGGAATAAAGTGTAAAAACATAGAAGAGCAAAACTTGTAACTCATCTCCTGACAATTGAACACTGATCTTAGCAAATAGTAGGTCATGTAATAACGTTTATTGAAAAGAAAATCATACTTTTAAAAAAAATTGAGCTATAATTTACATACAGTAAAATGCACTCCTTTTGGTGCACAATTCTACCAAGTTTACTTGTTTTAAATGCAGACATAAGGTAAGACATCTGTGCTGATACATCTATTTTTGTTTGCTCTTCCCCACAGTGACCACAGGGCCATAATTTGTGAGTAGCTTGAGAAAGAAAGGAGAAAAATCTATGATATGCACATAGAGTAAAATAACTGTCACATCTCTGTCTCATTGGCCCCCCCTGAGGAGTAACAGCAGCATCGATGACAAAGATGGACAATGAAGGAGGTGGCTCATAGGCTTTTGCTTTAATATCCTCAATAAAGACTAGACATGGATGTATAGTCAATAGACCTAGAACCTAAG
This sequence comes from Equus quagga, assembly GCF_021613505.1. Taxonomy (NCBI): domain Eukaryota; kingdom Metazoa; phylum Chordata; class Mammalia; order Perissodactyla; family Equidae; genus Equus; species Equus quagga. The sequence goes on from NC_060275.1 coordinate 35,621,725, forward strand.
GAAATAATCTCAGAGAGAGACAGAGGACAAGCAAGAAACAAGTACAAAACTGAATGTTCCACACAGAATTATTGGTCTCCTAAACATAGTTTGAAAAGTAAACTTCTGTATATACTACCACATTGTCTCTCAATTTCATGACTAAGCTGCTGATTCTATACCTCTTCCCTTATGTTTATTTGACTTTCCCCTCCACCAAGCTATTACAGTCACAGAAAAATGTACAAATTCCTTCAAAATTTCATCTAATGGAAAGTAACCTTTTTATAAACTATTATTACCAATAATCAATCAAAGTTTCAAAAGATGAATTAAAGCTGATTCTTTTCCCTTTTGACATGATAAAGTCTGTAGCGAAGAACAGAAATATAGCTTAAGTGAGCAGAGCAGTCCTTAAAATCACACAGCCTCTGGCAGCTCCAACTGTGGGCAGCCCACAGAGGAAAACATTGACCCTGGCTGTTTTTTCTAAAACCCACTCCTTAGTCCTGCATGGACACTAGGAATTTTACAAATTAGCAGGGTGACCTGAGCTGACAAATAGAGATCTGAAAATAGGGAAGATATACACGGAAATGAATGAGTAGGAGAGCATAACAATGACTAAATAACACAAGAAATATAAAAAATAAATGAAATGTGGGCCAGCTCCAGTAGCCTAGTGGTTAAGTTCAGCACACTCACTCTGACAGCTGGGGTTCATTTCCTGGGCATGAACCTACACCACTCATCTATCAGTGGCCATGGTGTGATTGCAGCTCACATACAAAATAGAGGAAGACTGGCATCAGATGTTAGCTCATGGCAAATCTTCCTCCATAAATAAATAAAATGAAATGCTTGAGAACTAAACTTATTTACTAGAATATATGACCAAGGAGCTCTGAAGACGTTGTTAGTTCTTTAAGTATCACAAGTCAAGCCTACTTGCTTTTTTTGCAAACTATGTGGATAATGTTACACTCTGGAGATAGCTTTTTGTAGAAAAAAATATAGGCCACTATTATTGCTTCCCAAAGCTCTAATCTAGCTTAAAGAATAAGATGGCCAAGACTCTTCTCCACAAATAAATGACTGACAATGGTCAGAGAAGTGAGTCTTGGGTAACACAGATGAAAATCATCAGTGTTCAGCCAGCCCATTCCCAACTGTGGAGGACAGAAGACACTTCACACAGAGAAGATCAGGCTGGAGGAACACCTCAGCCTGTAGAATACTTTCTAATAAAGGGTCAGTTAAGAATACATACTGGAAGGTATACACACAAAACAAAAATAAATGCATTTTTCTAAGTTTGCACTTTGGAAGCACCTAATTCGCTAAGAATAATCTATGATAATGACAAAATGTGTGTCATCAGCCTTCAATTCAGCATCATAATAATATCAGTGTCATTAGTTTGTAGCTAGTGATAGTACTGAGAGTGGGGCCATTAAAGGAAAATGAAATACACCCATTCTCTTGAAATCATTTCTTTAAGCCGAAAATTAGAAATGATTTTCTTTCTACTGCAACGCAACTCTGTTGGAAGGAGAATTGGGCATTCACGTGCATAGAGGGTGAGCCCTCCCTCGAGGCCATCCTTCACCTATTTTGCCACATGCTTGAATTTCTACACATCAGAGTCACTTTTTCCAACCTCATATTTGACAGTCTAAGCACATAAAGAAAGTAATTCCATGGGAGAATGAAAGTAGCGCTCCTCCAAGAGAAAAAAAAAATTGTAGTAAACTTCTTTTCACATTTGTTAGATGTAGAAGAAATCAAAAACGGCCTGATCCAAAGGGAACTGATTTTAATACAACTTGGATTAAATATGGGCTAAAAAATTTCTAAAAGAAATTCTTCCAGAATTAGGGTCTCTGCATTAAATCAGTCTAGAGGATGCTATTCCCATGTAAGTCTATGTGAATGCTGCAGCAAAGTTGTATAAGGCACGGCCTGTGCAGCTGTACACGGCAGTTCCCTCCAGATCTCACCAGGCATGAATGAGATGGGTCCACACACCTTGGCAGTTTTGAAAGGGAATGATTTTAACCAGTGCAGATGGTTAGCAAAGTAGGTTTGCTACATAGCCACTGAATACTGGGCATATCAACAGGCCCTCTCCAATTTTTCAGTATTTTGACCTCATTTTTAGTAATTACGGAAGTTTTCCAATCATCCTTTCAAGAATAGAGTTGGCACTGTGCCTGTGAGGACAAGGTACTTCTTATCACTGACTCCCCTCCCCTCCAATGTTCTTGATCAATTTCTTCTCTTGATTGCTTATTGATCAGCAAAACAATGAATGGGAATGTTTTAATCACAGATGTCTCCTTTGTATATCATATTTCTAATTTTCTAAATCAGTTTGACATCCATTATTTCATTTGACCCTCCCCATAAGGGTGATGTTGGGACTGATAATCCTGAGGATTAAGAAACTTATTTCTGTTCCATAGCTGGTGGTACCAGGGCCATGAGGATGCCCCACATGTTCTCTTAGCTAGTCTACTGTGTTCTCCTTTCACCAACACCATCTTTTGGCTCTGCCAAAACCATGACCTCTTTTCATCAGCCAGGTAGAAATAAGCATGTATACATTTGTTGTTTTGTTTGCTTGTTGTTAAAAATGTTAAACCAAATGTCAAACAAATTCACTTCTCCAGGAAGGAAAGGGGGAAAAGTCTCATACATTCTGCTCTTATTTAGGCTGGATCACTTCATGAAACTAGCACAGCATCTGCATGGCACAATTTAGGTAGCTACCTCACCCTTATCAGTCCAAATCAAATAACCCAGGTTCCTGCTGCCGAGCCCTCCAAGTGTATCTCCGTGTCTCCATGCCTCCTGTGACTGTGGCTCCCTGTCCCACACAAATTTTCTGCAGCCTTCTGAGAAGGCATCTCCTTCCAGCCAGTTAATCAGCACCATGTTCCCCTGCTGCAGTCTGGCTAGACTAAGTAGACAGTGTCACTATTAAGCTGCTAAGAATCAGATGCCATGTCACACATGTGGTTTCAGAAGAGTGATTATAAGAGGGACAGCAGCCTCCCTGCCTGGTGACAAAGTGATGGCTGGCCCTGTAGACAAGCAGCCAGGAATCTCATTAGCCTCTTTTCTGCTTGTAGCTTTGCATGTTAAGCATCTTTCTCTTTTGATTACTTTTCTTAGCTTGGGGTCTTTGAGGAGTGTGTCTCTAATCCAAGGACCTTGTTACCACCCTAATTTTCAACATGGCTGAAGGGGAGGCTTTTACAAACTTTTTTTGCCTTTCCATCCAACTAGAATATCACTAGTCAGTATCTCTTCACCTACAAGCAAGTTTTATCATTGTCCAATAAAATGTCCTTTCTTTTGTGGTCACTTAACAGATCACTGGGAGTTTTATACTTATCTTGGCAGAGACATGGTGCAGAGCTTTTTCTGGTTTATTTCACAATCCTTAGCTAGTCTGCCACTTATGCCAGGGGTCTTATTTAAACTGAGGTTCCAGAATACACCTAGGCTTGATTTCTGCTGGTTGGATTCTACAGGGCCAGGTTATCTGAATGGTCAGTTTGTTAGTTAAGCAAGCTAAGTGTCTTGTACATACCAATAGTCTACACTGGAGTCAGCTGGTATAATTACGTGCCATCTTGGGTTCTGTTGGTAGCTGGTTAATAATTCTTAGGAGAATTTGATAACTCTGTACATCTTCTCAACTTATAAACTCTACCACCTACAAGAACTTTAAACAAAAGTGGGAGAACCATCCCTATGGGCCTCTAACAACTCCATTTTAGCAGATCTTCATGCCTATTCAAATCGATTCTTGATGATTATTTTGACTGGAATCCATACCTTTTCTTTCAATACTTGTTCAATCCCATTAATACTTTCTTGGAAGAACTTACTATATTTCAGGCTCTGGCCAAAGTATTAAGTGGCTAAGGCCGAGTTCCCAGCCGTGAAGAGTTTCTTGTCTGTAAGAAAATGGTTCCCCGTGGCCTCAATACTCCATATAGCCTTGTTTAGGTGTATGGACTGGGATCAATTGATCAAAAAAGACAATAGGTGAGCACAATTATTTAAGTCCCCTTTATGTAGTGGGGCCTGGTCTGTGGGCACTGAAAATTCAGAATGACAAAAGGAGGGTCTTTAGTCTGGAAGTTTAGATGATAGTTGAGGTAAGAAGATAAATTTCAGTTTTGGAAGAAGAGACCAGGACAAAAATAGAAATGATCTTGTATCTGTTTGATGGGTGATGAATAGTCAATGTGCCGAGTATGCTGGCTCACCCATAATGCCTATTTCATTTAAAAATACGTATGTTTGTTGATGGTTCCATGAATGATTTAGTTCAAGAACAACAATGCTAACAAAGAATCCACCCTTTAATCCCTGATAGACCATAGTGGACTATTTGTAAGCTGTTCATCGTATTTCTTTTCAAAGAAGAAAAAATTAGACTAATAACAGTGACATCATCTTCAGTATCGACCTTGACAAGTAAAATACTAGGCATTCTCCATTCATGATTTCTGATCACAATAGCTCGATGAAATGGCCATTTTCATCAGCCTTTTACCAAGGCAGGCTCTGAGGTTCAGAGAAGTTAAGCAACTTGTGCCATGTGAAACGTGTTGTAAAACACAGAGTTGGGATTCAAATCCTGCCCTCTGTTGGTTAAGCATCAGGCTCTATCTGCTCTGTACAAAGAACCCACTGCCCTTCCAAGCAGATGGCTCCCGCAGCATTACTGTCAGGTTAATGAGTGTCACTCTCATCTTGTGCAGGTAAGAGTCCGTGATGATAGGGCCACACTTCATTCACATTACTGTGCTCAGCTCCTGGCATCATGTTGACGCTTTGTAGGGACTCACTGATATTTATTGAACCTTATTGAATCATATCAGGCATGTGCTAGGGGCAAGTACGATGCGGTTGATAGCACACAAACTTAAAATGAGGTTCCAGGCCCAGAGCACCAGCTCTTGATTGTGTGGTCTGGGTCTCCTCAGTCTCTTTGAGACTCAGTTTCCTCTTCTGTAACTCGTTACCTCGTACTGTTCTCGTGAAGATGGGAAGAAGTAAGAAGATGAATGAAACACCAGCCACCATGTCCAGCATGTACTGGACACAAAACCAAATCCGGATTCTTTTACTCCTCCCTTTCCCCTTTGATGCTAATTTTGAAAGTGACTTTGGGAGATGAGTGTCCTTTAAAACTCAAGCTTTCCAGTAATCCAGAGCTTCCTTGCATTTCAAGTATTCTTGGTCGTATATTAAGTGGCCTGAAGCCATTAATGATTCCACTCATTGGTCTTAACAAGCTAATATGCCCCTGAAGGTGCTTTCATAACACAAGCAAAGGGAAGCAAAGGGTTGAACCATTTACTCTGTGAATTTGATTGATGTCGACAGGCAATCTGGACAGCTGAGGTCCAAACGCACAATTTTTTCCTTTTCCTTCATGGCAGGATTGATTTTGGCCTGAATCATCTGAATAATTGCCTTAGCTCCCCTAAGACATGCCTTTCACTTTGTGGGTGTAGACAGCTATAGAAAACAAGTATTATTTTAACCTCCTCAAAACATGGAAACTTTCAAACACAGAGAGGTTAATTGGTTTGACAAATGTCACACAGCTCCTCAGTCGTGAAGTTGAGAGACAGCCTCCAAGTCTCCAAGCTACCCCTCCTCTCAACACATTAAAGAAAACCATTACAGCTGCTTAACCACATCTATGCTTTAAATAGAAATAATAACCTCTACAACCACACATTTCTTCCCTTCTGAGTATAGAAAATCATAGTCTGAAGCTCCCATAATAGGGAGGTAATCATATGTAAAGAATTTTTATTATGTCCACTACCTAAATGTCATATTTTCTCCTGTCTTATACTTTGCACTTGGGTAAAAGAGACAATAGATGATTGTAAAACAAGCAAACAGAAGAAATTAAAGTCTGCATGTTTTTAATCAAATGATAAATGCTGCTTTTGGGAGTTATGAATCCATCCATTCAATCAAGTGTTTTGAACCGCCTTCTGTGAGTGCAGCGCTGTGCTGTGGAAAGACACAGTGCACATCTTAGGCTCCCACTGGAATGTACTTCCCTTTAGAATGAGCAAGCTGCAGGCCTGGGGAGAGATCAACGCTTATGGCATGAAGGACTAGGGTTCCTGTGCCAGCTCTGCACCAACTGACTGGATCAGTCACCCCTGGCCCTGACTCATGGAAACTATGGTATCCAGCTGGGCTAAATACTAATGAATTTTTTTTAGAACCTAGTGAGATCATGTAGGAGAAATGGCTTTGAAAATATTGAAGAACTATATGAATGAATTACTAGGATCTTCCTATTAAAGGAGGAAGACAAGACTAGAATTAGTACAAAGCTGTATGTAAGCACCAGCTCCGTGGAGTGAATGTTGTGTATTCTGTGAATCTAGAGAAGTAAAAGTCCATATCAGCGTTGGTAGTTGTGAAATGACCCTTGTTGGGGCTGGGTCTTGGGTTGGGGCTTTCTTTTATATGGTGCTTTTAACTTTGTGTTGACAAATATGATGCCGTACATTCTCATCATAACACCATTATTTCATGAAGCAATTAGGGAAAGGTGAATAGCACTATTTTCCCTTTAGGCAATTTGGAGTCCATATAGGTAAGTTCATGGTCACACTCAAGATCACATGGCAAGCTTTCCATAAGGATAAGATCTGTATGGGCAGTGCGATTGGAATTGTCCTCTGCAGACATAAACGTAAGTTCAGAGAGAAGGGGAAGAAGTGTGTCGTTTTAAGCCACTTGTCTCCATTTTGTGAAGGACAGTGGATGCTGAACTAAATGGAAGTCTTTGAACTACCTGTAGATTTCCATCACAGTTGTATGTCTCCCATTGCCTCACAAGTAATTGAAAGTTCTTGTAGATCACATTTTGTTCTACCTAAAACTTTGCACTTCCTGATGGATTGTTTCATAATACTGAAGCCCTGTGAATGTAGAAGGAAGTAGGCACAAGATAGGACCAAGGAGACTTTGAAGCTACTCTTAGCTTGGGGACTAATTTGCTTTGTGAATTTGAGCAAGTCACTGAATTTCCTTTAACTCTCCATATGCAAAATTGTAATAATACCCCTTTTCCCTAATTATCTTATAAACCAAGAGATTATACTGAGAATGTACTAGGATAGTATATGTTAATATGAAGGTTAAAATGCCATACAAATGCAAGATATTTTCTTGAGACTGTTTCTCCGATGGCTCTTTTAGGAAAGAATAGCGTATATGATCATCAATCAATCAAAATGTCCTGAGTACCTAATAACTGCTATAGAGAACAAAGAAATATGGCAGGATCGTGAGACTTGAAGGGAGTTCATCAAACTAAGTAGATGTGATGACTATATACAGGGAAGCTCACACTCAATGGAAGCATTGCTTGCTGAAAACTGAACAGCTGGTTCATATTTTAGAAAATGCAAAATTTCAGAGGAAAGAAATGTAACTTTTACAGAAGACGTGGGACTCTATCTTGGTCTGACAAATTGACAGGACAGAGGAGGGCAAGATAAAGAAGTAGGCCTTTCCTGTTGAGTAGAATGTGACCTCCCTGAGGACAGGGCTTTTGGCTTGTCTTGTTCAATGATAAGTCCCAGGGCCAACTATCTGGTTGAGGTACGATAAATATGTGTGAGTGCATCAATGAGGGATGACAGCTTGAGTAAAGTAGGCAGGGGAAAATGAACCAGGGTACCAAAGCAGACGAGGCTATCTTCCTGACAGGAGAAGGTTCATGATAGAGTTTAATGGAAGAAAAGTTTGAAAGAGTAAGTTGCAGCCAAAACTGAAATCAAGACTGAATGGAAGAACCACAGCCTCCTAGGATGTGGAGCGATGAAGAGTCCTAGCAATGGTAAATATCTTAATCTGGGTTTGACAGACTCTCAGGCAGGGAGACGATTTATAGATGTGGTGTGGGGAATCCATAACACCCTCCCCTAATATAGATTGCACAATTGTGTACGTGAGTACGATAGAACTTAGCTTTCTGTCCGATGCCTAAGGTGGTATATGCCATAAAGCAGCCAAAGAGTTCCTGACTGAGGTCCTGAGATGTTGCATATGTAGCAGCTTTGTTATATGAGGAATCATCTTATCGCATGTTGTTATTGCATTTGGAGAATGTTCATAATTAATGTTATCTAATTTTGTGTCATATGGTGTTTTGTGTGTGTGTGTGTGTTTGCCATATTTTAAGAATGTTGACAGTTCCTTTGCCTCTTTTCTGTCTGTGGCCCAGTTTCAGCTAAATTGTAGGCACTCCAGAGCAACTGTGCAAAAAAAAATATATCGGAATCCTTCAAGTAACACATGCAGCTGAAATAGTTTTTTTTCTGTTATGAAAACACAATGCTTATTATTTCATAGAGATGACCTCTTCGGCTACATGGTTGAACATCTTCGATGTTCAAATACATTCTCAAGTGCCTCTGAGATGCTGTATGTGCTGAATTCAAGTTTCAATAGGCCCATCTTAAGGACTTCCCAAAATAGTCCAGGCTGCTAAGATGGCAGTCCTAGGAAATCTCTCCTTATCTGCCTTTCTATCTAGGAAGAAGTAAAAGGCTTATATTTTGAGCATCCTTTCCCTACAAGCAGAAATTATAAAAATAAAATGTGCAAGATGAATTTTTCAGGTAAGAAGGCATGCATTTTCATTAAAATTAAAGAGAGCAGTGGGAATATGGATTGGCAGTATCCTACGAGAACCAAAGGTGGTCCACCAGTGAAGAACGAATGAAAGCCCATCAAGTGTGGTGAAACCGTGGTCACAAGCACCTCTGTCTATAAGAATTAACCCAGAAGTAAAGGCTGGGAACTGGTTCTGAAATTCAATTAGTTTTAATTCAATTACAGAAATGCCTTTATATAAATACCTCTCAGCAAGATGCGAGTGGCAGTATTAGAAATTTCTGATGAATCTTTAACTCCTCTGAGAGACGGCACGTCTTGTCACCAGCAGTTTGAATGCAGAGTTTATTTACAGGCATCCCAATGAACGGAAACACACACAAGCCTTCTCCTCTGCACCAGAAACTTAGAGTTTCCCAACTTCTTTACTGTGGTCACCTTGTTTTATTATAGGAATGAAAATATCTATTGCATCATGATCAGATGAATGATGTCAATTACAGTGGTGGGAATACACACAAGAGATAGTGTGGCCCATCTGACATCCTGAACTTACCAGTTAAGGCAGTAGTGGGATGGAGATTGCTGTACTTGGGGTGAAGTAAGTTCAGGATCTCAAGGTGTTTGTGCATTGTCTCAGAATATTGAGTAATACAAGATTAAATCTGGTGGAGCAAATAACCATGTAGTAGCTGAGAATTCTGGTGAGGCCGGGAGTGTAGCTTTGGGCCTTAGCTTTGCATAGGGGGACAGGGCATTTTGACCTTGAAGTTAAAAAAAACGTACATTAAGCCAGGTGGGATTTAGAGTTGCAAAACTAGCTTTTGTTGCTTCGGACATGGTGTAAGGCTTTAAGTGGACCATGAGGTATTTTGACCTTGGCAGGACACAACAGTTTATGGCAACTTTAACCAAGGGTGCAAGGCTGTTGCTATAATAGCAGCTTGAGGAAAATTGTTCTTGGGTGCTCTGGCCTTAAACAGAGCCTCCCAGGCTTGGACAAAGGCATGGGAGGGTCTTGGCACACAGCAGGGGCCACAGACTCCTACGAAAGTACCCGTGGCTGAGGCAAGAAAAGAAATCCTTTCTGGGGCTGGCCCAGTGGCGCAGCAGTTAAGTTCACATGTTCCACTTCTCAGCGGCCCAGGGTTCGCTGGCTCAGATCCCGCGTGCGGGCATGGCACCGCTTGGCAAAAGCCATGCTGTGGTAGGCGTCCCATGTATAAAATAGAGGAAGATGGGCATGGATGTTAGCTCAGGGCCCGTCTTCTTCTGCAAAAAGAGGAAGATTGGCAGTAGTTAGCTAAGGGCTGAACTTCCTCAAAAAAAAATTTGAAAAATAAGAAAGCCTTTCTGTGTAGAGACATTTTAGACATCTGATTATTTTTTGTATGTTGCTTCCCAGGATGGCGGTAGCTTCACCACAAGTAGTGAGGTCAAATCAATGTTTGGTTGATTACCCGAGTATTAATTGTTGCCCTATTAATTGTTTGCATGTGCTAGATTAAAGAAGAGATGGGCGAGACCTATACTGGAATATTTGCCTCTAGGTTATCTGTTGATTTGTATCTTGGCTCAATCTGTGCCCCTTCCTGGGTACATTATCAAATGGCCTCATCATTATCACTCAGGGGAAGCAGCCACCCGATAGAAGCAACTAAAAGTCAAAGCTGATTCAGACACAATGACAAAATGATGTAGAATGGTTGGTGTTATCTTCTTCTCCTTACGTCTAAACAACAATGAGCTCCAAGAGCAGGTATACGGAGACACAAGAGTGAACATTTTGAGGAAAAACAAGGTCTTAAACAAAAGAATGGCTCTAGTTAAACTAAAGAATTGGGAGATACACCACCTCTTGTCCACTTGCAAGCCTCTGATTTACTTCTGTGTATGATCAAAACATATTAGTTTAGACATAAAAAGACCCAAAGGGGATGTGCCCAGCGGCATAGCGGTTAAGTTCACATGCTCCACTTCGGCGGCCTGGGGTTCGCCGTTTCAGATCTTGGGCGTGGACCTACACACTGCTTATCAAGCCACACTGTGGTAGCATCCTACGTAGAAGAACTAGAAGGACTTACAACTAGGATATACAGCTATGTACTGGGGCTTTGGGGAGGAAAACAAAAGAGGAAGTTTGGCAATAGATGTTAGCTCAGGGCCAATCTTCTTCCTCAAAAAAGAAAAAAAAAAAGACCCAAAGGAAAAATGCAGTAATTGTTACAATTATATGTCAGACATCACCCAGGTATAGTGTTTTATAATACTCAGAGCAGAGCACTGTAAGTCTTTGAAGTAGACAAGACTGGATTCAGACTATTTCTGCCTTAGGATTGGCACTCAGCTCAATGTTTCTAGCCCCTGACCTATGTGCCCCTGGGGACCTATTTCCCATTCTTCTGACCATTCCTCTAAAAGCTTGCCTCATATGGATTGGTCCTAGAGTACCTAGTCAGATCACTTAACTAACTTTTTACATCCCACATTCTTATAGAATGTTTCTGGTGCGTTCCATATCAACAAATGTCCATATTTTATTTTTTCTAAGCCATGAGTCCCTCATTGCCCTCAGTTGAACTATCATAGCATTCACCCAATTAAACTTTTTGTCTCCAACTTTGATCTGCAAGCCATAGTGGTCACCCTGCAGGACAGAGAAGCACAGAGAAGGTTGTGTGTGAGGACAGCAGAGCAAATGGAAGATAACCCCCTCCCCAAATCTCTCCTCCATGGGACAGCCAGAAGAGGGATCCAATCGGCTCTACTTGACATGATCACTCCACTCATTAAAATGTTCCCTTGCCTCCCCATAACCTACAGAATCAAGCCCAAGCCGGGCACTCAAAGTCCTCCCTGTTCTTGTCCTAATGACCTCACCAGCATGATCCTCAGACCTGCTTTGCCTCCTCAAATGATTTTAAACCATTATACTGGGTTTTTGTAGTTCTCCTCATGTACCATGTCATTTCTTTCCTTTAGGCTTCTGTTTGTGGAATTTCATCCGAAATATCCTTCTCTTTCTCTTTGCTAATCAAACTCAAATGTATTCTTTAGGAAGCCTTGGCCAAAAGCTACATCATCCTAAACATATTTCTTTCTCAGAATTTACCCTCAAATCAGACTGGACCATATGAAATTTCTGCTATTCTGCTGGTTTTGATGAACAAAAATGGAATTTTGCATGCAGAGTCTTGTCTGTCTTGACCATAGGCAAGTCTCCTGAAGTCACAGAAGTCCCCTATTCGAGTACATTCCTGGGCAGGTAGCTCAGTAGCTGCAAACGGTGGGTGATTTATACTTGCTCATAAAAAGGTCCATATGAACAAAGGTCCATATTTTATTTTTTCAAAGACATGAGGAGCAGGAACCATATCAATCTTGATTTCTCAGTAAATATTTGTTGTTTGAGACATAAAGCACATCTCAAACCCTTATTTGTCTGTTCTCAGAAGCAAGGGAAATGGATGAAAATTATTTTTTCTATACTTATTCCAGACTTGAAGTATCTCAGCTTTCCGAAGACTCAGTTTGCCCCCCACAGTTTTAGGAATTCTGAAAGTTAGCAATCAAGTGAGAATCAACGTAATTTGTCAAATGCCCTCAATAGCAAAATACCTGAGGTAAGACAGTAGGTTTTATACAAGGTATATTAAGATACATAAATGAACCAGGGGGAGGTTGAGGTTCCTTACAGTTTCCTAAAAGTCCCTTCTAAGCACAAACTGCAGCTAATTATTTTTGATGTCATTCAAAGGACCAGGGTCTCAGAGCTGAGGTCTAAATGGGGCTGACAACCTGATGTGGCATTTGAGCCTTCTTGATTAACAGTCTATTTCCAAGTGACTTTGCCTGCTTTATTCACAAAAAAGAAGAGAGAAATGCCACCTGACCAAAAATGACCAATGAGTGTTCATAAATCTCTCTCAAGTCCTATCAAAACTAAGGTTTCCGTGGTAATTCTCCTGTAAAAAGAAATGTAAAATTTATTCCAAAATGAGGGGTGGAGAGAGGAGGTACCTGGCAGGATTCAGGAAGCCAAGGCTTTGAAGCAAAATTAGCTCATGCTTCTTACAGCAGGAGTCACATTTTGGCCCCTCATTTCGTGAGAACAGCATTTGTTGGGAAATATAAAGAAATAGCCTGTGTGTGCACTTTAAATCCCTTATCCTGCACCCCGACTGCTCAGTGACGTGGGTCCCCATCCTTTCACGCCTCGTTAGGACCAGGCCAGGCCAGCTGGCCGGGTTGTCCCTGTCCTCAGGCCTGGGTGCCATTGTCCCAGAGCTTGCCTAGCCCACATCCCTTTGAAGCTGTTCCAAAGAAACTTTATCCTTCTGTTCCAGCTGGCATTTCATTAAGCCCTGGCTTCACAGGATTTTCCAGTCCCATTGACACATCACAGCAAAGATGTAGCTATTAAAATAATGAAGAAAAAGGGAGCGAGAGGAGGAAAAAGGGTGCTGAGGGGAAATTGAAAAGGAGTACAGGGTTATTTAAAAAATAAAGGCCAACTGCAGAAAAATAAAATCTACCCATTTTCTCATCGCTCTCTCTTTCTCTTTTTTCCTCCCCTACATGCGTGTGTCCTAAGCTGTCCAAATTTTTCACAAAGCTTCATAAGGAGTGACTTCAGAGAGGCACTGGCTGTGTGAAAGGGTTGGCAGTCACAGGTCTAATTTAGAAGCAGCCGATAAGAATCCCAAAGACATTCTGAGTACACAGGAGCACAAGGGAACTGTGCGCACTGAAGATCCAGTGAATGTGAAATGTAACCTTCTCCCTTGCTCTGAAATAAATCGTTGCATCTCCTGCTGGTTAGACATCAAGCCCACCTAAGTTATTAACCACCCCGTGTCTGACCTCCTTCCTCTTACCTCCACGGCATTGCCAGCCGGGAGTGTCTGTTCCAGAACGCGTCTTTCATTTCTTCAAAGGAACATTGGCTCCACACTTCTCTGGTCACAAAATCTTTTTTGATGCTTACCTACTCCCTGGGTAATGTAACTGTGATGTGCTGCTTTTTTTTTCCCTCCAAAATTAGATCACGGGTTTAAGAATCAAAATAATTGTGTGACCCTTTGTTGTTATCTCTAAACAAAGACCTGGCAGGAGACTTTCTATGTAGCATTTGTATTTGCCATAATATCTGTCCAAGGTATCAGACTTCAGCCAGCTCAACCAAAGCCATGGACAAGGAAGATGTCACAAAAGGCCTTTAAGCTCCTAAAACAGCTGTGACAAAGCTCAGGCACTAAACCTATACATTTTATTCCCCTGGGCTTCATTCAGGCATCGTGATTTCATTAACAAGCTTGCTTTTCTAGCATCTCTTCCCACAGGAATTAAAAGCAGTGACCTAGAAGTAGGCGCTTAGATATATGCCTGATGACAGAAGGGTATGTGACAGCTGACATGTAACTGAAGGAAGAAATACACATTAAAAAAAGCAAAAACAATGAACAAATATATTGCTTCACAGTAAAGAGAAGCGATGTTTGTAAAAATGTATTTTAAAGTATATTCAAGCAATGCTGTTAAAAGAATGCACACATTCTTGAAAAGTGTACTACAAAATGGTTAAAATTTGTTTTAGGAAGCAAAAGACATCAGATATTTAGAACATCTATGTATATGCTTCCCCTCATTTCAAATATTTCAGATGAAATTGAGTGTCATCCATATGAGTGTTCAGTTTATATTACCCCAAAATCAGTTACTATTTATGCATTTATATTAAAGGCCGTTGAAAGAAATATTCATTTATTTGTTTTAATTAGTGATGCTGAGATATTAAGAAAAGTTCGCAAAGTTCAAGAAAAACCTGTTAAAGTAGTGATCCAGTAAAAATACATCCCGAGAGGAGACAGGACCACACAGGAGAAGATCTTGTCTTCAGAGAAAGGCGAAGTCATGTGCAAATCTTACGCTTCCTTCTCTGCACTGGCTTGTGTGACTCTGGTCTATTCCCCAATATCTCTGAATGGCCCTAGGCAACACCTTGTGAGAACTAAGTGAGGTCGTGTATGTTCCAGGTTCTACATCAGGCTCACGTGCAGAAAACCTGCATTCCAGGACTTGGTTGTTGAGGGTGGCACTCAATTTGGCGTTCGGCAAGCATTTGGATCAGGGCTTAGTGGAATCTTAAGGGAAAACGCAATCGATCAATGGATCAGCATAGGGGAGTAAAGTTCTTAATTCAGTAGAAGATAAAGAAAAAAGGAGCAGAAAAATATTTTGTCCCTTAACTAAATAGAAATTTCTTTACAAAGATAAAACATACACATGAACCAACACTTCCAGAATAATCCAAGGAGATGATGGAATATGGAACTGGAATTGGAACGACTGTAATTAACAGAACTGAGTCACTGGGGGTTGGACATGTCATGAGAGGTTTTGCTGCAGCAGTGGGACTAGACGATTTGGGAAAGGGGGTGTTGCAGGTGGGAGGAATGGAGAAGGATGCATGAAGGGGAGGAGGAGCCGAGTGAGGAGTGGATGAGCTGGCTGGAGAGTCAGAAGCCTCTAGCTCAGTTCCTATCTGGCGCCACTACAGAGTTCTGCAGCGTCCCCATGTCACAGGGTCATGGGGAGATTTGACTCTGCCCCTTGGAAGTTCTGGGACATTGGCTAACTGATACAACATTGCTGTGCCTCAGTTTCCTCAGCTGTAAAATGAAGTTAATAGCTACCTTAAAGAGCTGTGAAGAGAAACAAACATGAAAATGCGTGACAACCACTTGGCATAGTGCCAAGCCGAAGCAGCCCACATACAGCCATTTTTCTTAGTTCCATTATTATCTCTTGTGGATATTACCCTTCTATCCTCTATTCTCTCACATTGCCTCCTGCATGCATGTTCCCCATCTCGCTAACCTTCCTTGCACTGCTTTGCTTCTATCTTTATCTAATTGCACTATTGAAATCATTCTCTACCTTTAACTCCTTTCTCTGTTCCCCAAATTATATCAACTTGCTATCTTCCATCTCATCTTTCAAGGTCTACATCAAATCACATCTCTTCTTAAAACCATTCTAAGATACCTGGGCCCATTGTCATTGTACACTTTAACCTTTTTTATAGCCCTTGCTATAAACTGCATTGCGTTATAATTTCTAGTGCAGGTGACAATTTCTCATTGACTTGTGACAGCTTATGAGGCAAGAATATATTTTGTTAAATTTAATTTTCCCCCAAGTCACTCTACATAAGCTTGATAAGATGACCCGAAAGCATCCGATTCTCTTTGTTTTCTTCCTAAGGACGGAAGCCACGTTGCTATTTCTATTTTTAGGATTTACTTACATTTTTCATTGCATAAGTCTTAAAAAAGAAATGATTCAGGAATCAAAATAAATAATCTGACAATTAGGCAATCCTGAGCGTATAGAGCATCTTGAACAATTCTTTTTGCTGTCCTAACCCCCACTTAGAGAGGTTTCTGGTCATAGTAATTTATGATTCTTAGATTGTGGGTGTTGTGGGGTGACTGTGTGTGTGTGTATCCAAATGCCATGAGACTTTGTATTGTCTGGCTTCGTGCATGTTTTTCAAGGTTTCAAAATCCATTAACTAGAGCTTATTTAGCCTCGCCTGATATGATAGCTTTTATTGTGTGAGTATGTGGGGATTTTTTTTTTTTAACAGAAGCTAAGTGTGCCCTTTGGATGAATTGATTTCCTCAATCTCATGGTGAAATATTGCATTTCAGTTGTCAGTTTTGATTTATTGTTTCTTTAAACATTAAATCTTCCTTTGCATTTTTATTGGTTTCATTAAAAACGTTCTGCTCATCTTTTTCATGGCCACCTCCATAAAGGCAAGGAAGGCCTCAGTGAGGGAGCCTTGGGGGACCCACAGAGTCCCCTCCTTTCTACAAAGTCCTCCTGGCTCAGGCCCTTCCATTGGCTGCATGTTCTGAAGGATCAGCATATAAACCCTGCCTGCTTTCGTTATGGAGTTTATAAAAACATGTATTAAATCTAATAACTTTGGTGTGTAATGAGGCACAGAGCATATGTCAGAAGTATGGTGTCCAAACAGCAGCGGGCTTGAATGGTTTATCTTCCTGGCAAATGTGTTACATGAGATTTGACCCTTAAATTGAGCCCTGGGAGAGATAAATAGGGTAATCAAAAGGACTCCCGTACAGTCACAGGAACCTGGAGCCATCTGGTCAAGACGAAAATAAATCAGTAATGCAACTGGAAATGGTCTCCAGAGACCTCTGAGGATTGGTTTAGCATCTCTGTCTCTCAAATTGTGGAGCAGAGGAAACTGACAGCAAAGATCAGGAAACCAACTCTAATTAACACACACACAGCAGAGGGCTCGGAAGTCCTTTCAGACTGAAATGCCTCGCACCTGAGGGACAAAAACCCAGACAGTAGTTTGAAAGTCCCCCAGCTTGGTAAAGACAAAAATAAAAGCATGTATTGATTGTAGGATAAGCTTGTGAAGGCCTGATACAGAAGAACAAACGAAACAAAACAAAAACAGAACCCCGTTTAATTAGAATATAACAAACAAGAGCCTTCAGCTGTGTGGCATTGCTTTGCTGCCTTAAATTAAGAAAACCAATATCTGGCCCATCTCTTTAAGAAATCCATCTTTCCTCAACTTTTTACATATGTGGCAAAGTGAGAAATTAGCAAAATTTTGTAAAGTGTTCAAGTAAAGCTATTTTTTTCTTCAACATTTTCTTTGTCTTTTGACACTTAGCCAAAACCATATTATTTGTTGTACCTGTTACAAAAATACATGTTAAAACTATCCTGTCACGTTGGTTCAAATGCCCCAAAGATAAGCCATTAGCAATACAAATTAACACAGAAATATAAATACTGTTTTGATTTAATTCTTGGAAAAACCTTCAAAATTCTCCAAAAATTGTTTTCAGCTACATCACATAAAATATTTGGACTAGCATTTGCATTTGGCACAGTTATTTAGGATCATTTCATGTTATATGGAGCCACGTCTGCCCCTATCTGCCAGGATTCCGTTCGTCTGTGTTGTGGTGGAGATTGCGCAGTAGGCTTTCTCATCCATCGCGGCTTCTCATTTGTTCAGCTTTATACGTAAGTGCTGAGAGCTCGCTCCATGAAAGATACTCTGCTTAGAAACGTGAGACTTAAAGAGATGTGTGAGACACAGTGCTCGTCCTCAGAGTAGAGATTCTTGAGGGGGATCAGACATGGAGATAAATAAGCAGATTCTGATAGTGTCACCAGTGAAGTTCACATAGTCTGGGCAGGCAAGGAGGAGCCTATGTCCTGTCCCATTTTGCTCTGTCGCATGTAACCTCACTGTGCCTCAGTTTTCTCACTTGTAAAATGGAGATCACAATAGTATTCAGCTTGTTATTTTCTTAGATTAAGTGAGTTAAGGCATATAAAGCACTTAGAACAGACACCAGTGCTTTTTAGCCCGAGGAAACAAAGAATTATTAAATATTATATATATATTATTGCAAGTTTCTGATTTGTGGAGATTATTATTTTGTCCCCTTATGTGCTGCATCTAGGCTAGTTTTTTCCTCAGACCTAGATATTAATTATTTAAAGTTTTGCCCGTTGCCTTGCATTTTTTACTGAGGGAATGGCCCACTGCTGCAGGGGAATTAGAGAAACAGAAGATGCTGTTCCTTTCCCGAGAAGCTCCTGGTTTAGGTGGAAAGACAAGAAGTACACACACACACACTCGCAATATGCAGTGCAAAAGCACAGTGCACACAAAGTGATTGGATGCAGTGTTTTCAATCCTACCTGGCACGATGATACATCCTGAGAGCCACACCATATACTACTCGTCTGCTAGCATTCTAATGAACTGTGTAATCATGAATTGTGAAATTGTGATTACAGTATAATTCTTGCCAACTTTCTCTTTTCTCTGAAGTTAATAATTGCCTCTCTTCTTTTCTTTTAGTTTTCTAATTCACCCCAAAATTTTCCAATAGAGCACCTAATCTCTAAATATAGTTACAGGTATCATGTAATAAACATCAATTGTACTTTTTTTTCATTTTTTTTCTTTGGAGATATCCATCCTGTAGCCCTCTTTCCCTTTGCTTCAATGTAGGCTGGATACATTCTAGATACATCCATAATATTAGGATTTTCCTTCAATACATCTGGAGAATTCCATTGCCTCCCTTGAAGCCCCATATCCTAGATCATGTGTCTCCTTCTTTCCTATTTAGATAGAAAATCTTATAGAAGTTTTCTGACAAAGAATGAATGGGAGATACATTTTTTAAAACTCAGAATATCTGAACATATGTTTTTCCCTTTAATATTGATTGGCTGGATATTAAATTGTAAGTACAAGATTATCTTCTCTATGAATTTGAAATCTTTTCTTCATTCTCTTTTATAATCAAGTATGTCCTCTTTAGAAATGAAATGTGATTCTGATTCCAAGTCCGCCTCTATTTTTCTATACGGATCTTCTCTTTAACCCCCAAATTCTGGAATTTCATGACGTTATCCCTTTGCAGAAAATCCGTTCTCACTCATTTCACAGGATATTTGGTGGCCTCTTTTTTAAAAAGTTTGGAAATATATCCATTAGATGTGGGAAGTTTCCTTGCTTTATTTCTATGATAATAACATTGTTTCAGTTCTGTCCATTTTTATTTCGTCTAACTCCTGTTATTCCTGCGCTGTAACCCTGGACAGATGTTCTAGTTTTCTCTTTTCTCTTTATTTTCTCTCTTTCTGGTTCTTTGTCCTGTTTGTTGAAGCTTTCTTTAACTTCTATTTTTTGTAGTGAACTTTTAAAGTTCCGCTCCATGTTTTTAATTTTTAATAGCCTTTTCTTTTGCTCTGAATGCTCATTTGTGAACCAACCAATTTTCATTTCATAGATGCCACGTTTTCCCTCTTCTCACTGGAAAAAGCCATTTTAGATTTTCAGAAGTTTCCTTTTGCTCCTTACATTGTCTCTATTTCTTCTGGTCTTATTTTATCCCTTTGCTTTGATCTGTCTTTCGTCGTTTTTCATGCCTTCCACAACCTTCTGATGTTTACTTGTGATACATTTGTAATCAAGAGTGAAGCATTAAAAACTGATCTGGATTTCTTTGTTCATGAATAGGGACTGTCAAATGGTGGATGTCACTCTAGGTTAATTGAGGGGGACAGATTCTTCATCTAGGCCAGAGTGTTTCCTGAGTCATTCAAATACTGACTTGAGAAGTGAAGCTCAATTTTCCAGCATTCTGGAAGATGATAAGGAAGAATAAGCCAGGATCTGATTAGTTTGTTATGTAAACTTTCATTAATAATCTATTTTCGATGCAGCATTTTCACCTCAACCTTCAGCTGAGGCTATTGTTTCTAAGATCAGAGCTTTTATGTCTCATTGCTCCAGAAAACAAACCTCCAGTCTTCTGACCCCATTGGTGCAGCAAGTGTCCTGGCTGCACAAGGTGAGGCTGGCACCTAGGTTTTTCAGTGGCCCTATAAAGACTTTCAACTTACCCTCCAGTTTTAAGCCCTAACTGGCACTTTCATCATCCAAAGTGCTGGTGTTTCTAAATCTTAAACATATCCAGGTCTCTGCCATGAATAGTTTAGCGAATATGTTTGTCATTTCCTTGCAGGCATTTAGGTTTCAGTTTCCTCTGAGTTGCTCAGGCAGTAACCCCCTGTTTATCTCATTGTAATTCCTCTGGTTTTTTTGGCATCTTTCATTGGCTCTTGTCTTTCTATATCATTGCTGGGTTTTTTTTGCCTCTTCTGATGTCCCAGTAGAGAGAAGATTCAAAAGAGAAGAAGAGATAAATGTATGTCTTTAATTCATCATGGCTAACTGTAAATCAGGATAGGATTTTAATGGTTGCATTCCAGGCCAAAAGGCAGTGTACTGTGGGGCATATTTAAGGGTAAATCATTATATGTAAACTTTCTCAAATCATAATACATGAGCCCAGGTTTTGTTAGGTAAATACTCACTGTTACAATTAAATATTTGTTTGCCTGTGGATTGTGAAACCCAATATTTATTAACATATTTTCAAGAGAAATTGCAAAGGCAACACTAGCCATAATGTTCACTTCCTAGTGTCTGGAGTGGAACCTTCACAGCCAAGAGATTTATTTACCAGCATCCTCTGATACTTCATTTGTCTGAATAAGAAGACAACCTTAGGATTAATTATACCAAGTGTAACTGAAAACTCTAATGAAAAACATGATCAGTGGAGACATCTTGAAAACATTTACTCTGACAGATCCAGTTCATCTAAGTACCTACCTTGCTGACATCAACAATTTTTGAAAGTCTCAGTGGGAATAAGTATGTGCCTGGGAACATGCTTGTCCAGAAAAGACATGAATTTCATGGAGGCTGCCAAGCTGGCAATGTGTGCAAGAGTATTCATTAGGAAGTGTCCTTCACATGGGATAGTAGAAAGGTAAAGTCATGAAGCTAGAAAAAGGCCCAAAAAGTCCATGGTCCTTATACCCAACTAAAGATATTTAAGAGGATTCTTTTTTTTCTATAGCATCCCTGATGTTACCAGTGTTTGCAGAATGATAGGATGTTCTCCCATTTGAGAGGTAAATCTTCTTCTATTGAACAGCTGAAATGGTTAGAAAGATCTTGCTCGCATTTAATCTGAAACTTATCTTATTGATTAGCTTTGGATTTCTTCTCTTTTTTCCCTATTTCTTTCCCCCCTCCCCCCCTTTTTAAGTTAACATTAAAAAAGTCATTGATCTAGCCATAAAAAAGCATCACAGATAGATCTTTGATGGCATCTTCAGAGAAATAGAAGATTTCAAGATTATCAAGACAGGCCTATGGACCTGGCATCTAAATTATAGCATACTTATTTCATTGAAGTTTCCTTCAACAATTGGTCATCCCAGTGAAGATGATGAAGTTTAGTATACATGTGCATGTGTGTGTGGGAATATGTGTATGAGTGTGTAAATGAATGATGTGTGTTTGTGATCTTGTCATGCATTGGTCTTATTTTGTTACAGGAGAAATTGAGGGAAACTAAGGTATAAGTAGAGCCTGTGGACAGAGATATTAACAAAATACATGCAAAAGCAGTTCTAACACTGATTCTGGAGGTATTAACCAGGAGCATTACTTGTAACTGACTCTCTTGTCATCTTATAGTAAGGCGTCAGTCTCTTTACGTGTTTAGGTTTTCTTGACACCCTCCAATTCTCATTTTTCTAAAGTCCTCCAAGCTTCTCAGGATGATAACCTCATATGCATTTTCATATTAAAATGTTGAGTGTTTAATGTCACATTTCCCCCAAAGGGGATCAAATTTTGAAGAAAAGCCTTAAAAGGATTATTTCCAACCTAAAGGATCAATCATGATAGGCTTTTACAAATCAATGCTGACTGCACAACTTGAAAATATCTCTTTTTGGCACCCATCAAATGACCTCTATAGCCTTGTGCTTGATGCTCTTACTTTCTGTATGCATGAAGACTAGCCCTATTTTGAAAGTTACTCAGACTTCTTTGACTTTTTGTAAAATGGAGATGATGAATTTTCCCTTCTCCCCAAAGTTTTGGTCTCAGTTCAAGAGGGCTTAGGTGCTGCCAAAGTGTTAGAGGTGAGGGTACATTTAGTCCTCTATCATCGGTCCAGGTAGGTTGCCACTGAGATCTGGTCTCTATTGGCCTGTCTCTCCCTTTTTTTCAATGATTCTCTCCTCATACACATAATACACAAGCAACATCCACATCACACTTCTGGGTTGTGAAAAGTTTTCCTTGGCTTCTATGTCACAGTGAGCTGGTCAGTCTATTCTTCTCCAGCCTTCTCTTGCTCAGGCAGAGTCTGAGAATCCACCAGGAAAACAAGGCCTGGATCTTTCATTCTTTTATGTCTCACAAACTTGTTTGGCATTTTGCTAACTCTCCACATTTTTCCCTGGTGTGCAGATTCCATGTTCCACTTGCTTCAACCATGATGTCTCTGCTTTCACAATTTTCCTCTCTTGGAGGCAAAGATCTTGCTCTATTTTGGGATATCGGCTCCAAAATTCTGTCTATGCTCAATGTTTTCTCTTTTCCCCTAAAGACATAGAATTTTTAAATATAAACGCTAGTAGACCTCCCAACACACCAATAAGTACTACTTCAAGGAAGGGGAGTGGTAAAGATCAAAGGTGACACGAGTATTTTTTTAAAAATCGCATAGTTTAGGGGCTTGCCCTGTGGCTGAGTGGTTAAGTTCATGTGCTCTGCTGCAGGCGGCCCAGTGTTTCATTGGTTCGAGTCCTGGGCGCGGACATGGCACTGCTCATCAAACCACGCTGAGGCAGCATCCCGCATGCCACAGACAGAAGGACCCACAATGAAGAATATACAACTATGTACTTGGGGGCTTTGGGGAGAAAAAGAAAAAAAAAATAAAATCTTTAAAAAAAATCACATAGTTTAAAAATATTCTTTAGTTCACACTATGTAAACATATGTGTCTTATCTTATAGTTTCTTATCTGTCCTCATTCTCTTTTTTTAATATAGAATTTTCATGATCTATTTATGATTATTTATTCATTCATTTGTTCTAGCCACAACTTTAAACTTCTACAGTCTGAAAAATATTTCAGAAAAAGTTTTTTGGGTTGCTTTTCTGCACTCAAGCTGTGCCTCTATATGTTTACAAGTTCCCAGAAAGGGTTAGAATCCACTCAAGATCATATCAAGCACTGAGTAGAGGCAAGTGATATATGGGAGGGAGATATGTTTGCATGTTTATGTGATTTTTTCCCCTTTTTGGTACTTTTCAGGGGAAGCACTGCAAGAGAAGAGGAAAGAGAAGCCAGGGATGAATATTAGAGGTGCGGGGTGAGAAGCACCTTCCAAATAAGGCCTCAAAGTGTGGTTTCATCTTTTGAATTAAACATTTTCAGAATTTCAGAGCATTCAGTGCAACATTTCAAACCAATGAATAAACAAATAAACCAAAGAACAAATAAGGGAGGAGGATCCCCTGTCCTTGAATACGAGTAACTAAGAGGTCATACAGGTGAAATTAGATGTTCCCATGCATTCGGGTGAGTTAAGAATTGCATTCAGCTACTGGCAATCAACAGTGAACATAACAGCGGCTTAAAAAACATAGAGTTTTATTTCTTATGAAAAAAGTCTAAAGGTGGAGAAACTAGTGCCCGCATGGCAGCTACATGGTATTTTCAGACTTTCTCAGTATTTCCACTTTCTGCAATATTGCCAACAAGCTTGAGCCTATTGGAATTCAGATGAAGTGGGTGGAGCAAAGGGAGGTGCCCAATTTAATGAGCTCAGAGAGTCTACTGCTGAGAAACGATGAGCAATAAAGATGGATGGGGTGAGGGCAGGTGACATGAAGCCATGCATTAACCCATAGGTATCGGGGAGCCCTCTCAGCCTCTTGACAGCAGAAAGACAAGGGAATGCTGCAACTAGTATTTTAGGTCTGACATTGATGTGAAAAACGGTCTAAAAAAAAGATGAAACAGGAGTGAAAAGAGTATAAGGAGCATTGAAATAGCCAAAAGGGAGGAGTGGCATTTGGAATAGAAAAAGAACTGCGAGCATAGAGGCATCTTGTGGATGTTATTTCATTTTAAATATAATCATGATCCCTGAGGTCCATGAAGGAATAAGTTAAGAAACTAACCAGGAAAGTATACACATGGATTTAATTATTTTCCTTATCATTCCAGCCACTGAATGTGTTGCACTCCTGCCCACATCTTGCCCTCTGCTCATTCACCATACTCAGGAAGAAAGTATAAGCAACCGCCACAAGACGCGATGAGAAGGGATCAGGACAGTCTGCCACTCCCATCAGAAAACAAAAGCCTTGATGCCTTAATCGCTCTGATGCCTGTAATTCTAATTTACAATGCCATTTTTTTTTGTTTCGTAGAGGCTTTTTGATCTTCAATAGTCCAATGTTAAATGAAAATACCCATGTGAGGAAAAATGCCTTAAGCTATAATTTTCTCAATTCATCTTGATAATTTTCAGGTAATTTCAAGGCCTGGCAGGTCCCTGGAAGCCAGGCCAGTAATATGAGTGTTTTGAAAAAGGGGAAAGCTGGAAGGGTCACAAAAGGAGGGGAAATGTACCAACTTCCAGTTTCTCTGAAGACAGGAAAGGAGCTTAATGTGTTCATTCATTCAACACTGTCCACTCCTGTCTCTGTGTCCCTGCCATGGCCAGGTGAAAAGTCAGAATCGGTCTGCAGTTCACTAAGTTTTCCTGTCTCTGAATCTGTGTGATACTTGCGTGTGACTCTTGGAAAATCACTGAACTCCCTGAGCCTAGCTTTCTCTTGCGAAGAACAAGAGTCTTGGGTTAAACAGGCTATTGAGGAATAAAGAGAGTGAGTGATTAGAGCAGCTTGAGGTTTCTGTGAGATTTAGAGTGTTAGCTGTTGACAGAATGGCATTGGAATTGGAGAGTAGCAGTAATCTTGAATCGGATGGTAAGATGGGCTCTCCAAACTCCCCAGCACTCCTCAGGATGTTTCTGTCAGTCTGGATTCTGTTCCTAAGGAATGAAGCTTTAGGAGTCATTGGCAGGCTATTCTTTGCTACGGTTGATACAGAAGAACAGCAAACATGTGAATGAGCCCGTCATTTCTCTGTAGGGTACACGCATGGGGAATACACAGCACTGGTACGGTTCTGCTTCCTCCAAGGGGGAAGTATTTTGTTTCTGACAATAGGTTGCCATTCATTTGGAGACAAACTGAGCATTGTTACAATTGACTGCTGAAGTTGGGGGAAATGCTAGCGTAATTGTTGACAATGTCTACCATCTCAACCACTAGAATCTAAAACTGGAGCCCACCGGAACACAGGGAGGGAAACATCCGTGTGGGTGGGGAGGCCTGGGAAAGGCAGTGTTAGGAGGGAGAGGTGCACATTATGAATAGGAAGGACATTCTGGGGAACGATATTTCTTACAGTCTAATTGCTCTATGTTTTATAGAACCTGATCATTAGGGGATCTTGGGCATGATTCCGCAGAGATGTTCTTGTGAAATAAAGCAAGAGGCTATTAAACAGAAAGTTTAAATATAGCTACAGGGAGACATACTTCCTGACAACTTGACAGATGTCTTGGAGTGACGACTCCTTCCTTCATTGCTAATTACAAAATCATTTGTCTTAAGGAAAGGACAAAAGAGAAGTAATTATGAAAAACATGATTCTTAAGGGATAAAAAGATAACATCAGTTTAAAACACGGAAGCAATCATAACCACTTAGAATCATTATTAGTTTGGTGGAACCAATGACAGGTTGCTTTTTAGAAACCAGAGGGAATGGGGCTCCTGAAGCACAGGGAAGAAAACATTCAGTTTCTTGTTATGCTAAACTTATCCCCAGACTCCCGAGACTTCTTTGATGAACAGTTCATTAAAATTTCCAACCGCAGATGAATTTGAGCTAAAATACACAAATGTTTTAATTATACATTCCTTTTTAATTACACTAATGACTTGTAATGTGTTTATGTTGGTTTAGAGTTTAATTTCTTCCCTTAGATTAGGTGGTTGACTTAAGGACTGTGCTTTTCAGTAAAATAGCATGATTCATCAATGTTTGATTATGAATTAATGCCCAAATGCAGGAGCTACTGCCCTTGGAGGGATGGCTCTGCCCATGAACAATTGCCTTTCCTCTGGGGCCCAGGGACAGAGCAGATCTTGCCATCTTGCAGGCATAAGAGATTGGAGTTCTGAGGAAAAAGCTTCGCACAGTTCCTAAGTAGAGCATGTGCTAAGAAAGGGTAGGGGAGAGGATGACTGGTGAAGTAAACACCCTATTTATGAGATAGGTCCACTTACCAAGGGTCCATTTACATGTTGACAAGAAGAATGAGAGCTGGCCCATGGTCAGGCTGTGAGGGTCTAGGTGCACTCTTGATGTTTTTGACCTTTTCTTTATGCCCCCTTTAGGACCTCTCATTTTGAGGTCCTCTAACTTTCTTCCCCAATGTAACCTGTTGCCTCAGCCAATTCCAACTTAAAGAACAAGATTTTGATAAACACTTCCACACTGATGTGTGACTCATCATTAATGTTTATCCCCACTCAAACTTCAATATGTATGTTTTAAAAGAGGATCCCTAAATGGTCTATGCTTAATTCATGGTTCCCTTCTTACAAAGGTTGGGAAATAGACAAATATGCCTGTTTATCTGCCTGTCCCGTGCAGTGGATATGGGGGGCTGTTTTCCTTTTCCAGCATCCCATCACCCTGCTCTAAGAAGAACCTCCCTTGTTTTCTGCTGAGAAACCATTCCCTGTGGCATGATTGATGCTAAAACCATCATCCCTGCTGGCTCACCATTGGGCTTGACCTAATCTGACCCAGGCTAACCAGTCAGAATATACAATCCTCTCAGGCACAGAGATTGGTTGGAGGCAAGCATGTCACAGAAGCCAGACCACTCAAAGTCCTGCCTAGGAATTTTTTTGCCAAACATGTTGTGGTATGTCAAATAGTGGCTCCCCAAATATGTGCACATTGTAATCCCCAGAACCTGTGAATATGTTACCTTACACAGCAAAAGAGACTTTGCAGATGGAATTAAGTCGGAGATCTTGAGATGGGAAGATTATCCTGGACTATATGAGTGGGTCTAATGTAATCACAAGCATTCTTATTAGTGAAAGAGGGAGGCAGGAGAGTTAGAGGAGGTGTGACAATGAAAGTACAGTCAGAGTGCTGCAACTGCTTGCTTTGAAGATGGAGTAAGGGGCCATGAGCCAAGGAATGCAGGCAGCCTCTAGAAGCAACAACAGGCAAGAAAATGAATTCTCCCCTAATGTCTTCAGAAAAGAACACAGCTCTACCAACACCTCGATTATAGCCTCATGGGACCCATTTCAGACATCTAATTTCCAGAACTGTAAGATAATAAGTTTGTGTTGTTTTAAGTCATAAACTTCATGGTTATTTGTTATAGCAACGATAGGAAACAAATCACCTGTGCAGGAAATGCTGCCTCTCAGCTGAGATTGTGATGTTCTGAAAACCATCATGTCCATTACATGGAAAGAAGCTATCAAAGAACTGGAGAAAAAGACATGGATCCCTGCTGATGCTATTTGAGCAGCTGGTCAGCTGAACCTGAAATAATAGTCTCCTGTACTTCCCAGTTACATGAAGCAATGTATACTCTGTAAACCCTTTGTTTTATTCTAGTGTGAGTTGGATTTCTGTCACTGGAAACTAAAGTATTCGTTAGTATACTCCCTTCACAGTTTTGTAGCAAATGAAACATGAAACATAAACAGGGTTTTCCATTAGATTGGGTCATAGTGTTGTAGTAAAATTTTGTCACCACATACAGGTTGATATAGTTGGATGGAATTGGCAGATGATATTTGTATTTATTGTAGTTTTTATGTTCTTGCTGTCTTCTCTCCAAAACTGTGCTCTCTGAGTGTTTCAAAGTGTCTGGTGGAAGTATACCATGCTCAAGTGGAAGAAATCATGGCAGATTTAGCATCAATGCAGAAAATATCTTTGGGTATAGAC
The DNA here is from genome assembly GCF_021613505.1 of Equus quagga. NCBI lineage: Eukaryota > Metazoa > Chordata > Mammalia > Perissodactyla > Equidae > Equus > Equus quagga. Next base: position 35,649,917 of record NC_060275.1, read on the forward strand.
ACTTCAGATACCTGAAATTGCACCATTATAGCTTCTTCCCATTCTGAGTACATATGTGGCCACTTCAACCAATGACACTCATTTTGTCTAAGCTTCATGCAGTAGGCATGTAATCAGACAGGCCAGGTTGGAAATCATGAACAAGGACATATCAAATCACCTAAGTACTGAAGGAAGGGAATTTAACACAAATACCACCCAATCCAGCAGACTGAAGGTATTCAACTATGGAAGGATTTCCATATGAAAGGGTAAGTGATTTTTTTTTTTTTTCAGACAGGGAAGCCCGGTAATCAAGACACTGGCTTAGAACCCAGTGATACCCATAGGTAAATGGTAGCACAGGGATGTCTTCACAGCCTGAAAAAATTGAAGTTATCTCCAGGGTCTGACTGAGAGGTTCTCCATAGCCCCTTTTCTTGCCATAAGGCAGAATAAGATATAGTAAGTTCAGTTAAAGACAGTTGTACTTGGAAAAGTTAAGGCCCTGAAGTTAGGCTTTGAGATGGGAGTTAAGGGGCCCCAGGTGCAGGAAAAGCAGGAAGTAGTCAATTGGGAACCCAGCCACACAGACCACTGTTGCTCTTCTAAATAGACTTGCTCTTCTGTGAGTGCTGCCATTAACATTGGACTTATTTGGCAAAAGGCTATTCCATATTCATTTCTTATAAGGGAAATTCCTTTCAACGTATGGATAATCATTTATTCGTTAGCATGCATTTAGTTATAGATTTTCCTCTAGAGTGGAGGCTTTGATGGAGTTTGGAGAGATCATTCATTCAAGCAACATTTACTAAGTGGCTGTTATGAGCCAGGCTCTCTGCAATGTGCTGGGAATACAAACAGGAATCAAAGCAAATATGCTTCCTTCTCTAAGGATTTCCTGATCTAACGTGAGGGTGGCAGGGAGCCACGATCTGCAATACTAGGTTGAAAAGGTTAAAGACAAATATTTGCTGATTTGACCAAACACAATCCCACTGTATCTCGTCTGTTCTTGGAAATTCCACAACCAATCTTTCTTGCCATTTTCTAAAACCCTTTCCTCAATTTGCATATAGCATCAGCACTTCATAGTTTGTACATGTATTCAAAAATATAAATGTAAATGATCATTTCATTCATTTTCCTTTGATTTATTGATAATCTGGAAAGAGGAAGCAGAGATAGTTACAACAGAAATTTGAAAATATGAGTTCCCTAACTCTCAGTTCAAAGCCCTTTCACTACGTCATGGATGTATAAACCCAGTATACATTCACTAATAATAGGGCATAGGGATTTCGAGAAACATTGGCTCCAAAGTCTACTGAATACAGCCAAACAACATGATCTGGCATTCCAGGCCTTCCACAAACTTGGCTTAACTCATTCTCCAAGTTTATTCTACCATTAAACTACTAAAATTATATGACCATAATTTCCAGAATAATCTGTGTGCTTTCCTACCTCCATGCCTCTGCTCTTGCCTTTCTCTCCACCGCAGTGCCCTGCCAGTTCCATCTTCGTGTACTGACTTTTCCAGTAAATCTTCAATGTTTTCTCAAGTCTCTCCCAATCTCACCAGCCAGAAATTTTCTGTAGCTACTTTATTGAACTTTGCTTGCACTACTCAAATGGCTCTTGTCACATTCTGCTTTCTATCACAGGTATTTTGTCACTGTCTTATCTCTTCTAATAGAAGGCAGAGATTCTAACATCTATCTGGGGATCCTGCAGTTTCCAGCATGTTGAATGCTGGGCATCATAAATATCTGATCAATGACTGAATGAATTGAATTGAATTCGGGTCATCGAGAGAATGGGTAGACCAAATCAAAGCAAAGTAATTACAAAACTTAGCCTATCTGGGGTAGGCTGACTAAGGCAGAGAGTGCAGAGTCTAAAAGGAGCCTGCAGGGGAACGAGTTAAGAGACTTGCAGTTATCCTGGTGTAAAGAGATAAAAGTACTCTATACTCTCTCTGGTAGAACTGGGACAGGAAGGAAACGAGTAAACTGTAAAGGCATTTCTATCCAAGACATAGTGCATGTAAGCGATAAAGAATGAGGTTTTTACTTGGGAGACTGAACATGGTAATGCCACAGACAGAATGTGCAGACGGTAACTGTCAACCTGTTAGTGCTTCCTTCCCTGTTGATAATAAGCTCTGAGCTTGTTTGATACATGCAAATTTTTGTTTTTTTGTTGAAAGTTCTTGAGATTCTCTGGGTCACAGAGATCCAGATATCTAAGCTGTGTTCCCCAGAGCTCTCATGCTCTGTGCAGTTGCCTCAGGGCTGTCTGGGACCCCCAAGAGAAAGGGGAGGGGGCAAGCTAGGACCCACAACTACCTCCCAGCCACCCCACTTGGACTGATTTTCTTTACTATGGTTAATGTAAGATCTCTCTTGAATAGAAGTTTTATGCTGTTCACAAGTGTCTTAAAACCTCTGCTCTAGAGCTGGGTAAGCAAAGTCTGACCCATGAACTAAGAATGGCTTTTATCTTTACCAAGTGTTATTTTAAAAAAAGTGAAAGAAAAATAAAAGAAAAAGTATATGCAACAAAGACCAGACCTGGCCCACAAAGCCTAAAACATTTACAATCTTGTCCTTTAAAGAATAAATTTTCCCAGTATGAGTACTTAAAAAATACAAATAACCTTTCCTAACAGTGTGGCCAGAGTTTGTTATTGCTGGTATTTGATGGTATTGTTCCTCCAGACCACTTTGGCTGGCACATGTCTCTCATCACTGGCCTTCCTGACCTGCACTGGCCAACTAGAATCCCTGAACCCTGTATTTACAGCAGTGACCAGCTCCTCCCCTCTCACAATGCTTATAAACCACTTCAGGATTATAGCCAGAGCACTTGAAAATATTTATGCAATAAACAACTAATTTTTCAAGATAGTTATGGTTATACACATTGGGCAGGAGATATCTTAAAATTCCAAATAAAGTACCTTATTTTAGTTATATGGCATGGCTTTCCAATCACAGCAGTCACCTTTTCATAGAGGTACATCAAGATAAATAGAGCAATATCCATATTTTACAGTCTATAAAATTCAAATCTTTGCTTAAAAAAAGAGAGTTTACATGCAATGCGTACACCAGCTTGCAAGTTTATTTATCAACATATATTTATGCAATATGTGCATTGTAAAGTTAGGGCACCGATTTTAGAGTCTTGGCAAATATTTACAGCCCAGATTCAAACAGGCGTGAGTGCCTATCAAAAAATTTTGTGACAAGCAGTTGTAGTTCACGGAGAAAGCACTACACAGAACCAGCTCTTCACAACTTTGGGAGATGGTAAGTTTCATCTTCAGGGGCTAAGGCTTCATTTCCTGTTCAGAGGTGCTTTTTTCTACCTCAACTGCAGCCTGGAGATTCAGACCCTCAGTCATTTACCCTATCTTGACACTTGTACCATATTTTTTAAAAGATATGAAAGTTTTATTCATATGGAGATGTACATGTTTGATAACGTGTAAATTTACCTTTTGCAAGGGTATGTATATTTTAAGAGCAATCAGAAACTTCAGGCACAGCCATGGGAATATAAAAGCAGAAATTTAAGAATATGGTGGGTAGAGAGTTTAATATTTTGAGAAGGAGTTATGTGGTTACCTTAAAATTATCCGAATGCTCCTGCCCGAGAGCTAGTCCAGGCTGAGGTTGTGCAACAGTGGCTGGGTATATGGAATGGTCCGTGACCTTGGCCTATGGCCTATGGGAGTGTAGTGCCAAGAGCAATCCACATGGCAGCAGGCTAGGGTGACAATGGTATCTGAAGCCAATCAAGAAGTCCAGAAGAAAAGTCCATTCAACAGGGGAGGCCAAAAGGCAGAATCCGGGTATGAAGAGCACAGAGATTGAGGATGCCACATGAGAGCAAGAGAGTTCAGAATCTTGAGAAATGAAAGAGATCATGAGCACAAAATATGTAGCCATAGGTGTCTGTCTCAGATACCTCTGGTCTTGTTGGTGGCGAAGGTATTATTAGAGGTGAGAATATCCTAGACATTGCCCTCTGGGATTTTGTCCCTGAGATGAGAGGGACCAGTGTTCCTCATATTTGTTTAGCCATCTGAGGCACATTCTGAAAAGGAAAGTAGATTCTAGACACATTGCCACTAGATTCCCTCACCCTTGCTGGTGTACTGGCAAGCCTCAAAAACAGTCGAAGACAGGAACTGTTTTCCATTCCCAAGTGGAATAATGGGCTTCCACTGGGACCAATTTTGAGAAGTCTCTGGAGTTCATCTTTTCCCAGACATGGTATCTCCCAGAATAGCGATAGAGGCCTCAGTTTGGACACATGGAGCTAGTATTCCAGGTAAGAACACAGTTTGGGGAATATCACACAGGTCTCTAAGGCCCAAACAAATCCACTCCAATTTTGTTTTTGTTTTTGTTTTTGTTGCTGTTGTGTGGGTTTTTTAAGAAGATGTGTACTAAAACAGAGTGAAATATTGAAACATGATAATGCCCATGGTAATCAGGTATTAACTCTCCAAATTATGGGATGATTTGGTAGACAAAAGGGGTTCCCACTCTAGAACTGCTGCTGCCATAGTCAGCATTATGTGGAGCCCATTGATAGAAATTACATGAGTCAGGAGCTTTATCTCAGGAGCCCATCCCAACATGTATTTCCCAGAGTTGGTCAAGAGATGCTACTACTGTAGCAAGCAGTTTAAAATATCCTGGCCTGCTGGATTGTGGAAAGTAGCTCAAGCGGTTACATTGAGCTACCATCCAGGTAGATCAAGACTTTACAGTTCAGTGGTCAAAGAAGTGTGAAATGATAGCTATTTATAGGGTCCAAGAATGCCCAGGAGGCTGCCTCTCTCTACTACCACTGGGATGAATACATAGAAGCGGAGAGTAGAACAGTATTTACTAGGCAGGGAGGTACGAAAAATGGGGAAATGTTGGTCGAAGGGTACAAAGTTATATTTATAAAGGACAAGTAAGCCTAGAGAGGTAATGTAGAGCCTGATAACTATAGCTAATAATATTGTGTTGAATACCAGAAATTTGCTAAGACAGTAGATTTTAGGTGTTCTCACACATACACAAAAATGGTAACTATGAGAGGAGATGGATACGTTAAGCAGCTTGACTGCAGTAATTATTTCACTATGTATATGTATATCAAATCATCTTGTTTTGCACCTTAAATATATACGATTTTTGTTAAAAAATATAAAAGGTCAATAGGAAAAAAAAAGAAATGGTATTGAGACAAAGTTATCATTAAATAAATGACTTCTCTACTAAAAAAATAGTCATAGGCAAAGTAGAGATTCTGAAGGGCCCCTCTTCGTGGTGGTGTTTGTATGTCTGTAGAGGGCTAACCAGGGACTCCAGTGGGGTTACCTGGGACCCAGGCACAGATCTATCCATATCCTATCCATATCATATAGAGCTCCCAGAGACCATCCCACAACTGTTTCCAGAGTTGTGTTTTTCGAATCCTGACCATCAAAGAACTAGAAGCCTACAAGTTAGCTGTCCCTGACAGAACCTACAGGACAGTTTGGTGACTGTCTCCTTCTAGGCCAGGCTCTTGGGCACCATGATCTTGCTGTAAGCCCCTGGGCTTAGCCAGAGTTGGGCCTATAGAGGATGCCTTTATTGATTTATTTTTTTCCTTCTTCTTCTTCTTCTCCCCAAAGCCTCCCCCCCTCCAAGTACATAGTTGTATATTCTAGCTGCAGGTCCTTCTAGTTGTGCTATGTGGGACGCCACCTCAGCATGGCCTGATGAGTGGTGCCAGGTCCATGGCTAGGATCTGAACTGACGAAACCCTGGGCCACCTAAGTGGAACACATGAACTCAACCACTTGGCCACGGGGCCAACCCCAAGGATGCCTTTATTTTTAATGGACTCCTTATATTTTAGATCAATGTACATTTCATTATATCTAGTGATTTTTATTTAACTTAAATTTTATAATCAGCAATGAGGTAGAAATTATAATCATTTTTAAATGGAAAAATTGAGGCTCAATGTTATTAAATATTTTGTCCTTGATTTCACACTCAAAAAGAAAGTACCAGTCATTAAGGAAACACACATGGATACCCCTACATCAATAGCGGCCCAAAACGCATATGTGATACTTAGTTCCCATTCTCATGATAATCAAATGACAATAGTTATAGTCACTGAGTGCTTATCTTTCGTCAGGCATGTGCTATGGCTTTTCTTCTGACTCAGAAAAGTATCTGACTATCTCATTCTCCATGAAGTATTATACATCAAAAATAGCTTAATGAAGTCTTGCTCTCAGACCATTTTCCACTTTAAAAGAGATATATTGGAGAGAAATGTGTAACCTAAAGGAATAAATGACGAATTGTGGAATTTCGGCCTTTTAATAGGCAGTGTAAAAAAGCTTTTGGGGTCAAAGATGTTCTTACAAATCATTCCTTCTCTTCCACTTTCTACCAAATCATGCTGTAGTCAGTTTTCCAACCCCAATTTTAGTCAAAGTGATCCTGAAGCAAAGGCAGAGATGAAGAAAAGATTTGGTAGATATAACTTCTTGAAGACGCTTGGAATCAAACAGTCCTAATCCAGTTACCTTAATGTCTAAGATTCCATTATTGGAAAGTGATATTGTAGACTAGCCAATGAATTTTATCTCAAAATCCAAACATTCCAAAAGGTCACAAACTTTTTTAGGTATTATAAGTTACACTGCTGTGTGAATGTGCTTATTGTTTATTGGTCCTGAAAGTTAGTTGAAAAGCGCTCTCCACTGAGAAGTAGAAAATAAACAAACAAAAAATAACAGTCGATTCAGATCTTTAAACAGAGCCCTAAGAGGGAAGGCGTATAAGACTGTGGTGGCCTGTACGATGAATTCTGAAAGGGATGTCATGGGAGGAGTGATGGAGATGAAGGAAGTTCTAGAGGGTCGGGCCTAACTCAGGGGCCATGGGCAGGGCTAAGGGAGAACAGAACACAGAGCCCACTGATGCAAAGCCTGGGTTTAAGTTCTAGCTCCACCACATCTTCCTGCCTAGGCCACTCCCTGAAGCTTTAAACCTGTTTCTTCAGATTTGGAGGGGGTGGATTATTTTTTGGCTGAAATCAGATCCTGTGTGTGGAAGTCATTTGAGCAAAGTAAAGTACTACAGGGATGTTGATAGGAATCATTCAATGATGAAATCAGTAAGAGGGTCCAGTTGGTGGCAAGACTGAGAGATTTCAAAAAGGTTTTAGTCTTTTTTTTTTTTTTTTTGAGGAAGATTAGCCCTGAGCTAACTACTGCCAGTCCTCCTCTTTTTGCTGAGAAAGCCTGGCCCTGAGCTAACATCCATGCCCATCTTCCTCTACCTTATATGTGGGACACTGACCACAGCCTGGCTTGCCAGGCAGTGCCATGTCCGCACCCGGGATCCGAACCGGTGAACCCCGGGCAGCCGAGAAGCGGAACATGCGAACTTAACCGCTGCACCACCGGGCCAGCCCCAAGGTTTTAGTCTTGATGAGACAAGCAGCGGCTTCCTCAACTGGAAACCTGAGAAATTCAATGCTGAACAGTTTATAGATTAACTTTTCCATGCTCATATGAACTTACACAAATCAAATATCAGTAGCCTGCAGGAAATCAGTACAGGGCAAAGGAAGGACGATGTACAACCTCTGGAGCTTTTGTAACATGCGTGGCATGTGTGCTGGCTGTTTATAAAACAGAACCTTCATCTTTAAGGTGCCTGCACAAAATCCCAGCTTCAATGATTGCTGTTTGGAATAAATGATTTGAGAACAATGACCAGAGAACCATAGGTCACCAAGAAGGTGCCCCTTTTCCACCAAAACAAAGGGTTAATTTGGCTGAATTGGATGAGGAGGCAGGAAACCTAGTATAGACATTCCAGATGCTGATTTTGAGCTACACCTGTACCAGTGGTAGACGATGCCCACAGAGGAAAGGGATCTAGCTAAAACTCAACTCTTGATGGTTCTGAATTTGTAGCATCTTTCTCCACTAAATGAACTCACAACCAACCTCTTGTACGGTTAAATGATGATCAAGTGTAAGTCAGAATGAAAACCAGTGTCACTTTACATTTCCTTTTTGTTACAGATTCTCCTCCATTTCCTGGTGACAGGCTTGCTGCCATGGGTTGGCAGGTAGACTTGTGCAGTCAGTGGATGAGCTGACCTCTTGATTCTTTTCTTTGATTCACAGGCTTCACTGTGCAGAGGATGTGCCATCCATGCCAGGTTGATCTGTAGCCTCTGTTGTTTTCCAGTAAACAACCAGGACTCACAAATCTCAGATTTGCATCCTTCATCCGAATTCTAACACTATTTACTGCAAGTGCAGCCTTGAGAGGTGGGGGATTTTAGGTTTAAGTATACCCAGATGAATATGCTGAGTGGCATATTCCAGTACATAAAGAATGATATCCAAGTGTCTACGTTGCTCAAAAATGCAATTTAAATTAAATTACATTCCTAACCGCCCCCACCCCATTATCCCTGAACTCATATCTGCAAGCCAGAAAGTAGTCACACTTGAAATAGCAGCAAATAAAATCAGAGACAAAATCAAAGCTTCTGGTGTTGAGAAGAGTCAGGCATATGGGACCATGGACTAGGAATTATTCCAGTCTGCTCAATAGGAGGGACGTCAGGGACCTTTCTATACCCCCTTCTGCATCAAAGCCTCAGGTCCCCAGCATACTGATGCCTGAAATATACCTTTGAAAAAAAAAACAGCTTTATTTATATATTTATTTTGCTTTTTCATCCACAACAAAAGATTAGGCATAATATAAGAATACAGGAAGGCAGCAGTGCTGAAATGCATCATTTCTGGAATCAAGCAGGACTGAGTTTAAATCCTGACTTGGCCCCCGTAAGCTCTTTGATTGAGTAATTTACAGAATGTCTGAATGTCTATTTTCCCACCCATTGAACGGGATTAAGAACATTCACCTCATAGTGTTGGTCAGCACGTTATCTGAGCCAGAGCAGGGAGAGCACTTCATGTAGGAGGCACCCATAATTCACATGTTTGACAAGTAGAAGCTATAGCAATAGCACATATGTGAAGATATGATGACCCAGGAGGTGAAGTATGTTTTCCTAAACACTCAGCTCATCATTCACAAAGTGTAGCCTTAGAGCCAGATCCCCTGACCAGGCCTGGCGTGTGAAGGAGAGGTGGTTACAACCAATAAGCCCCACACAGAGGAAAGGGAGAGATTTGCCTTCATGCTAAAGTGCAAGTGATTGATACTGGCCAATGTCATTCACTTTTTCAGACCTCATGCTTTACACAGTGCCAGCCTCTCTCTAAATCTGTAGTCACTGCACATATGGCGATGTGTCTGCATTGGGGCTGGTATTCCTCCATTGCCCTATGGGTCCAGGCCATGGTTCCTAAGACAAAGTTCAGGATGCAGAGGCCAAGGAGAAATTTTATTCTTCTCCGTCTATTCTTTCCTCAGAGGCTCTCTCTCTTTTAGCAGATTCTCTTTCCCCCTTCCGTGCCCAGTGCCCAGAGCAGTGACTACCGAGTATCTAGGCAGTGCACTTCTTATTTACCTTTTAGTCCCTCTCCATTCTTCTCAACCCATCCTAACTGATCAGTCCTCTGGTCCATTCTTTCAAGGGAAGTCATTCAAGCTAACCACAACTAGAGGTTTTCTCTCTGATAAAGATCTCTCTTCTCACTGTCTACACATTTCTCCTTTAATTGTGACTTTTAGAAAGATTTGAATTCAAAGATTAGAAAGTCAAAATCTTCACCAGGGTCTGCAGAGAACTTTTTGAGCCACTGGGACCTTTATTGCTCTCCACTTGTTCCCTATATGCTCTCCATAGTCAATGGAGCTGGTTCTGGTGGTAAATGAAAATAACTACTCAGGTGAGTGGTGAAAAACTAATCAGGCTTTAAATGTCAACATCTCCACCCCTTAAAACTACACTGTGAGATAGAATGGGCAGTAGATATGTGGAGAATATTTTGCATAATGTGAAACTCCAGAGACATTAGAGTGTAGGCTTATGAACTTGCCTCTCAAACCAACTACCAGAGTTGTAATCCCAGCTCTGTAACTTCCTAGATGTGTGACCTTGGAAAAGTTGCTTGATGTCTCTTTGCTTCTGTTTCTTTATAGGTAAAATGGGAAATAACTGCACTTACCTGGCAAAATTGTTGTAAGTATTAAATGGGTTGTACTTGCCCAGGGCTCAGAACAATCACCTGGCTCCTGATAAATGCTCACTGAGCCTTAGCTTTTCTTACTATGCAGAATTGAGTCCTGTGTCTTTGGCATTGGATGGACTATGGGTTGAACCTTGGCTCCTTTGCCTATGGGGCCATGAACAAGTTATTAACCTCTCTATGCCTCAGTTTCTTCATCTGTAAAAAATCAGTAATAATAACACCCACCACCTCTGTAGGGAGGTTGTGATGATTAAATGGCACAGTGATGATTAAATGACACAATGTCTGGCACAGGATACACACATAGTAAGAGTGACTGCTGATTGTTAATGAACTAACCTAATATTCCATGGTGAACCCAATATCTATCTTTAGGACAATCACCATTAATCCACTTATGTGGTTATTCTCATGAAGACCTGTGACAGTGACACATTTCAAAATCTGGCTCAGATGCATCCTTCTCTGTAGCCTACTCGACCAGACAACCCACCCTGGCCTCCCATAATCCTGGTTGTGAATGTTCTACATTGACTTACGGTGCACTTGTTTGCATATAGTTTATCCCTCCTGGAAGAAGAGGTAAAAAGAACTTTTTTTGCCCCAAAATTTGGCAGATTATCCCACAACAAAGTAGACAGATACTAGTCCTTTTAATTCTCCCTTAGACACCATCAATTTTCTTCTTCCATAGCTGTTTATTCTGCTACTGTTTCAGTGGCATGCTCTAAACATGATTAACAGTCCTTTTCTTTTAGTTACAAGCACAGTAACTTCTCAGTGGTACATGGGAAAGGTGCACTCCTTCAGATACCGCAAACATTGTTTTTATCAATCAAATAGACTGAACCAGAAGTATCAAAGCTGGCTTTAGTCCTAGGACAGAGCCCACCCCAGGGTCTGTGCTGATGCCAGTGAAGTTCTACATGGATCTGATTAGTCTTGACATTGGTCTCTTCTCTCTGCCTCAAAATAACTGATTTCTTCAGAAAATGAATATCTGTAAAAGTTAAAATAAATTATGCAACTAATATCTAGCTCCAATATTACCAAGGGAGTTTTTGACTTCCTTAGTTGATTGAAATCACATAAGGCTAGTTTTTCCTGAAACATTTATTACTATACCATATTTTTCACCCAAATTTGGAATTCTGTTGTCCCTGTAGTCTGAAATTCTTTGTAATTTGTCCTACTTGTTACAGTCCAACAACAATGATGACTTTTGCTGAATCAACTCAAATTTCTTGCCAATACAAGTACAATGGACCTAGACAATCATGGTAAAAATGTACCCTTGGGACTAGTCTAGGAAGATCATTCTATCTGAAATATAGTTGGAGATGGCACCTTAACAAGTCTCACACAGAGGGCATCAAAGAGAACCCAGTATAACCTGTGGTCTCAGGCAGTCCAACCTTAGCATGTGTTGGAGTCAATGAAACACAACTCAGAAACCAAGAGTAATTAACATGTGGTTTCTGTCTTTACTTAGATTTCCCAAAGACCATCAAAGAGTTTCCCACTAATAACTCCTGTCAATGTTTCATAAAATTCCCTTTCCTCCACTTTCACTACCAACTAGACGGGCATGGATGGAAGTATTAGTTAGAAGGGTAGGAAAATAGAAAAACCATGAAGGTGAGGATAAAATTTTCCCTCGTAGGTGGGGACACAGGGGAGGGATAAAGGTAACCTTCGTAATATTGGTAATAATCCCCAATTAGCATGGTTCTATCATTATCTTACATTATTTATAATAACATAGAATACTCTCCCAACATGTGCACACCACACACACACACACACCCCAGAGGGAAATAGTATGAAAATTAATAAGCCCTTACTGATTGATTGGTTTAGTGAGTAAGTGGAAGGCGCGTATGTCCTCCACAGCAGTTTTACTGTATGAATGTGATCACGCAACTTCATGATCAATATACGTAGGAGAGGAAATGGGATATTCATTCATTCATTCATTCAAGAAATTCTTTTTGGCACTTGCCACAAGCCAGACACTTTCTTTGGCAGTAAGGATATAGTATCGAACAAAATAGCAAAGATTCTGCCCCCATAGAGCTTACATTTGCTGGGAGGAGGAATAATAATAAACAAAAATAATACAATAAAATGCTACAAAGAGCAGGATAAAGGGACAGAGAGTGGGGTGCTGTTTTACATGGGGTGTCAGGGAAGTCTTCTCTAAGGGGAACATTTGAGCAAAGATCAGGAAGAAGGGAGAAATGGGATTGGTGGTAAGATGAACAGGTTCCAGGGAGGCACCAACAAACCAGCACTGTTTTTTAATACCTTCATTCCATTTATGAATGGAATGCTTTTTTGCTCTTTTTCTTCCCTTCTTTTATTATTTTTTTTTTCCTAAGAAATCCTGTGCTTCTTGAAATGTGAAATAGGTGAAAGAAAATACAGTTCGGGACCATTAATTGTGCTTTCTTATTGAGTATATAAATTTGATGTCAAACGGGCCTGGCTGAATGGTATATATTTATTTCAAAAATATCATTTCTGTGAGGCATTGCTGCATCATCCTATTGATTTAGGGATTGGTGTGATTGTGCCTGATGCTTTTATGAAAGGCAGGCTATTAACAAACTAAATTGAAAAACTAGTGAGTCTGCCTTTCCAGACCCAATCCAACATGCTGCCCATGTGAAGCTTAAATGGGAAAATACTGTAAAAAGACTTATTTTAATGCGACAGACTCCTCATTGCAATCCATAAACCTTATTTGCTGTGAAGAAAAAAACATCCTACAAGATAGAATTCTCATGCTCTGGCAGCAATCTCCCTCTGGTTTCTCTCCCATCCATGGCAACATTAATCTTTTCATTTCAGAAGCTGACTCTCTTTGACCTTCTTGGACGTTAGGATTAAAATCTTGTGTAAGACAAGGTAGCTTTAAGAGAGTCAGAGGAAACATGGGTGCTAATACATAAAGCCCCTGAAAGTGTCCAGGGATTGAAGCATCTACTGAATTCCCGGTGTGGGGCTGGAGGATTAAACCTGGTGTGGGAAGGCTGGAAGTTATTTGATTTTACCTAGTTCAACCTCCTTGTTTTGCAGAGAGAAACTGAGGAACAGATAAAGGATGAACTTGTCCACCATCACACAGCCAGATTCGTGGCAAAACTTAGGAGCTGAAGATGATTCCAATCAAACCCACGAGCTCCTTTAGATCTCACCTTCCTGTGACCCATGCACTGAAGAGGAACTTCCAGGAGAGTGCTTGAAAAGAATTTGGAATCTTAAATACAGCAAAATGGTTATGTGAACTCAAAGGAATTGTACTTGAGTTTTCAACGAGGAGAGAAGGGGACTTGTTGGTGGCACTTTTACCTGTAACACTGACAGCTCCTCTCCCAGCTCTGTTCTTCTGACACCAAATGACTTTGAGGCTATTTAACAAAAGAAGGAGGGGTTACTGTGAAAGGAAGCAATGCTGCTTAACCCTTTTCAATCGTGACAAAGATTATGCATGGACTTATTTTTATGATAGAGCTAAACCATAGACATTGAGTGGAATTTTGTTTAACAAAATCTGTATTAGTGGAAATGATTACTCCACAGATGTGTATTGAAAACCTAGTGTATTCTCAAGTCGCCATCATGCTATCCATGAGGTTTCAAAAGAAAAAGGTAATACAGCCTCTGCTTGCTGCTTTGAGGGCCTCATGTTCAGGTGGAGGAGAAGGATCCAGCAATGTGGGAGCAGATGAGTCCAGCTGTGCGCTTCATGACTGGGAGCTGGAGAAGACTAGAGAGAAGGAGATGATGGAGAGAGTAAGTGTGCAACCTCTCCCACGGATGAGTTTATGCAAGGATCTCTGTAGGCCTCTGTTTAAGGATGATCTGGGGATGATATGAGAGTCTACATAAAACTGCCAGGAGTAAAATTGTCACCTGGGCTAGCATATGGCACGTGATCTGTAAGACTGACATTTCTCCTCCCTCCCTCCCTTCTTCCTTCTCTCCCTTGCTTCATCCTTCCTTTCCTATTTCTTTTCCTTCTCCTTTTCTTCCCTCGCTCTCTTTTTTTTTTTTTCTTTCCACCTACTTAACAACAGAGTCTGCAAAGTCAGTCCTGGAAATAGATGCCTTTATGGGAGAAAAGTATTCCAAAGGCAGCGTAAGAACCTTTTGCATTTCATTAGGAGAATGATGTCGTTTCTGGAAAGAAGGAAAGAAGCACAGTAAGTGGCAACTTTTCCCTAAGGGAAATCACACTGTGGAGGTGCGCCTTTGCTCAATTTCTCAGTCTCCGGAAGTTGGGTGACCTTGGGTTTCCCTGCTGCATGCAACCCCAGCCCATGGATGTGTTTTGGTGATCTGCAATGAGCAGTATATGCTGGTCCGTTACCCTGCATTTTGTTTAAGTTATACTTCATTAAAGCAGAAAGCTCTCTGAGTTTCTCTCATTTTCCCTCGTGGAATCCTTATTTTACCAGCTCCCATTCATCCTCCCTTTCCACTTTGCGTCCTCCTCCTCTTTCCCTCCCTCCTGTGACACTGGCTCATTTCTACTTGCTGGAATTTCAGATGACTTCCAACTAGACAAAAAGAAATCCTGTTTCTATGCACAGACATTCTTCAGACTGATGGCGCCATTACATTAGCATACAATAAAAGCCAGCAGGGGGTGCATTGCCGCTGCTATATCCTGGGTCGCAGGCCTCAGGGGGCTGGGTAGGTTCCCAGGGCGCAGCATCTCTCTGGTAATGAGGCAATTGCACATTTTGGTGACAGCTCTTCAGCCTCAATGGAAACTGCAGTCTTAGTGCAAGGAGAGGGGAGAGAAGGTCAGCATCGTGCATCCTGCGATCTGATGTGGGCTCCCTGGTTTCACTAGCCTCTTCGACCTCTCTTCCATTGGCCTAAGAACTGCTTGAAATACCTAACTTTTGTCTTCATAGTGAGTTAAACAGTTTTGATGGTGGGGAGCATTATTTCTAAAACTTTCCTTATGAAAAATATAACAGGTAGTTAATCAGACATTTATAGCGCTCCACCTGCTTGGCAATCCTATGTGAGGAGATGGAGGGACAATGGTGATAGAAGAAAAATACAGCCCCTCCTTTTGGCCATGAGACAGTTTTTCAATACAATACTACAACACATTGCCAGTGTTCTCCCGTGGTTTTTCTAATGACAGGACTTCAACACCCAGACTTCAAGTCCCTCTTCAACCCATGCTTGGACACAAATATAAACTCTACCTCTGCCGTGGACTCAGGAAGGCCTCTTCCACCAGCACTGGGGCCCTATAGGTGCATCACTTCTGCCATCTCTAAAACTGTCTTGAATCCTTCACTCCAGCCTTTGTTGGCATGGAGTCACTATGGCCACCGTGCTTGGCAAATGGTGGTCAATTAGTTCCTTGTGTAAATCTGTGATAAAGAGGTGTGTGGAGGGGGGTGAACTGAACTCAGGGCACACACATCCTGGGCCCGTCAGCTCTTGCTGCTTGTACATTTGAAGAACCCAGAGGAAACAGAGCAGAGACGTGGGCAAGTTCCATACCCCTCTATATAATATTGCTCTCGTCTTCTCTCTACAGAGTGAGTGGACAGAAATGAGCAGGTTAACAGCCCATGAGAAAGGAATGAGCTGTCAATCCCAGATAGAATCAGGACAATTTATATAAAGGCTTTTTGTGATAAAATGTCATATAGCTGTACCCTACCCCAAATTCCTTGCCTAAAATCTACCTTCCCTCTGGCAGCCAGTTCAGGTCTGACTCCATGCTCCCCAGACACACACAGATTCCTAGAGGCCATGCAGTCTTACAGCCTCTTCTTTACGAAAAGTTGCTGACTGTTGGATTACAAATCACTACTTAATACGGTATTAAAGCTCCCCAATTGACCAACTTCTAAATAGAAGAAAAGAATGTTTAAATTAAAGCAGAGAAGGTTGTGGTTGGATATGGGTATATCTCCCTGACCAGAGACAGGGATCATGTCCTGAGGAAGGTAGCCAAAGGAGGGCCTAGAGTCCCTGCTCTTGGACATCCTCAAGAGGAAAATTGGTCATCGTGTGTTCAGACCGGTTTGTTTCCCTTAAAGGCAGAAGTCTGTGTAATGAGGCTCTCATGATCTTGAGGCCCTCATGATTCTGTTCCTCCATTGGTCCGAGAGGGTGACTTCTGACAGTTACAATGTCCTCTTGAGTGTTCTTTTAAAATTATGCTTACATCCATCTCTTCTCACCAAGGTACTTGAAGGTCTGACCAGTACCACCCATGCCTGAACAATTATGATAACCTCCTCACAGGACTCACTATCTCCCCATGCACAGTCCATGCTGCTGCTAGATCAACATTCCCACCAGCGCACTCTGGAGACTTCCTTCCTTAAGACACTTCCATGATCCTTGTGTCTGTTGGATGTAGTCTAAATTCCCAGAGTAGGCAATCAAGGCCTCAAACTCTACCTCCAACCTTATTTCTTCTATTCTCCTGTATATCCTGATAAGGCATCACTGTAGGGGTCCCACCTCATGCTGTGCACCTGACATTTCTCCTACTTCTATGCAGCATTGCATAATCAGAGAAAGAAGTTATGATGTAGGGGAATGAGTGCCAAATAGGTGTCGGATAGAGGAGGTGGAATATTATTTCTGCTATTTCCTTGCTCTGTAACCTTTACTTAATTATTAAATATTTTTCTGTGCCTGCTTCTTCAACTTTAAGCTGGGGATAATAATTCCTTTCTATTAAGTTGTTGTGTGGATTCAGAAGCTAATGAATATGAAACATCTGGCACATAGTAGAGACTCAATACATAGCATTTATTACTATGCTTTTACTCTTTTACAGTCCCTCTAATACAGCCAACCCATTGTTCAGGACCCTGTTTAAATTTAACTCATTCTATGGAACTTTTATGATTGCACTAACTTGGATTGACTTCCATTTCTTCTGAAATCTCTTAGTCTAGTTTTTAAAACACTGACTGGGCACTTACTTCTCTGCATTAATTACCTTTTCATGGACATACAGTCCGTATATCCAGTACTACTGAAAGTGACTGTCTCCTCCCTGTCTCCTATTCCCATTTCACCCCACCTAAAGGTGCCATTCTGCCTTGGTTCTTGAGCCAGTCCCCAGTGATTCAAGAAATACTTAAGATGCTCTGACCCTCCATGCAGTAGTTACCTTCCCTGTTACTATGTTACTATGACCCAGAAGATGTCCTTAGTACTTTGGGGTGAGCTTTCTGCAACCATGACCTTACCCTGTCAAACCTCAGATTAAGCCACATGTTCCCCAATTCCTTTCCTGCACTGTCGCAGGGCCTTTTGTCAATTTCTTTGAATTTGAATGTTCAAATTCAATATCCCCCACTTCTTGCAAATATGTTTTATTCAAAGCTGCTACATGTGAATCTTGGTTCTGGGCACCCACCTGGCAATCCAGGCACTGTGTAGGAATAAGGTCTAGCCTGAGAACCCCGGCTTGATGGCCTGGATTCTGCCACTTAGGAAGACACTCCTCCCAAGGGTTGTTCCAATGTTCAAAGTTCAACAGCTTCCCAAAGCCCTTCTTTCTGTGCTGTTACCACCTGTGGGTATCCATTGTGTGCCAGCCTAAGGCACTGGCACAGGCTGTTAGCTCCACTGCCAAAAGAAGATGTAGCCACCTTTGAGTGCTGAACCTCACCCTTAGCCAGCCTGTCCTTAACGTTGTTTGCTAGGCAGATCTAGTTACAGGTGCCACCCCACCTGCTTTGCTCCACTGGGGTGAGTGAGTCGTGTGAAGATAACCACCAAATCCAAGACACAAGGTGGTTCTTTCTACAGCGTGGTATATTCAGGCCATCTCTTCCCCTTTCCAAGATATTTTACATTTCCAGCTACGAGAATGGTGGGTTTCTAAACAGAGATGGTCTGATGACTGCACTGATTGAGCAAAACAATTTAAATGGAAGACCCAAGCATGCCCTTATCAACTCATGGTGGCTTTGTGAACCTGGGTTATGTCAGAGGCGGCTTTGTGATGGGCAGGCAAGCGGACATCTTTCAGAGCTTTGATGAAAGCAGGGGAACTCAAGGCTCAAGCCTGCTCCTGACATTCACTGTTCTGTGACCTTGGGAAAGTCACTTATCCTCGTGAGGATTAATGAGTTAATCTCAGGGGAAGTACTTTGAGATCATTGGCTGACAGGTGCTGTATAAGTACAAAGTATTATTATTAAAATGTCACTGCGCTGGCTGCTTTGCTCTTGAGGGCGCGGAGGCAGGAATGACAGCCCCGGGTGAGTGGATAAGGATTGCGTAAGACAAGGAAGTAGAGAGTTCTGCATTGGGAAGTTCTGTCTGCTAACACTCCTCTCTACCTCCACCCCCATCCAGCAATCTTCTGACTTTGCTCTGGACAGAGGCAAATTTTATTTTCCCAAAATGAACTGTACAAAACAGTTTTAGCCAGAGGCTCTATATCCATAGATCATCCCGGTCCTTAGCACAGCCTTGGAAGTAGAGGACAAAAAACCTTAGTTTAACATCTCCAACTCCCCCGACTCTCCAGTAACAAATCCAGAAACTTCCCTCTGGCTCTTCCCTCACATGAATAAAAATAAAAATATGGACAGAATTAGTAAGACTGAAGCCTCAAAAAATAATGGTAGAAATTCAAACTCCCTCTGTTAGTGAAATCTTCCATCTTGAGGTGCCTTTTTTTTAAGCTTACTTTATTTTTGTTCCTGAATCAAAAAAACTGTTGAAGATATAAAGTATTGTTTATGAAAATTCCTAACACATAGTAGATACACAACTTAAAAAATTGATGAATGAGTGATTTGTATGCAGTCAGCCTGGGTAACAAAATTCCAAGGCATATCAAAATATCAAAAAATCAACAAATTACTGAGTGCTAGGTCCTTTGAAAGAAACCCAAAGTGTGAAGGACCTAATTGCTCCCCTCAAAGACGTCTTGTGTTTTGAGGGAGTCATGATTCAAAGAAGTTGATGGAAGATGCTGAACCTTGAAGTGTGAGGGAGCATTTGCATGGGGGAGAGGTGTGCTGTTTTTATGGGGAGGGCTTAATGGTGAAAAGATGCTATCAGTGACAAGGACAGCAGGAAACATATAGACAAGGAAAGAGGGAAAAATTTCAGGGGACAAGATCGACAGCAAGTAAGGATCTAGGAAGGGCCTCAGTATACAAACAACCAGGTGAGATTTGAAAGGAGATAAAGATGTATCAGGCTATACTCAAGTGTCTACAGATTACCAGGATGATTGCTTCCAACTGAAGAGACGTAGAGGGGCCCCTGATGGCTTTTCTTAGCTCCCCATGTGTCCCTGGGAGTTAGAGAAGGGATTTTTATTAGTTTGAGTGTTTTTGTTGTTTGTTTTTGTTTTCTTAAAATGTATACATTGTAGCCTCTATAAAGGGGACAAACCCACCCAGAGGAGTCACTGCACAGCATTGCATATTCCTCTTTTCAAGACTCCTGGAAAAACGTGGTCAGTTCCTGCCTGAAAAGAAAGTCCAGTTCCAAGCAGGAGGATGGACCCTTCTCCTTATTACAGGCTGTAATCTATAGGAAGTTCACCTTGTGGAAGATCAAGTCTAAACAGGGCAGAGGGAGAGGGCAGGCTGCTCAGCCCTGGAGAGCAAGGAGGCTGGCCCCCGAGATTTTACATGTAGAACCAAGATGTCACCATTGTAAGCTCTAAGTGGGACAGAGAAATTGTTCTCTATTAAGAGCTGTATATGGTCTATTGCTCTTATCTCATTTTTTTAAATTATTACTTAGCAGCATTGTTATTCTCTATGTAACTTTCTTGGCAGTATTTTGAAGCTTTCTCACAGAGAAAGACAACTACACTAATGGATGGAAACACAGAGAAAACCCTCATTTTGTGAAATTGGTCTCTTCATCCCCTTTTTGCACCCCCTCTGCAACCTCCTTCTTCTAGTCTATCAACCAGCTGAACTCACACTCTTGACCTGGGTTCCCTGCAAATCCCCAGGACATTTGTCCCCTTCAACCAAACTTCCTCTCTGAAAAGAGCTCCTTCCTCATATCCATGTGGGCCTCACTCATGTCCTCAACACTGCAGTATGTGATTAACTAACTTGATCAACTGATCTTTGCTGGATTATTAACCGCCACTGACATCTCACCTTCTTCACAGCAAATTTAATTTAAAAATCACATCAATGTGTTTCTCTAAAGGGGAATATAATCTGGGAATCCAAGAAGCCCATGAAGGGCCAGTATAACAGGTATTAGGGTGGAGACAGTCACTAGTCATGGTTTCTCAGCAACCACCCTTGATAGAGAAACAATGCTGGCAGGTACATACACCAAAAACTTGATAACCAACTTCCTTAATTTACAGACATAGACTGGATGCTGGGTTAAATGACACTTGGTGGCCACAGAGCTGGTTGGTCACAGAGCCAGAACTCAAGCCCAGGTTCTGAATCTCAGACTGTAGCCATGTCCACAGCACCAAGTTGTTGTGTATGTCTCATTCTGTACCTGTCTTGCTGTGGGACCCTTGCACAGAAAATGTTCAATCTTGGGGTTTCTGTTTCACACTCTGTAAAACAGGAATTGGATTACTGGGTCTTAGCAAGGAAGAAACTTTTCAGCTTTTCAGGGTTTCTGATTCTGTGTATGTGGAATCACACATATGCATTGTACATTCATCTACATATATAGAGCCTGGGGAATTTGACTGTATCATTTCTTCAAGTTCCCCTATGCTGTGATGCTTCACTCCTGGTATAATGGTCTTTAGCATGTCAATGATTCAAATGCAAGGACATTTTCTTGGGCCTTCATTGTTTCAGAATGAAATTGAAAGAGGGAATCCAGCTGTTTATATGCAATATGCAGCAATTATGAAGTTCATTTCCAGAAGCCACTGTAACCATAGCAACCTGTAATTCTGGAAGAATAGAGACAGGCTGTAGACCGACTTCCAATGGGGGCAACTTTTAACCAGAGATGGCTCAGGAAATGCTGATGGAAACTTGAGCTGTTTACTTTAATTTAGAAGCAGTGTTTGAAAGTCTGACTCTCTTAATCCATAACTTCAGTCTTTCTTTAAAGTTCAGTAATCGGTGAAACTCAAGTTTCTGGATTTGCCCGAGTCTGCCCTAGAGGGCTAAATAGTTCAAATGAAACAAGAGCCAGCATTGTATTGATGTTTATTTCATAGTGCCTTAAACGCCAAACTCAAAGTCATAACATCAAACTGACTGAACTTTAAGCTAGTGATGCAGGAACCTCAGAAAGTTCAAATGAGAACCGGAAAACCCAGTCTCTTGATATATAGTTTTTCTGAGCGCACACTACTTTCTTTGATATTTCAAGAAAAAATGGATAAGACTAGTGTTAGAGTGAATGATTTTATGATATTTTGACCTCATCAGGCCAGAATGGAAGCAGAAAATTGCTGAAGGGGCAGAGGATGTGATGAGGTGGTCAGCAAAAGGGTAGAGATACAGTCATTTTGAGTCAGAATTATTTAAAACAATTTGGTCAGGATACTGAGTTGATTGTCTTCCTAATACTGCCTGTGTGTCCCCTTTGACTAATAGTGTGAATTTCTGGATACACAGGAATGGAATGGGACAATGGCCAGCTAAGGGTCAAATCTTAAATACGTACAACTCCTGTCTGCACCCTGGGAAATGCATGGGGGTGAAATGTTAAATGACTGCAAGCTGCAAAGGCATCTGAATTGGATTTTTGCTATTTCTGCCTCTTTTGACTCTGTCTTTGATCCCTGCTGGCAGCACCCTGTGCATGTGTGAATACCACAGCTCAGAGATACTGTACCTACTGGGAAAGTGAAAAAGAACCTAGGCCTATCAGTTGCAGGTTTTCCTCTCTGAAATTCCCAGGGATGTTAAAATTAGGGGTGCACTTCAAATAAGCTGAGATGTACCCCTTCCGGTTGAGGGCATTACTTTTCACTCATTTGCCTGAATGATGAACAGTCTTACATGCACCTGAAGCACCAGACAGACTTGAACTAATAAATAATCCACAGGACAAGTTTACTGGCTCTCTAGTGATAGCGACTAGACTTGGGAGGCAACTGGATGAGCAACATCCAGAAAGAGATTTGATTGTGTCAAGATTTAGGCATAAAGGGATGCTAGAGATAAGAGGTAAATACATACAAGGTAAATGCATACAAGGATTTTTAAGTGGGTCTTGAGCTGATTGCAGAATACACTATCTGTAGGGCAAAAGGAAGACCTCCCATTATGACTTCCAGGCTCCTGGCTCCCATCTTTGCCCTGTGTGGACTCCTGTCAGCTGTGACTGTATTTGCCAAGAGTTCTGTGCTCTTTCTGCTTGGATATGGCTCTTCCTTCCTGGCTAGGCTGCTGTTGTACCCTGTTCTAGGTCCTGACTCAGAAGCTGAAGCTAGATCTACCCTGCAGAGAGTCATGGAAGAAAACACAGGTTTTGAAAGCTGAGAGTCTTGGCTTTGCTACTAACCTACCAGACCCAGAACAATTTTCCTAACCTTTCTATGCCATCTGTAAAGGGCTAATCAAGAAACACTGCTTGAACGGTTCTTGAATACAATATGCTGAGTACAGTGCCTAGCAGGGGGCAGATCCTCGCTAATGGCAATGACATCTCTAACCCCTGTCCAGATCAGAATTCACAGAAGCCGTAGAAAACTACTTCCACTACGCAGTTGAGGAAATGCAAGGTCAAGAGCTCAGGAAATCAGAGACAGAAAGCGAAGTCTAGAGATAGGGTAATACTGGTCTCCTAGAAATGAGCGGCAGATGACATTCTTTCACATGCAAAGGAAGAAAATATACAAGCATGGTTTAATGAAAACAACGTTGTATTCGGGCTCAGAAAGCTGGATGCAAATATGAGTTGGAATAACAGGGCTGATAATTCTGCCCACCATTTCTGTTGTGTCCTGGAACAGGTCCCTTAGGCTCAGTGGTCAATGGAATGCTCTCTGCACAGCTGAGCTGGTGGGACGATCAGGCACATATTGAAGGAATAGTCACTGTGAAAACTCAAGTATCATCGTTACAGAAAGGATACAGAAAAGAAGGCCAGAGTGAACAGAAAACTCTTTATAAAGCAGATGAAATTTGAGGGATTCCTTAAGGGAATAACTGCGAAGAGGGGGGAGAATTAACTGGGTTAGTGTGGGGGTTAAGCACAGGGCGGGGGCAGGAAAGAACCCAGGAAGAACAGAGAGATCAGTAAAGAGATCAGTTTGGTTTGAATGGAAAGTTCTTAAAGGAAACAGAGCAATACATGGCCAGAAGAATAGACTGAGGCCAGCTAATAGACGCTGTTTATTATTATTTTATAATCAATGGGAGACCATTAAAAATTATGGCAGGTGATCTAAAACCTTGCATCTTGCATCTTGCATCTACCCCTGCCCCTGCCAATTCCCATCAGACCCCATCACTCCCCACCCAAGGTAACTCATGTTAACACTTTATAAGATGTACTCTTCCATGTTTTTTTATGTTCACATGTACATATGAAGATGAATGTGTATTTATGTGTGTGTACACAGACATGTATACATTATATAGATACAAATATATAAATGGATTGGGTCATTATTAAAAAATGGGGTCATATGTACACATTTCTACATCTTTTCTCATTCATGGAAATTCCTCTTAATCAGCTTCTATACTGCTAAAGCACTGATTCATACTTCTAAAGGCTGCATAATATTCTATGGTGGGGATATACCATAAGTTATTCAACAGTTTCTTATTTCTTGGTATTCATTTTCTCCTGAAGGATTTTTTGTTTGTTTCTTGGATTGTTTTTTCTATTTCAGAGCCTTCTACAGCAAACAGCCTTGTGCACATGCATCTAAGTTCTAGTGGATTTCTTTTCTGAGATAGATTCCTATGAGTGCAATTGTGGGGTCAAAACACACGTGCATTTTTAATTGTGATAGATTATGCTAGACTGATGTCAAAAATTACCCATTCACGTTTCTACATGCTGTATATGAAAGGGCACTTTTCCTACATCCTTCTCAGCATTAGCTATTATTATTCTTTTCATTTCTTTTTCTGGTCATAAAATGATGTCTCATTATTAGTTTAATTTGCATTTCCCTGAACCATTAGTGAATCTGAGCATCTTTTGATATGTTTCTCAGTCATTTGTAATTTCTCTACTGCCAATTGCTTGTGCATAAACATTGCTCATTTTCTGTTGGGCTATTTGTCTTTCTGTTGTCAGAAAATCTTGTATTTTAGAGACATTAACCTGAGCGTGTGGTTGGCAGAACTGCCCTGAGGAGGGAGAGATGGAGCCATCAGGAAACAATCACATTGGTCTGAAAATGAGGGGATGTGAATCTCCTCTAGGCTCAGGTCCTCAGCAACATAAAGGATGGGCTGGGGAAATGTTTGGAAAAAAGGAACAACAGGACCAAGAAATTGATTGGATGTGACTGCAGTGAGGAGTGGGGAGAGAGTGCAGTCATTCTGTGGTTTGGCAAGTCTGATAGATGGGAAATTGGTTATTGCATTTTAAAAATAGAGAATTCACAGGAAGAACAAGAGTGGTAGGAAAGAAGAGTTTGGCTTACAAATGAGAGGAGTTTGAGGTGACAGTGAGTCATCTTGATGACAATGAAACTTGCAGAACTATAATTTACAAGAATGGTCAAAGATTTTCAAGCAAATGGAAGAGCTATGTGAAGAAGAATGAGACAGGAGACAAATATGGCAGAGATTTGTTTTTTTTCCAGTCATGGGGAACAGAAAGAGGCACAAAATCTCTCTGCCCAATGCTCTGCAAAACATCTCATACCATATCCAGTCACAGAGTGAGATCACACAGAAATAGTGTGTGAAAGAACAATTGGACTTTACGGTGGGGTTTCCAGGTTTAGCAAATAAAAATACAGGGTGCTCAAATAAATCAGAGTTTTATATAAATAATGAATAAATAACATTTTAGATTAAGGATGTTAATTAAGGATTAAGATTAATGGGACATCCAATCTTTGGGATATGCTCATATTAAGAATATCCCATTCTTGAGGCATACTTATCCTAAAAAAATTCAATATTTCATACATACTTGTCCTAAAAAATATTCCTTGTTCATCTGAAATTCAAATTCAATTGGGCATCTGTATTTTATATGACAGCCCTACTTTGCAGCTTAACATATGAGGGCTCATAGCCTTGGCCTGCCATGCCTTAGCTTTCTAATGCCAAGCAAGCACTTCACCATCTCTAAAGAAAAGATATTCTTTGGGATTGAAAAGCTTTTCATGGTAATATTCTAGGCAGTGAAATATCTGACCCCCTCTTTGCTAGCACTTTATCCACCTACAATAATGCAATAATGATTGACGTCCATTCATATCTAACCACTCTACCAACAAGCACTTATTGAACATATGTCATGTGAAAAAGAAGGTGCTTGGTGAAACGTTCATAATCATGGCCCCGAAGTAACTTGAACATCACATAGTGACTGGAGAACCATCAAAGATTTAAACCATTCTCAGGAGATTTTAATTGTTTAAACTTATTTTATTGTACATCATTTAAAAGAATAGTCCTGCCGTGTCTTTATAGAGAGTATCTATTAAGCAGAATGTTAATTTCAATCTCAGTAAATAGTAATTGAGAAGACACATCATTGGGGACCTTTCTGGCTAATAAATAATGCATCATTTGTTATCCCTCAACCAGCTTATATTCCTCAAGTATCATGCAAATCTCCTTTCTGCTTTTAGCATCAGACTAGATGGCTCTCGCTTCTTCTTGAAATGTTTTATTACTAATATTTATAAACTACATACATGTGGTAGATATTTTCATTTAACTCTCTCAACAAACTTACAAAGGAGGGGCTGTGATCATACAGTTTTATGAATGAAGAAACAAATACACAGAGACCTTGAGTCACTCACCAACATCCCACAGGAGGAAATAGCTGAGCTGGGTCTAATTCCAGTTGACAGAGCTCTAGGGCCCATGCTATAACACTCCACCGACCTACTCCAAGGAAGGAGTGCTGGATGGAACAGGGTGGCATTCTAAAGAATTCAGCCCTCAGCTAGGGTTCAGAGGGAGGCTGTAATCTTAAAGGAAGCCTGGGACACTAGGAGGAGAAACAACAAGGTTAGGATTCTACCAGAACCTGCTTCTGATGAACCACATTCCCTCTAAGACTTATAAGCAGAGTCTGCTGGGCAGCAAGGGTGACTTGAGGTGGGAGTTAATGGGAGCTGAGGCATGAGAGCTGACTTTATGTCTTGGACCTGGCTGTCTGTGAAGGTCTCTCAAGGGATAGAAATCATGTAGGAGCACTGCATGTCAGGATGCATCCCAACCTCCTGGGACTAGGGAGCCTGTCTGATTTTTCAGACCAAAGGATGGACCATAGACTGCTGCTCTCCTTCCTATCTGTCAAGACAGAGAAAGGCAGACATTGTAAGGGCTGGCACATGAGCAGGTGCTGAAAAACAATGTATGTGGTATAGATGCAGAGTGTAAACTCTATATATAATTAGAAGACTGAGATTTAATTTAGGATGAAAATATATAGTTAGAGTATGCTTAAATATCTTTAATAGAATCCATTATGGTTCTGAAAAGCAATACAAAAAGTTAAAACACAAAGCCAAAAATCTGGATCATTTTCGAAAAAAGGAAGAACATGTATTTGCCACATCCCACATTCCTCTCTCAACAGTGCCAGTGCAGTATGAAGAGGTTGAAGCTCTCAAGTTTTGATAACCTAATTGAGCTCCCAATACTTTACATAACATCCTTATGCTTTTCTAAACAAAGTCACTGTGTCTTCCACAAGAGTTATCATAAAGTCATGTAGAAGTAACTCTAATTCTCCCCAACTTCCCTTTATGCCTCATCAAAGTCAATTCCATCTCCTTCCCAAACTGTGTCAGTTTGATGGTTTATAATAGTCGACTATCCTTCAACATGTTTCCACCGCCTTAGCTAGGTAGACACCTGGTGATGGAGGAATCTTGGCTATATGGCCATTAATAGGTAGGACTTCATTCAGCAAAGGGGAGAAAAGGACACCGCAGCCTGTTAGAGAGGAAGTGGATGGGCAGGAGACAAATGTTGGGGACTAGAGAGCAGAGAGCACACCTTGACTGAAGGTGTTGGGAATTGTTCAGTTAGTGAAGCTTCAACCTGGCTACTCTGGAGCTGGACAAGGAGAGTGGGGTCAAGAATAGCTGACCTGCTGACCAATGTCTCTATCGTTTTTCTCTTTAAACTGGGCTGACCTATGCCTTTCATTCGGCAATATTTGTAGAACTCTTTCTATGTGCCAGGCACTGTTCCGGGGCTAGGAATACAATAGTCAACAGAACAGATGATAATTCCTGCACTTAGGGAATATTCATTATAATGTATCTGAAGATAAATTCATAACAACACCTCAAAATTCTCTCTAGAAACAATAGTGTTTAAAATTCACTTGTATATAAATATTCTTCCTTAAAAACTGAGATTGACAGATAGTTATTGCTATCATATTGTTGTTGTCATGCCAGATATTGTACCTGAGGTGTTCAGCTCCTGCTGCTGAAGGACGTACCTCTACAGCTGCAGAGATGTGAGTGCCTACAGTGGCTACTTGCTGAAGAGAAAGCCTTTTTTTCCCCTTAAGTTTATGTTCATAAGTAGAAACAATAGAGGGAAGAAAATAATCAGAAAACACACACACACACATTCTCTTGGCCCTCAGCATATATGTTTTTAAAAATATGCTATTTATTTTTACAAAATATCTGTTAGTTAGGTAGGGAGATAAGAAATATTCATGGTCTTTCCTTCTTTCTTTCTTTTAACAAGTGAGAAATAATGGCCTTGGGTGGGGGGTCATTGTGAATAAGCAGAGGAAGCATAACTAAATGGGAAGATGGAAACTGGAGCTCATGGGTGACTTAAGCCATCATCCAACCTGCTCACCTCACAGATAAGGAAACTGAGGCTATGAGTAGTTGTCATAACTGATCTAACAGCCATAAAGTTAATTTGTAGCAGATTTGGGAGCAAATCAACCTCCTTTGACCCTCAATATAGGGTCCTCTCTATTACACCATACTCTCCCTCCTGTTAAAGAGAGATCACCTATAAATCATGCTCATGTTAATAACAATGTGTTTCACAGCTAAGGCAGGAAGCCAAGACAGACACAGTGAAAACTACTAGTTGCGGAAGATGATTGAGGAGCCAGCCACCGGGCCATTTGCCCCAACTGCCTATCTATAAGGGCTCTAAATCACCACTATAAATGTAACCAATAGAGAAAATTATATTTACCAGGGTAAAGACTGAATGTAATTCCAAAAGATATTTTGATAAGGAGCCTAAGAGTGTATATACGAAGGGAAACCCTTGTAAGGCATGCTCCCACACTTACAAGTGGGTAGGCTGCCTTCCAAAGTAGGTGGCTCTGACTAACTGCAGGAGCTAGTTCTGCTGATGGAGCTCAGGGTGTGGGGCTATCAGCTGTCCCCTGCTTTGCCTTGTCTTGTGTACACTCAGCTTACACTCCAAATAAAAGATAAACCAATACATGAAGACCATCTCTTGAAAGAAGACCAATGTATTGTCTTGCCTGGCTTAAAAATATGGTGGCTGATTGTCTTTTCCGAGAATCTACCTACCAAGGGTAAAAAGGTAGTAAAGCAGGGAGAATTTCTTATACTGAATGCCCTTGCCCTGATGCTGACCCAATAATTGTTTCTTGTTATCCAGAACACTTTTGCCCCCCAACATATTTTTTCTGGTTCTCCGGCGCCTGCCAGTAGGTTTCAGTTCCCAAAGCAAGATAATAAGATTTGTTTCAGTATGTGAAAGAAGGACCATATGGTATTAACTGGCAAGGGAGAAAGAGAGAATAGTTATACTTTCTTAAAATTCATATTTTAAATGAACAGGTAAACTGAGGATTCAGGAAAGCTGTGTGTTTGGCTCAGATTTTCATAGACGTGGAGTCTGAACCTGTCTGCTCCTCCTATGCCCTTGCACTCTGTTTTCAGAGCTTTGCCATCGTTTTTTTTTTTTTTTTTTTTTAACTGTAAAGAAACTATATTCTTCTGGGACCATATACATATGTATACACTGTGATGTCTGAGTTTAAAAGATATGCCCTGAGAATTCACATTTTGATAAATTATAAAATGACTTTCATCTTGCCTGAGTTTTCATTTTGAAAGTAAAAAATAAAAATAAAAGATGATAAATATCAAAACGTTTTATGGGTAAGGGACATCATGTACAACTTTGTGTTTATAAAAATTAAACAAAAACTTATCAATAGCATATATCCAGGAAAAATTGCATACCTTCGTCAAGTTCTCATCTTATCTACCTCTTTTCCATTGCCCTTTGCCTCCCCAGCATCCACACCTTCCTTCTCCCTTCAAAGAAAGGTTTGCCTGTGGTTAGAGAGGGGTAGACATCATCCCCTTGATCCAAGCATTGGCCTTAATTAGGCTAAGCCAACTTCATGCCCCTTGCTACAGTGATTGGGCCTGGGATGGACACATGACCTAAGACAATCTAATTGGAGAGAAGTCCAGGATGGGTAAGAAAAAGAAAAGTCCTTTCTCCCTCTAACGCAAACAAGCAAGAAAGTGGATTAGTTTGGTAGGGGAAGTTCTGACACAAGCACAAGGAGAACTAGCCTTGAGCTGAAGTCAGCACCTTGGATGTTAGAGCAGAGAGACTGAAAAGAACAAAAATAAAAAAAAAATCCAATTTGTTTCTTGGATATATCATCAATTAGTTGTCAGACCAACTTTTTCTTGAAACCTGAAAAACTGTGCTTCTCAATATGTCAACCAATAAATTGTGTTGTTTTATTTTGTTTTTAATTCAGTTTGAGGTTTTACTGTTCTCATTCCTTGAAAGCAAAAGAACCTTAAGATATTGTTGCTTGCTTTAGGTCTATTCAATTAATATGTACTGGCTTACCAGTTGCCATATTTTCTACTTCCAAAGTACATATGCTATTCTACGTGCAGAATAATAGTAAATGCATGTAATTCTACATGATAGACCTGCTATAGCTATATCAGAATGTTTACTGAGAGGATAATGATTGCACCTGCTGTTCTTCTGGAACCTGGTTCCTAAATCTGTGTTCTTCCTTTTCCCCTTTCTCGATAGACTTAAATTGAATTTTTAAAGTTTATTTCCCAAATGTTAATAGCATACGTTGGCCCATAAAAAAAGTCCTTCTTTCCTCCAAACTAGGTAGTTAGCACTGGCTGTAATAACTTCAATCTTATCTACATCCAATGTCCAAGCTATTGCTTCTTTATTTTTCTTCCATAGTTGCATTCTTAGTGGCCTCTGCTCCCATGACATGATGGTGAGTTCAGGCTCATTCATGGCGTTTAAACCTTTCAGGAATATTTTCCACTTGAAGAATCCTCTTAAAGCGGATATACATCATTGAGCGTGATTGTCCAGGCTTAGAGAAACGATGCACAGAACAATATGGCCTCTGAAGAATTTGCTGGCCATCTTGCCCATGAATCTCTGTTCACATTTTCAATTCAGTTTTAGATTTGTTGCTGATTAATTTCCTTGTCCTGCTCTTCTGTCTCTTGGAATCAAAATCTCAGGATTGGAAAGGACTTTAAAGATCATCTAAACCAGCACTTATCAGTCTGGTTTGGGAAGACACTTTGGAATCTATCAATTTAAACCAATAGATATTAAAGAAATTAAGCTGGAAATCTTATTAAATACACATGCTTAGACTCCACTCTTACTTAAAGAACATGTGAAAGTTTAAAAAGATTCCCAAGTGGCCCTAACATGCATTCTGATTTAAAATCACAGAAGAATCAGTTTAAAAACTGTTTCAAGCTTTTAGTTATCTTTACAACTTCTATACATGACTATATCCGGATACCACCAGTAATAGGTAATTTGCTACCCTTTGAGACAAGCCATCCCTGTTGTGGACAGTTATTTTAGAAACGTTTGTCTTGAATTGAGCCTATAATCTATCTTCCGGTAACCACTGACCATCAATTTTAATTCTACTCCTCAGGAACTACATAGAAGTCAATTCCATCTTCCACACATCATCCTTTCAAACACATAAAGAGAGCCGTTATGTGCCCCTAAGTATTTTTCCTCCAGAAGAAACAGCTCTCTTCTTCACCATTCACATTACAGTTTCAAATGTCCTCACCATTGCTCTCACCTTCATCCTCTGAAGTTCTGACTTTGTTTTCTGCACAACCCACCCTTCTTGGATAGTAGAGAAAAAAAATGAATGAGATGAACGATTATATAGGAATTTAAGTCTTTGGGCCTTGTAGTGGGTTGTATATGGTCTATAAAAGGCATGTGACATTCCAATCCCCAGAATCTGTGAATGTTACCTTATTTGGAAAAAGGGGTCTTTGCAGATATAACTAAGTTTAAGGATCATGAGGTAAGGGGATCATCCTGGATTAGACCTGGATGAGCCCTAAATCCACTAAATATCCTTATAAGAGACACGCTAAAGAGGAAAATGACATGTGAAGATGAAGGCAGAGATCAGAGTGATGCAGCAACAAGCCAAGAATAACCTGGAGCCACCAGGGGCTGGAAAAGGCAAAGAACAGATTCTTCTTTTGGGTCTTCTAAGAAAGCACCACTCTGCCACTACCTCGCTTTCTGAGTTCTGGCCTCCAGAATTGGGAGAGCATAAATATCTATCATTTTAAACCACCAAGTTTGTGATAATTTATTATGGCAGCCCTAGGAAACTAATACAGGCCTTATCATCTAAAACTGAGGGGATAGAAATAATTAAAGGTATTAAATAATCACTTTTGATTTTCTATAAAAGGTTTTGATGATCAGGCAATGTATCAATTTAAACCAAGGGGCAAAAAAGTTCTTGATATTCAGAATATAAAGCTAATTCTTACCAGGGATGATGTCAAATTTATTAATCTCTATCTCTATTTGAACATAGATCATTGATAAATCTCTTAAAAGGGTGAAAGATCAGAAATATTCTCAGCACAGGGAAAAGAAGTGATTCCCCGGAGCCAGCATAAGTGCAAATAAAAAGCTTACACTTTTTTCTTGAGAGGATTACTAGGCATCCAGGTCAGGGGGATGCTATAGATAGGATATATCTTGATGTTGGGCAAGCATTTGGCAAAGTCACAATACTGTTGTGGCAAAAAGTGCGGGAAGGTGAACTGGATGATAGCAGCATTATGTGATTAACAAAAAATAAAAATGTGAATCAATGCTTCCATGGCAAGCAGGAAGGGAAACTTCAGGAAGGTTGCTGTCCTATACTTTGAACTTATTCTCTTCCACCATATTTTAGTGATTAAAGGCAGATTGAAATCTTTCTGCTTGTGAAATTTATGGAGAATGGAATAATTACCACATATAATGCAAACCATTTCAGGACCAAAATACATTAATAGGTTAAAAGAATATATCTTCATCATATTTTTAGGACCCAGCATCTCCAGAGAAACCTTCTGGGCAAGGTTCACTCCACCTTCAGCTAGGGATCTGGGCTTCTATCCTATCCACACATAGAGCAGTTCTTCTTTAATTTATTATTTATCGGTGCTGAAAGGTGTTTCATCTAACAAAAAGGCTCACTTTGCTAAACAAATATGTATGAAAAATTAAAGCACAGAGCAATAGACTCAAGGAAAATTTAGTAGAACTATAAAGACCTAGATTCAACCATTTATTTAATGAACACTGTTGGAGGGTCATCAAGAGGATGTGACCACAAGTTGCCCTAAGAGCCAGATTCAGGCAATCGGAGGCTCCTCACCCCTTCCCCTGTCCTTGGAACGTAAGTTTTGCCCACCATTCCCAAGGCTCAGGACTCAGCCTTGAGAGAACAACGTGTTGCTGAGACCATCTGGACTGTTTATATGACTGAAACCAGTTAAGGACTCTATATAAACTTTTAAGATTCTAGTGGGCAGGTGAAGAATCTACTCATCTTGCAACTGCCCAAGAGAAGTCTGGTAGGTAAGTTCTCTTGCTTATTAAACCTGCTACCTATGGATGTGGAGTGGCCTGCCTCCTTCTTCTATATCTGTTTGCCCTCTGTGTTCAGGGGCCAATTTGCAAACCAACAAACAAGAAAAATTTACTATGTGTCAGGCATTATTCTAAGCCTTTGATACATATAGGCTTATTTAATCTTCATGATAATCTTACTCTCATTTTACAGATGACAAAGCTGATATAGAGGGGTCAAATAATTTCTCTACAGTCACACCACTGATACAATGACTTGACTGGTCTAGCTTTGGCTTCCTTGTGGTTAATCAGTTCCTTTTTCTGACTCTTAAATGTACTTTAGGAGCACAAGAAAGAGAATACTTGACTTTTTAGCACCTGATGAGCAAACGTGTGGTGATGATGGTGCCATTTCCACTCTGGAAAATACCATCAAGTTTGAGGAAACTAAACTTCACAGGAGATGGTCACGCATTGAAGCTCTTTCAAATGAGAGCATCCAGAACAGTGACTGGTAAATAAATCACGCCATATCTGGGGTTCTTGAGAGTAACAGGAATGTTGAGTCTGAATCAGACAAGACATGTAATGGCAACAATAAACAAAATGTGTAAATATTTGATACACTAAAGGTGAAATGTAATTAGACACATCCTGTGTTGTGAAAAAGCAGAAATTAATCTGATGGGCAAAATTTTAAGGAGAATGTAACTAGCAGACCTCTCGCACAACTACAAGGCAGTGAAATATGACCCACATATTTTGTGTTAGTAAATATTGATGACCTACTGATGGAATTATAGTGGGAAATTTTCTGCATTGTGTGGGAAGCTGGATTAGATAATCTGCAGGTCTCCTTCTAAATATTAGATTCTGTATTTCTATGTTTATTTTTCTGCAGGCATGCTGAGAAATTGACATGGCAATCAATGAGAGTTTTTGCTTGAATAAATATTTCAAAGTCAACCCCATATTTCTCAGGAATTCTATTGTATCTCCTTTCTCCACCACTTTCCAAATGCCTATTTCAAAATTGAAAGAAATCCGCGAGAGTAATTTCTTTCTAATTGCATAATTGCTGCATTTTGGTGTAGCACTAGAGGGAAAAAAAATGGCTTGACACTCTGAGATTTCAGTAAAGAATTACTTAATAAAGAATCCAGACTCAAATAATTGTTTACTTAAAATTGGAATTTACTGAAAAACCTCAAACACTTTTTCCCCCTTACTACTGCCACATAATTAAATAATTTCACAATTAATTACTTTCAGGAGAGATAATTTGTTTTCATTAAAATATGTAAATATGCATGCCTTGCTGTGTTTTTTTTTTCCCTTAATGTTGTTTTTTCACCCACTGTTGTGACGATGCTCCATGATAAAGGCTTCTACTATCTGCTGCAAATCACAGCCTAAAGACATATCCCTCAGCCCTGGAAGGTGCTTTTCCCCAACAATGTGGTCTCCTCCGCCCCAGCTACCCACAGCACAAATTTCAGAGCAACCTCAAAGGTTACTGTTGAGCTCTCATCCTGTCTTTGTGTCCTGCAATCTTCAGTTTAGAAGCTCCAGTCTTCTTATCATGTCGTTAACCAAAGAAGACATTGGAATCAAGAAAATTTAAAGAACCAATCCAGTGTAAACACACACATGCAAAACCTTGCATTTTAGATTACAGTCATGCACTGCCTAACAACGTTTAAGTCAAAGATGGACTGCATATATGACAGTGGCCCCATAAAATTAGTACCATATAGCCTAGGTGAGTAGTAGGCCGTACCATCTAGGTTTGTGTCAGTACACGCTATGATGTTCGCACAGTGATGAAATCACCTAATGATACATTTCTCAGAACATATCTCATTAAGCAATGTCTGATTGTCTTTACATAAGATTGGGATCAAAACAGGATCTAATGACACCAAACTAATAGACACAAAGTATCTACTATGTGCAAGGTACTGTGCATGCAGTTATGAGGCATGAAGCATACCACTAGAAAAAGTCCCTTTAAAGGAATTATATTTCTTGTCAAAACCCTATATGGAATCTACTGGTTTTTCCCTTGAGAGAGAACCTTTATGTAGGGGAAGGCAATAGGATGGAGCAGTTTTCACTATGTGTCTGAGTATCTTCTTAAAGTAGCTCTCCAATCATCACATCAAATTATGGAAGGCAAAGTTTAAAAGCAAAATTTATTTTGGATCACCCTTGACTAATGGGACAAGTTATGACATTCGAAAAGTCTACCAATTACTCACACATACCATAAAGGAAATAAACATGGGGAGTACAAGTGGCCTAAACCCAGAGATTCCAAGTTAAGAATTCACATATTACTGTAGAAAGATTACTCCCAATGGCTGCAGATCCATCATTACGCATACTGCCTGCGAAATCCCTACCTCCGAAGAGTCAAAACCACTTGTCAAGTAGTCTTTTCAGACTTGTCAACTCATCTAGATGTCAATTTATTGAGAGGAGGAGAGAGGTCCAAGGCATATGTGGTATCACTGCCAAAGATGCATTCAGATATATGTAATAGCTACTGACTAGTTTACTATGACTAATGGGAGGGGAATTTGAACTTGTCTTTTTGTGCAGAAAAATACCTCCTCTTCTTGCTTTTATTTTAGAAAGAGAAATGGCTTATTAGTGGGGGTTGCTATTTCCTCCTTAAATACATAGTACCTGCACACTTGTGAGAGAAGCATTTGATGAGGTTCTCTTCTTCCTTTTTTTTTATTTATTTTTTTTGTTAAGGTTATGAAAGTTAACATCCTTGTGAAATTACAGTTGTACATCATTATTAGTCATGTTGTAGGTACACCACTTCACTCCTAGTGCCCTTCCCCCACCCCCCTTTCCCCTGGCAACCACCGATCAGTTCTCTTTGTCCATATGTTAACTACCACCTATGAGTGGAGTCATACAGAGTTCGTCTTTCTCTGGCTGGCTTATTTCACTCAACATAATACCCTCAAGGTCTATCCATGTTGTTGTGAATGGGATGACTTTGTCTTTTTTATGGCTGAGTAGTATTCCATTTTGTATATATACCACATCTTCTTTATCCAATCATCAGTTGCTGGGCACTTAGGTTGGTTCCATGACTTGGCTATTGTGAATAATGCTGTGATGAACACAGGGGTGCATGGCACTTTTGGAATTGCTGATTTCAGGTTCTTAGGATAGATACCCAGTAGTGGGATGGCTGGGTCATAATGTATTTCTATTCTTAACTTTTTGAGGAATCTCCATACTGTTTTCCATAGTGGCTGCACCAGTTTGCATTCCCACCAACAGTGTATGAGGGTTCCCTTTTCTCCACAGCCTCTCCAACATTTGTCACTCTTGGTTTTGGATATTTTTGCCATTCTAACAGGTGTAAGGTGATATCTTAGTCTAGTTTTGATTTGCATTTCCCTGATTATTAGTGATGATGAGCATCTTCTCATGTGTCTATTGGCCATCCGTATATCGTCTTTGGAGAAATGTCTGTTCATGTCCCCTGCCCATTTTATAATTGGGTTGTTTGATTTTTTATTGTTGAGTTGTGTGAGTTCTTTGTATATTATGGAGATTAACCCTTTGTTGGATAAATAACTTGTGAATATTTTTTCCCAATTAGTGGGCTGTTTTTTTGTTTCAATCCTGTTTTCCCTTGCCTTGAAGAAGCTCTTTAGTCTGATGAAGTCCCATTTGTTTATTCTTTCTATTGTTTCCCTCATGTGAGGGGTTATGGTGTCCGAAAAGATTCTTTTGAAGCTGATGTCAAAGAGTGTACTGCCGATATTCTCTTCTAGAAGACTTATTGTTTCAGGTCTAATCTTTAGGTCTTTGATCTGTTTTGAGTTTATTTTAGTAAATGGCAAAAAAGAATGGTTGATTTTCATTCTTTTACATGTGGCTGTCCAGTTTTCCCAGCACCATTTGTTGAAGAGACTTTCTTTCCTCCGTTGTAGGCCCTCAGCTCCTTTGTCAAAGATTAGCTGTCCATAGATGTATGGTTTTATTTCTGGACTTTCAATTCTGTTCCATTGATCTGTGCATCTGTTTTTGTACCAGTACCATGCTGTTTTCATTACTGTAGCTTTGTATTATGTTTTGAAGTCAGGGATTGTGATGCCTCCAGCTTTGTTCTTCTTTCTCAGGATTGCTTGAGCAATTCGGGGTCTTTTGTTGCCCCATATGAATTTTAAGATTCTTTGTTCAATTTCTGTAAAGGATGACATTGGAATTCTGATTGGGACAGTGTTTAATCTGTAGATTGCTTTAGGTAGTATGGACATTTTAACTATGTTTATTCTTCCAATCCATGTGCATGGAATGTCTTTCCATCTCTTTATGTCGTCGTCGATTTCTTTCAAGAAAGTCTTGTACTTTTTGTTGTATAGATCTTTCACTTCCTTGGTTAAATTTATCCCAAGGTATTTTATTCTTTTTGTTGCAATCGTGAATGGGATTGAGTTCTTGAGATCTTTTTCTGTTAGTTCATTGCTAGCATATAGAAATGCTACTGATTTATGTATGTTGATTTTATACCCTGCAACTTTGCTGTAATTGTTAATTGTTTCTAATAGTTTTCTATAGATTCTTTGAGGTTTTCTATATATAAGATCATGTCGTCTGCAAACAGCGAGAGTTTTACTTCTTCATTGCCTGTTTGGATTCCTTTTATTTCTTTTTCCTGCTGAATTGCTCTGGCCAAAACCTCCAGTACTATGTTGAATAAGAGTGGTGAAAGTGGGCACCCTTGTCTTGTTCCTGTTTTGAGAGGCACGGGTTTCAGTTTTTGTCCATTGAGTATGATGTTGGCTGTGGGTTTGTCATATATGGCCTTTATTATGTTGAGATACTGTCCTTCTATACATATTTTATTGAGGGATTTTATCATAAATGGATGTTGGATCTTGTCAAATGCTTTCTCTGCATCTATTGAGATGATCATGTGGTTTTTGTATCTTATTTTGTTAATGTAGTGAATCACGTTGATTGACTTGTGGATGTTGAACCATCCCTGTGTCCCTGGTATAAATCCCGCTTGATCATGGTGTATAATCTTTTTGATGTATTGCTGTATTCGGTTTGCCAAAATTTTGTTGAGGATTTTTGCTCTATGTTCATCAGTGATATTGGACTGTAGTTTTCCTTCTTTGTGTTGTGCTTATCAGCTTTGGGGATCAGGGTGATGTTGGCTTCATAGAATGTATTAGGGAGTGCCCCAACTTCCTCTATTTTCTGGAATAATTTGAGAAGGATAGGTATTAAATCTTCTTTAAATGTTTGGTAGAATTCTCCAGAGAAGCCATCTGGTCCTGGACTCTTATTTTTGGGGAGGTTTTTGATTACTGTTTCTATTTCTTTACTTGTTATTGGTCTATTCAGATTCTCTATTTCTTCCTGAGTCAGTTTGGGTAGGTTGTGTGAGTCTAGGAATTTATCCATTTCTTCTAGGTTGTTCAATTTGTTGGCATATAGTTTTTCATAGTATTCTCTTATGATCCTTCATATTTCTTCGGTATCTGTTGTGATTTCTCCTCTCTTCTTTCTAATTTTATTTATTTGAGACTTCTCTCTTTTTTTTAATGAGTCTGGCTAAGAGTTTGTCGATTTTGTTAATTTTTTCAAAGAACCAACTCTTTGTTTTATTGATCTTTTCTACTGTCTTTTTTGTTTCAATATCATTTATTTCTGCTCTAATTTTTATGATTTCCCTCCTTCTACTGACTTTGGGCTTTGTTCTTCTTTTCCTAATTCTGTTAGGTGTTGTTTGAGGTTGTTTATGTAAGATCTTTCTTTCTTATTGAGGTGAGCCTGTATTGCAATGAATTTCCCTCTTAGGACTGCCTTTGCTGCATCCCAAATAATTTTGTATGGTGTGTTTTCATTTTCATTTGTCTCCAGATAATATTTTATTTCTTCTTTAATTTCTTCAATAATCCATTTTTTGTTCAGTAGCATGTTGTTTAGTCTCCACATTTTTGGCCCTTTCCCAGCTTTATTCTTGTAATTGATTTCTAGTTTCATAGCATTATGATCTGAAAAGATGCTTGATATTATTTCAACCCTCTTGAACTTATTGATGCTTGTCTTGTTTCCCAAGATATGGTCTATCCTTGAGAATGTTCCATGTGCACTTGAGAAGAATGGGTAACCTGCTGTTTTTGGATGAAGTGTCCTATATATAACTATTAGGTCCATCTGATCTAATTTTTCATTTAATTCTATAATTTCCTTGTTGATTTTCTGTCTGGATGATCTGTCCATTGGTGTTAATGGGGTGTTGAGGTCCCCTACTATTATTGTGTTCCTGTTGATGTCTCCTTTTAGTTTTGTTAATAGTTTCTTTACAAATTTTGGTGCTCCTGTGTTAGGTGCATATATATTTATAAGTGTTATGTCACCTTGGTGGAGCATCCCTTTTATCACTATATACTGCCCCTCTTTGTCTTTATCTGTTTTGCTTCGAAGTCTACTTTGTCTGATATAAGTATGGCAACACTTGCTTTCTTTTGTTCGTTATTAGCTTGGAGTATTGTCTTCCATCCTTTCACTTTGAGTCTGTGTTTGTCTTCGGAGCTGAGGTGTATTTCCTGGAGGCAGCATATTGTTGGATCTTGTTCTTTGATCCATCCTGCCACTCTGTGCCTTTTGATTGGAGAGTTCAATCCATTCACGTTTAGAGTGATTATTGAAACGTGGGGGCCTACTGTTGCCATTTTATCACTTGTTTTCCAGTTCTTTTGCATTTTGTCCTGATGGAG
This sequence comes from Equus quagga, assembly GCF_021613505.1. Lineage (NCBI taxonomy): Eukaryota > Metazoa > Chordata > Mammalia > Perissodactyla > Equidae > Equus > Equus quagga. The sequence continues at coordinate 35,689,897 of NC_060275.1, forward strand.
AGCTGTTACTTTGTGTTATTGTCCTTCTGCTTATCTCCTTTGTTCTGGATTTTGTAACCCCTTTCCTTCTTTTGATTTTTCAGGAATGAGGTTCTTCCTGAGCATTTCTTGAAGAGGAGGTTTTGTGGTGATGAACTCCCTTAACTTTTGTTTATCTGGGAAAGTTTTTATTTCTCCATCGTATTTGAAGGATATTTTTGCTGGGTAGAGTATTCTTGGCTGCAGGTTTTTGTCCTTCAGAGTTTTGAATATTTCATTCCAATCTCTTCTAGCCTGTAAGGTCTCTCCTGAGAAATCTGCTGATAGCCTTATGGGGTTTCCTTTGTAAGTTATTTTCTTCTGCCTGGCTGCCCTTAGTATTTTCTCTTTGTCGTTGACTTTTGCTAGTTTCACTACTATATGCCTTGGGGTTGGTCTTCTTGCGTTAATAAAGTTTGGAGAACTGTTGGCTTCTGTCACATGAAGTTCCATCTCTCTTCCCAAGTTTGGAAAGTTCTCAGCTATCATTTCTTTGAACAGGCCTTCTGCCTCCTTCTCCTTCTCTTCTCCCTCTGGTATACCTATAATCCTTATGTTGCATCTCCTAAATGAGTCAGATAATTCTCGGTGAGTTTCTTCATTTCTTTTTAGTCTTAGTTCTCTCTCCACCTCTGTCTGTAGCATTTCTATATTCCTATCCTCCAAATTGCTAATTCTGTACTCCATGTTATCGACCCTACTGTTCAGAGAGTCCAGATTTTTCTTAATCTCCTCCATTGTGTTCTTCATCTCCAGTATTTTTAATTGGTTCTTCTTTATAGTGTCAAGCTCTTTTGTGACATAGCTCCTGAACTCATTGAGTTGTCTATCTGAATTGTCTTTTAACTCATTGAGTTTTTTAATATTGGCAGTTTTGAAATCATTGTCCTTTAGGTTATAGATTTCATTGTCTTTGGGATTGTTTTCTGGGTGCTTATCATTTTCCTTCTGTTCTGGAGATTTAATATATTTTTTCATAGTGCTTGATGGCATGTATTTGTGCCTCCACATAGAGGTAGAGTTTAGTCGCTGCTTCCACTTGTTGTGACTGGTGTGTGGGGGGGTGGCAGCTGTTTAGACTGCACCAACCAGGAACGCTGTCAGCTGTTACTGACTGGACCTGAACCCCTCCTTGTAGTCACAGTGGTCCTGTGGGATCCCTCGTCAGTTGTGGGGGCAATCGCAAGGGGTCCTCAGGCTGCTGGTGCCTACTGTTGCAGCCCACTTAGATGTGCTCCCTCCTTGTGGTCTTTCCCAGCAGCCAGGAGCAGGATCACCTATAATCGCCACTTTCTCCCTAACAGAGCCCACAAGATCACACTTGTCCACTATAGGTCCCAGCAGAGCTATGGGTATCTTCTGCAGTCTGTCGTTAGCTCACCTAGCTGTGCTACTTTTTTTTTTTTTTTAAAGATTTTATTTTTTTCCTTTTTCTCCCCAAAGCCCCCCGGTACATAGTTGTGTATTCTTCATTGTGGGTTCTTCTAGTTGTGGCATGTGGGACGCTGCCTCAGCGTGGTATGATGAGCAGTGCCATGTCCGCACCCAGGATTCGAACTAACGAAACACTGGGCCGCCTGCAGCGGAGCGCGCGAACTTAACCACTCGGCCATGGGGCCAGCCCCTAGCTGTGCTACTTTTGCCCCTGGGCTATGTAGCCATTTCTCTGGAGCTCCACTCTGCCCCACTCCACTCTCACAGGATCTCTGGGAGGCCCTTGCCTCATCTGGGACACTGCCAGAGTCCGTGGGCCTGGCAGTGGCTTGTAAGCTTCTGCCTTGTGGGGAATTCTGCTCTAGGGAGCTTCCTGGTGTTCTGAATGCTGGGTCGGGACTCCCTGCCAATGGTGAGCAGAGGCCCTCCCTGCTGGGGGGGGGCGGTGCGGGACCCTGGAGGAACCCTCCGGGCCACAGAGCCAGGTGTTGGAGCTCCACCCAGTCCCCAAGCACGTCCATGGGAAGTCCAGGCACCCCCTGCCCAGACCCATGTGCCAGAGACCATGGGCCCAGCAGCAGCTGGCGGTCTGGTGCTATGCCGGGGAATCCACCTGCCATGAACTTTCCTTTGTCCTGGATTCTGGGTGGGGCCTCCCTGCTAATGGCGAGCAGAGGCCTTCCCTGCTGGTTGGTGCGGGACCCTGGGGATTCCCCCTGGGCTTAAGTGTAATCGCGGGGGCCTTGGGTAGGGCTGTTGTCACCTGTTTCCACCGTCACTCCACTTGTGAGTGCACACTCCTGCCCTTGTTGTGTGGCAATGCTAGGGGGGAGTCTGCTGGAAGAGAGCCTCCTGCAGGAACTAGGCTGTCCGGGGGTCGGGGGTCAGAGAGTTTTCAACTATTTCCACCTTCTCCCAGGGGGAAGTCCGTCCGCCTTCCGATGTATAGTAGCATGAGACTCTTAGGCATCTTGAGATGCTATCTGGATATCCTTTGTTAATCAGTGAATGTCCAATTACTTGTAGATTGGACGGGGGAGAGACAAAGAAGACCACTCACTCCGCCATCTTGGTCCCGCCCCCTGAGGTTCTCTTCTTTCTTGATTGGTTACACTCCATTGGAGAAAGTTGCTTAGCTGTTGTTGATTCCACAGTGGAATCATGGCTTTCTGATCTTTAATTTTTTTGTACCCACTAAAATAATTCTCTAAAATTGAAAATGAAGGGCAAACTGAAATACAGATGTAATAAAATTTTGTTTGATCAAAAAGATTATAAGAATCTTCAAAAAGAACTAAATATCATTCACACGAAGGGGTTTATTATTATCAGGTGTTGAAATGACTACACATTACTAAAACTGATTTGTGTTCGAGATTTTGTTTTTAAGAAGAACTGATCATATTGGGGAAATATGATATTAGAAAGGATGCTATACTTCTATGTGCAAACCAAGTAACTCTTGCATTTTTTGGGTTTACATGGAATTATTTTTAAAGAGCCTAATCACTTGGAGGTATCTAATTTGTTTTCCAAGACCCCTTTCCTGGGTTAAGCCCTCTATCCCCAGGCCTTTAAAATGAAATGCTAACAGAGCATTAACTGCAGTGGCACTCAGAGGCCTATGCATTAGAGCCTCTGCTTTGTTAATTAAAGACACACCATCAAGGCTGCAAGGGTCTGAATCATGACCTACCTTTTGAGATCAGTTTTCAAATGTCTCTTGGCTACTTTATGCACAACTTAACTTTCAAATAAAACCCAAGAAAGAATGAAAACTTTTCTTTTTCCCCAACATCTACAAGAACATATTGAATATGAGAAAATGGAACAGAAAGAAGCCTTATTTATCTCATGTGATTAGGGAAGATAATGCTATGAGATAAACAGTTCTAGAAAAAGGAAGAAGCCTCTTTCAGTTAATTATATAAATGAGAATATCTCATACTATACGTTTCCTGTACTTTATTTATTTATTTTGGTTGTGAAATAAAACAGATATAGAATGCATAAAACACAAATGTACAGATCAATAAAATATTATAAATATATTCTCCTCTAACAAAACCCTTCTCCTGCCATTCAAGACATACACTAATCCCAGCAAAGCTCCTAAAAGTCATCACTACTCTGACGATTATGGTAATCACTTCCTTTTGTTGTTGTTTTATTTTCACCACTTAGTTATGCATTTAAAAAAAAAAATACCTGGTATATTTGGCCAACTTCTTTAATATTTTATAAAAATATTCAGAAATTAAGTGTTCCTTTATACCTTTCTTTCATTCAACATTATGATTTTAGAATTAATTCTTATTGCTGTGTATAACTGTAATTAATTCTTTTTAATTGCTATATAGTGCTCCATTATATGAATGCATCAGAATTTATTTATTCATCATAGCACTGATGAACATTTTGGTTGTTTCCATGTTCTGTCTATTGCAAACACTGTTCTTAATGAGCATTCTTGTCTACATACCATGATATGCATGCTGGTATTTTATACCTATGGGTGAAATTGCTGGTTCACAGGCTACATACTGACAAATGGTTTTCTAAAGAGGTTATAGAAATTTTCATTCCTACCAACAGAGTATGAGTTTCCCATTGTAACATATTCTAGTCAACATTCAATATTTTCACATTTCATTCATTGCAGACAATCTGGATAGTGGATAGTGGTATCTCATCATGATTTAAATTGCATTCCTCTTGTTATTATTAAATTGGAACAGACTTTCATATAGTTATTGGTCATTCTATCCTTTTCTTTCATTGAGTGTCTGTTTCAGTCTTTTATTGATTTTTCTATTGGTTTGCCTCTCTCTTTTTTATTGATCTGTAAGCATTCTTTTTATATATGGGGTGAACCTTGTAAGTCACATGCATTGCAAATATTCTTTTACTTTATGTTACTTGACATTTTACTCTTTTAAAGGTATCTTTTGGTGAGCTAAAGTTCTTAACTTTAATGTAGTCATATTTATTAATAACGTTTCATATGTTTAGTGCTTTTGGTACGTTGTTTAAGCAATTTCCCCATCCTGAAGTCATGAAGAACTCTTATGTTATTTTCTAAAAAATTTCTTACATCATTTTCTTATGTAATTTCTTATGATAATTTTTAAAATCTTCATTGTTTCATCTTGCATGATTAGGTCACTAATCCACAAAGAAGTGAGATATATATATATATATATATATATATATATATATATATAAAATTGATGTGAAATAGAAACAGAATTTCTGGTTTCTTTCATATATAAATATTCAATTTTCTATCTAAAATACTATTCTTCTTCTTGCTCTACCATGTCATTTTGTCAATAATCAAAAGTCCAGAGGTGCACGGGTCTTCTCTGGGCATGCTGTGTTGTCTGTCTGTACACCAATACCTCACTAACTAATTATCGTACATTAAGCCTTTCCACATTATCCTCCTAGTGTGTTTTGACCCTTTACATTTTTGATGTGAATTTCAAAATCAATCTTTCATTTTCAAAACATAAAAACGTCATGTTGGAGCTTTGTTTGGAGATTGCATTGAATTTGAAGAAAATTAGCAACTGGATAGCATTACTCTTCCAATCCATGATCATATCGTGTTTCTCCATTTATTTAGGTTTCTCCATTTATTTAGATCTCTAATTTTTATGTATTCTCATAGTGGTCTTGAACATATTTCATTAGACATTTCTATGTAATTGAATTTTTTGATCCATAAAAATGACGTGTATTTATAGGCTGATAAATAGGTAAAATTATTTAATTTTATTTTTCTACATATTTCATTGATATCTAGAAATAAAACTGATTTTTGTATTCTGAGTTTGTATTTAGTAACCATACCATATTATCGCATTAATTCCAAGAGTTTATCTATAGAATCTTTTGGATTTTCTACATATGACATCATATCATCTATGAATATTATTTGTAATTAATGACAATTTTCTCTTCCCCAAAATACAATTTTTATAACATCTATCTGTCATCTATTTTTTAATGTATTACCATAGGTATTGGCTAGTGTTTCCCTAGACTTGTGTTAAATAAAAGTGGTAGAAATAGACACACTTTTCTTAATCTCAAGCTCAAGAGGAAAGCTTTCCATATTTTACTAGGAACTGTGGAGTTGGCTTTTTCTTTTGAAATAACATTTATCAGATTATGGTCATTCCCATCCTTCCCATCTATTCCTAGTTCTGTATGCCTTTTAAGCATGACTGAATGTTGAATTTTAATTAAAACATTTTCTTCATCTATAGAGATAGCTGTTATATTTTTCTTCCATAACCTGTTAATGTAGGGAATAACAGTGATTGCTTATTTAATGCTAAATCACATGTATCTTCCTGGTGAAACCCATCTTAGTGATGACACGTATTAATTTTTGTCTTGTTGCAATCAGTTTGCTAAGTACACCTAGAATTTTTGCATTTACGTTCATATAATTTTCCTCTTTTATACTGTTCCTCTCCAGTTTTTGTATCAAAGTTATACTAAATTCACATAATTGGTTGGGAAGTACCCCATCTTTTTTTATATTTGGAAGAATATATGTAAGACTGGAATTATTTCTTAAATGTTTGTTAGAAACTACTTGAAGCTATTTAGACACAGTTCTTTTTAGAAGAATGTTTTCAACTACTGAGTCAATTGCTTTAGTCTTCATAGCACTATTCATAGAACTATTTTTTGTTTAGATATGCTATTTACTTTTCTAGAAATCTGCCCATTTTAACTGTATTTCTAAAAGTTTTGGCATAAATATGTTTTTCACAACATCTCCTAATTATTTGTTTAATAGTCAGCAGGATCTGTGGTGACTTTTTCAGTCCTAATATTACTTTTATGCTTTCTTTTGTTTCCCCTTGAAGTTTGTCAATTATGTCTTTGCAAAGAACCAGCTTCTGCTTTGTTGATTCAGTCTTTTTATGATTTCTTTCTATTTCCTAAATTTGCTATTAGTTTTACCATTTACTTTTTCCAAATTTATTTATGTTGTTTTGCCATTCTCTTTCCAATTTCTTGAGATGGATGCTTAGCTCATTAACTTACAACATCTTTTTTTCCTTTTTATGAATGGATTTGAGATTTTGCTCATAATAGTCAAAAAGTGGAAAGCAATTCAAATGCCCAGAAACAGGAGATTTAATAAGCATACCTTGGTATATTCACACAATGGTCTATTACTCAGCATAAAAAAGAATAAACTACTGATATCTGCAAGAACGTGCATGAATCTCAAATAAATTATGTTGAATGATAGAAGCTAGACAAAACAGAACAGATGTGTGTGATTTCATTCATGTGAAGTTCAAGAACAAGCCAAACCAATATGTGGTGATACGAATCAAAGCAAGGGTTGCTCATGATGGAAATGTTCTATTGTCTTGATTGCAGTGGTGGTTGCACAGATTTATACATTTATCAAACTCGTTGAATTATTTAAAGTCAATGCCTGGCAGTTAAGAAAAAATTTACCTCGCTAAAAAATAGTTTTAAAAAGAACACGAATTACATATTATATCGAAGTAGTGGGATGATCGCAGGAATTACTCAGATGTGTAATGTTGTCTGCTCTTACTTGTAACTTTTTATTGATATTAAGACACTCTCCTGTATTTTATTTTGTTGTTCTCAATCTGTGATGAAGTGCGAAATAGGAAACTAAGCATAGGAATTTAGGTGAGTGAATTTCAGGCTCTGATTGGCTGTCGTGTAAAATTAAAGGATTTTAGTAAATGAACGACTTTTGGTATTTATTTAGTGAATTACAGTTCTTATCTGCTAAAATGTAGATACTTTGTTATGATCCAGAAAAGTACGACTGCCAATAAGACAGATCTATGAATCATTACACATTTGCCAAGGTGCACGTTTGAAGTACATGTTTTGTTTGACAAAAACAAAGACAGAGTAAACAAGTGAGGATCATGTTTGAAAACATTTACCAGACTGATAGATTTGGTTTTCTAATCTGTTAGAGACTTTCAACAGCTTTCTCTAGTCTCTTTCAGGTCAAGAATGTGTGTGCCTCAATTCCCAACTCCTCTGAACTCCTTAGGGGAAAGTTTATGTTTAGTCCTGAAGTTCTCATGAAATATGACTGGATATTCTTTCTCATGTTCATCATGCATTTGTCTGCTTCAAGGTACTCAAGCAGGTCTATTTGCCCCCTGGGAGGCATCATCTCTTAAGGGATATATGTGTTGGGGTCTCTGAGGTTACAGGGAAAGCTGAAACAGATTCTTTGTTTCGTTTTGTATGTCCTCACTCACCAGTGCCAAGGTGACATCTGGGTTCAAGATGTAGATTAGCGCTCTTTGGGTTTGTTGGCTTTCTGGTTTGTTTTTGACAGGTTCCTTTATGTAAAGGGCTCCAGGTTTGAACTTGCCTTAATGACTGCTTTCTCTAATCCTAGAATCCAATGCTTGCCTTTAGGAATGTAATCCCAAAACTGCCCTGCATAATAAGTCAGCAAATTCTCAGTTTATTACTCTATCTCAAGTGCTGATGTGCCCTGCCATTTTAGCTGTGAGACAAGATCTCCAAGCAAGGAAAGTGAACAAGATCATTGCTATGGTAAATTCTTTCACACCCGTGTACCTTCTCCACCCCACAGGTTCTTACAGGTAGAATGGGCCCTTGGAAACTCTTCTGTCCAGGCCTGGTTTAATATTAGAACTGGTTCAGAACACTAGAAATGAGACCCATTTGCTGGGAAGGGATTTCCACGTCAGCATTTTATATTACTTTGTCATTGACTGCTCATGCAGGCCTGGAATGTTTTGGTTTTTTCTTTAGTAAAGAAGAAAAATAAGGGGGTAGGGAGCCTTGATATTCATTATTATGCAGCTTTTGCTCTGCAAAGCACAATTTATAGACAAAAGTCTCCTTTTCCGTATTAGGTGCCACTTCAGATGTCCAATGCTAAACAGAAAGTGCTATAAAAATGTCCGTTCTTTTTCAGAAAGATTCAAATGCTTGACAATAAAGTGAGAAACTGTTAACACATGTACCGGTGGTGTCACATTCCTGGAATATTTATTTGTCAATGATTCTATTCTTAGCCCACTTTTGAGGTTGTATTATTTTCCATTGTGAATTCTAGGACTCCGGTAGCCGCATCTTCCTGTAGGAGCTTACATTTCATTAGCACTTCTTAAGTCTTATCTGTTCTTCCATCTATCCTGCTTTCTCTTTGGTGAAAGTCTCCTCTTGATTCCCTTTTACATTGTAATATATCATGTGTAATGGTTATGTAATAAACATGTAAACCATGATTTATTTAAAAAATCTGGTTTATCAAATGGTTCTTGATCAATTTTGATTTGAAAACAATGAGAGCTATAAAAAAGAGGTATTTTGGGGACATAGGAGAAATTTGAGTATCAACTGAGTATTAGACTACAGGAAGATATTATTGTTAATTTTACTAGGTGATTGTGGTATTATGATTATTTAGGAGAATGTCTTTAGTTTTCAGAGGGGCATGCTGAAATATGTACTGGTAAAGTGATAGGATTTCTGAAATATACTTGAACATTGTTTATAAGGAGAGAGAAAAAGCACAAATATGGCCAAGTGTGAGTAACTGTAGCATCTAACTCGTAGATGTGTCAATTCATTATACCATTCCTTCCACTTGACTATATTATTTGAAAATACCCACCAAAAAGTGGGGAAAAAAGCCACATAGCTGAATCATTTTTTCCCTTGTGACATCCTGAAAATTTTGACTGGCACCAGGTAAATGAGTGCTGTCCTTCAAGTAGTCCAAAAAGCAATTGTTTCCAAAAAGAAAAAGAAAAATACTTCTCTGAGAGCTATAAACAAAAGAGGCTTGTTCCATCTATATTGCCAGATCTGTATTTCAAGCTAAAGAATGTACAGACAAGATCTGTAGGAACTAAGCGGAAAGATGATCTCTTGGGTCTGCTTTAACAGGGAAAGGCTTGAAGAATGCTTAGACATTGTCTGCACTTTGAAGTGTGAGTAGGATTTGGATGAACAAAGGAAAGTGGAAATGGTCATTCAACAAGAGCCAAAGGGCCACAAAGTGCAGTCATAGTCCCTTGAAGGAGCAATGGTGATGCAAGTGTAACTAGAACTCACAAGCCACTAGTGGCCTGAATTGAGCCCCAAGTGTACTTTCTTTGGTCTGCTTAATGTCCATAAAATTTTTGCATCCAAATGCCATCATTCTAGTCAACAGCACTCCATATTCATCCTGTTTTTAAAATCCAAATTTACATACAATAAAATTCATACATTTCAGTGTGTAGTTCAATGAGGTTTGACAGATGTATAAATCATATCTACGCCTCCCCAATCAAGACAGAAAACATGTTCATCTCTCCAAAAGCTCTCATGAGTCTTTTTTTTTTTTGCACTTCTTCTTCTCCCCACCCTATATTCCAGGAAGGCTCTGATCTAATTTCTATTGCTATAGGTTCATTTTACCTGTTTGAGAACTTCATGTAAATAAAGTTTATACACTATAATGGCTTTTGTGCCTGGCTTTTCTTATTCTAATTTCCCTTGTGACTTTTTTTAATTATTGTGTTATTTGGAAGTATTTTATTTAGATTCCAAATATTTGGGATTTTCTAAATCTCTTATCCTTATTGAATTCTAATTTAATTCTTTTGTGATCAGAGAACATAGACTGTAATATTTCAGTTTTTCAAAATTTATATATACTAACTTTATAGTCAAACCTTGGGGATATTCTCTGTACAACTGAAAAGTGTGTGCATATTGCTGTGGTGGTCTAGGGGTTAAGATATGGTTTCTCACTACTGCAGCCTAGGTTCCTTTCCCAGTCAGGGAACCACACTACCCATCTGTCAGTTGTCATACTGTGCTGACTGCATGTTGCTGTGATGCTGAAAGCTATGCCAACAGTATTTCACATACCAGCAGGGTCATCCATGGTGGACAGGTTTCAGGAGAGCTTCCAGACTAAGAAAAACTAGGAAGAAGGGTTTGGCTAACCACTTCCAAAAAAAATTCTTCATGAAAACCCTATGAATAGCAGCAGAGCATTGTCTGATATAGCATGGGAAGGTGAGAGGATGGCCAAAAAGACTGGGCAAGATTCAGCTCTGCTGTACACAGGGCCACTAGGAGTTGGAATCAACTGTATGACACTAGCAACTATTTTGTAAATGTAATTTAGCTTAATCTGCTTGTTAGTATTGTTAAGATCTATGTCCCTACTGATATATTGTCCTTATTTTCTACCAATTTCTGAAAAAGGAGTGTTAAAATGTTCAGTTGTTTTGTTTCTTTCTTCTGTTAGTTCTCTCAGTTTTGTTTCATGCTGTTTGAAGATTTGTTACTAAGTACATATATATTTATGATTGCTATCTGATGAATTGTCCCATTTATCATTACAAAATACCTCTCAACCTCTAGTAATAGTTTGTCTTGTAGTTTACTCTGTCTGATATTAATTTAGCCAGGCCAACTTTATTATGATCATTATTTGCTTGGTATATATGTTTTTCATCCTTCTCTTTTAACATATGGGTGCCTTACTTTTACCTATTTGGGTCTTTACATTTAAAGTAGGTCTCTTGTAGATAACATGTAACTGGGTCTTATATTTTTATCCATAAAGACTATCTCTGCCTTTTCATTACAATGTTTAGTAAAGTTACATTTAAAGTGTTTATTAATATGTTTGATTTTATGTCAATTTGTCCCTTTTGGGTTTGTTGTTGTTGTTTTTGCTATTGTTTATCTGTTATTCACTTACTCATTTCTCTTTGTTCAATTGATTTTTGGTTAATTCTTTATGGTTAATTGATATTGTATTAATATTTTTTTTTCTATTGAAATTTTAGCCAAAATTTTGGCTGGCAATCTTTTCCTGAAAAGGGCCAGGTAGTAAATATTTTAATGCTTTCAGGACTGCATATGGTCTCTGTTGCATATTCCTTTTGTTTGTTTGCTGGTTTATCTTCAGACCATTTAAAAAAATTAAATATCATTCTTAGTTCATGGACTATATAAAAGCAGATAGCAGGCCAGATTTGGACTCTGGAAAGTAGTTTGTTGACCTGAATTCTAGTGGTAAAAATGTGCATCATTAATTTATAAAAGTTATTTATAGTCAATATTTTACCATTTTATACTTAACATTTCCCAATTCACACTTGCCATTTGCCACATCTGATTTCACAAATGTAATAATCTTACTACAAGTTTCCGTTTACCTTCATCCCCTTTACAAATAGTCATTTATGCTCTTGATGACATTGTGCTTACTTCTACATAAGTTATAAATACCATCTTACAATATTATTCTTGCTCTGCTTACTAGGTTCATTTTAGGAATTGCAAGAAATGCAATAAAAAGCATCTATATCTATTTTCATACCTCATATTGCTGGTACCCTTCTTTGTTACCTGTAGGTGAGAGCTATTTGCTATTATTTCTCTTCAGCCTGAAGAACATCCGTTACCTTTTCTGCTCTCTCACCTGTGCATGTCTGCTAGCAACATGTTCTGCAGCTTTTGTTTATTTGAAAATGTATTTATTTCATATTTTCTTTTAAAGACTATTTTTGCTGGATAAAGAATTCTGGGAAAACAGTTATCTTCTCTTTTTTTTTTTCTTTAGCTCATTAAAATATAATTTTATTCAATTTTGGCCTTCATCTTTCTCATAAAAAGTGAGCCATAATTCTTATTTTTGGCCCCTGTGGGTAAGGAGTCTTTTCTTTCTTAAACCTGCCGTCAAGTTTTTTTTCTTTATTTTTGGTTTTCAGTAGTTTGATCATTATGGGCCTAGGTGTGACTTTCTTTGCATTTACCCTCTTGGGTTTCTTTCCATCTCTTGGATGTAGAAGTCAGTATGTTTCATCAAATTTGGAAAAAATTTCAGATACAATTTTCTTAAATTTTTTTTCTATTCCATTCTCTCTCTTCTCCTTTTGGGACATGAATTACACGTTAGATTGTTTAACATTGTACCACCCATTCAGGAATCTCTGTTCACTTTTCTTTAATTTTTTTCTTTCATCTTTAGAATGAGTAATTTCTACTGGTCTGTCTTCAGGTTTGCTGATCTATTTTTATGATATCTCCAATCTATTATACCATAGACTAAATTCTTCATTTTACTTATTGTGCTTTATCAGGTAGTTCTTTTTATACTTTCTATTTCCCTTCTTAGATTTCCTGTCTGTCCATTCATTAAGATCAAATTTGCTTTTCAGTCCTAGATAATCATTTTGATAACTCTTTAAAGTCATGGTCTGCTAAATACAACATCTAAGACAGCCAGCAGCTTGAGATTGGTGTCTGTTGATGGCTTTCATTTATTTCTTAACTCTAGTTCACATATTCCTGTTTCTTTGCATATCTAGTAATTTTTTTTTCTCTACTGGATATCAAAGCTTATGCAATTTAGAGACTGGATTTTGTTTTCTTTACCTAAAGAGTCTTTGTTCTTTTCTAGCAGGCAGTTCAGTTATTGGTTCATTACTTTCAAATAATCTCCTCTGCAGATCATTTAATGTTTGATTTTAAGCTATGTTAGGACAGTTCTAGAACAGACTTTTCTCTAGTATGTGGAATTTACTCCTAAGGTGTGGATTTTCAATTCTTAGTTGGATGGTTGGGATATTAAAATGCTTCTCTATTCTGCAAGGCCAGAAATCCAAGTGTTATGGCATTTATTGACTTCTAATGTCTGCTTTCACTGTCAAACTGAGAGCAGCCTCTCTCTAGTATTTCTCATGTAGTCTTGCCCCACACAGGTGCAGCACAGCCCTCAGTCAAACATTTATGAGGAACCTCCATTTAAAGTTCTGCCTACCCTCATGAAATTCCTTTCTTTCCCTTTCCATGATCCCCAAAGTCTAGCCACTGCAACAGTCCCAAACACTGATCTTTGATTTTTCAGCTCAGTGATTCCACTGTGCATGTCCCTGTATCATGGTCAGGATATTGTTACCAGGTAGAAAATCACCAGTGATTATGGGGCTCACATAGTAAATTTCCCTCTTCTCAGGGATCACAAAGTTGTACTGTCTGTTGCCTAGTTCCTCAAAGCTGTTGACTGATATATTATGTCCAGTTTTATATTTGTTCATGGCAGGAGGGCTGCTGTGAAGCTGTTACTCCATCATGGCTAGAAGTGGAATTATCTCTAGTTACTCTTATTTTCTCTGTCTATTCCCTTTCAGCATTTGAATTTGTGAGCCGTGAAAAAATTTTTTAGATATAATAGAAGCATGAGTTTAGGGTATTTTTTTACAAAAAGGTATTGAATGTTAGGACTTGGATCTTGGGAGAAGGCTATGAAGGACTACTAAATTTTCTTGAGCAAGAGTGGCATTTGCAAATTAATAATATGCAAGGTGGGAGCTGTGTCGTGAGAACTTTGTAAACAGCTGAGAATGAATTGTGAGTCATGAAGGAAACTGGGTCTTCACAAATCCAAGCACTGTAATTTTATGTGAGTTTTATAGTTTGTTCATTTGTTTTTATTTTGTTTTGCTTGTTTAAATGCTTATGTTTGATGATGTGGCTTAACTTCTTTAGTCTCCATGATATGAATTCAGTTTAGAGATCCGTGGTACAAAATCCTAGGTTATTTTATGGGAGTTGTACTCTTCTGATTTTAATCTTCACCTGAGGAAACTTCTCCATGGGCTCCAACTCCTCAACTGGCAACTGATATATAGACTACACTGCATTAGAGAGAAATGCCAATAAAAGGGAGAAAAAACACTATTTACCCAAACACTTATTCTACCTTGTAGAACATGCACATTATAGTTAACAAAAGCCTTCCACTGTTTCCCAGTCTTTAAACATTTGCAAAAGTTATTTTTCCTTCTCTAGGACTTTCTGTTGTCCAGACACTGGTGGGCCAGCTCTCCAAAAATCTTATCAGCTTCCGTGTTCTTCCAAAGTGGACTGCTCCGAGGCATTGTGCTTACCATCATATTTTGAGTTCTCCCTCAGACCTTGAAACAGATTTTTAATGGACATAGTTTATCATTATTCTGTTACTATCATGAGTTGCATTGATTGCTTTTTGAATATTAAACAAATCTTGGGTTTCTGGTATAACTGCAAAATGGCCATGTTTTTTTATTATTGTTGGATTCAGTTTGCTAATGTTTTGTTAAGAATTTTTACATCTATGTTCATGAGGAGTATTGTCTGTAATTTTCTTTCATGTAGTATTATTGTCAGATTTTGTATCAAGATTATGTTAGTTTTACAAAACAAGTGGAGAAGAATTTTCTCTACTTCTTTCGTGAAAGGACTTGTGTAATATTGATATCTATTTTTCTTGTTTGATATAATTCACCAGTGAAACCATTTGTACTAGTAGTTTTCTTTGTGGTAAGGTATCTTAAAACAAATTTAATTTACACAAATTTTCTATTTCCTAAGTCACTTTTGGAAAGTTGCGCTTTTCAGGGAATATGTCCATTTTCTCTGTGGCATGAAATTGTTTGCAATATTTTCTTGCTATAAATTTGATTTAAGATAGGTCTGTTATGATATTTTCTTTATAAATTTTTTAAATTGGTCATTTGTGTTTTCTCTATTTCTTTATTATTAGTAATTTTTTAAAGAACCTATTTTTGACTTGCTTAATTTCATTGTTATCTATTGTTTGTCTGATTTCTATTTCATTAATGTCTGCTCAATTCTTATCTTTATTGTGTCCTTCATTCCACTTAATTTAGTTTTAATTTGCTTTCCACTTTTAGCTTTATAGTTGAAAACTAGGTTATTATTTTTAAAACCTTCTCTTTTATTTAAATATATGCATTTAAAGCTAAAAATTTACCTTGAAGTTTTGCTTTCACAAGTGCCCACACATCGTTATGTTGTTTTTTTATAACTTAGTTTGAAATATTGGAAAAATTTCCCTGTTGTTCTTTGACCAATAGTTTATTTTAAAGTGATGTTTAATTACCAAAGTTTTATGGCTTTAAAAAATTTACGGGAGGCCGGCCCAGTTGACACATGGTTAAGTTGGCACGCTCTGCTTCAGCAGGCCAGGGTTTTGGCAGTTTGGATCTTGGGCTAGCACTGCTGGTCAGGCCATCTTGAGGCAGTGTCCCACATAGCAGAGCTAGAAGGACCTACAACTAGAATATACAGCTATGTACTGGGGAGACTTTGGGGAGAGAAGAAAAAGAAAAAAAAAAAAAAAGATTGGCAACCGATGTTAGCTTAGGTGCCAATCTTAAAAAAAAAGTTTACATTGTTACCAGTTTCTAATTAAATTAATTGGATTCAGAAAATAAACTTTATATAGTTTTGTGTTTTTTAAGTTATTGAGACTTATTTCCCAGGCCATCATAAGGTTTACTTTGGAGAAACTTCCATTTGTACTTGAATATGCACATCGCGCAGTTTGTGTGTCTGTTACTCTATTGATATTTTGTTTACCTTTTCTTCTAGTTACCAAGAAGAGTGTGTCAATATCACCATGTATAATTGCGTGCTTGCTCACTGAATCATATATTATTTTATTTGTACTCCTCGTTAACTTCCATAGATCTGGGTTTCCAGCTGGTTGTGTTGTCCTTCATACTAACCAATTTTTTAATCATTTTTTTTACTTAGAGTCTGCTGGCAATTTTTATTTTGCTTTTATTTTTAAAGGACTTGTTTTTTTCTTCGACAGAAGTCTGGATTGATAGTTTATTTTGGTCTTTTTTCCTCTTTTAGTACTTTAAAGATGGTATTCTATTGTCAGTTTTTTTCCATTATTTTTGATGAGAAGCGAAGTATCATAATTGCCAGTGTTCTTCTGTATGTAATATGCTATTTTTCTCTGGCTACTTTTAAAGATATCTCTTTATATTGGTTTAAATCAGTTTAACTATGATAGGCCTAAGTGTGCACATATGTGTGTGAGTGCAGGGGTGGCATGCATGTTTTGCATTTAAAATGGGGTTCATAAAGCTGTTGGGTCTAAGAGTTTGTTTTTCACCAAAATTTTTATTCTTTAGTTTCTGCAAATTTTTCGTCTCTTCTTTTGCTAGGATTCTCATTACCTAATTTAGATTGTGATAATGTCCCACAGGTTGTTGTGGTTATCTTCATTTTTTAAATTAAAAAGTTTAATTTAGGACGATTATAGATTCACATGCAGTTTTAAGAAGTAAGAAAGACAGATTGCATGTATTCTTTACCCAGTTTCCCCCAGTGTTAACATCTTGCAAAACCACAGGACAAAATCACAACCAGCACACTGACATTGGATACAGTCAAGATACAGAACATTTCTGTCACCACAGGATCCCTCAAGTTGCCCTTTTATGGCCACACACACTTCGCGTGCCACCTTCACCCTTGGCAACCACTAATCTGTTCTCATTTCTATAATTTTGTCATTTCAATAAAGTTATATAAATTGAACCACATAATATTTTACCTTTTAGGATTGACTTTTTCCAGTAAGTATAATTCTCTGGAGATTCATCCATGTCATTGAGTGTATCAAGAGTCCATTCATTTTTATTGCTGAGTAGTTTTTCATGGTATGGCAGTATGACAGATTGTTTAACCATTCATGTGTTGAAGGATATGTGAGCTGTTTCCAGTTTTTGACTATTACAAATAAAGCTGCTATAAACATTCACATACGTTTTTGTCCATGTAAAGTTTCATTTATCTGGGATAAATGCCTAGCAGTACAATTGTTAGGTATTATATGGATCTTGCAAGTTTAGTTTTTTAAAGAACTATCAAACAGTTTTCTAGAATAGCTGTACCACTTTACATTTCTACTAGCACGGTATTAGTGACCCAGTTTTTTTGCACCATCACCAGTATTAGGTATTGGCATTGTTTATTATTGTAGCCGTTCTGAGAGGTCTCAGGTGATATCCCAGTATAGTTTTAACTTGCACTCCCTTAATGGTTAATAATGTTGAACATCTTTTCATGTGTGTGTTTGCCATCTATATGTCCTCTTTGGTAAAATCTCTCTTCACATCTTTAGGTTATTTTCTAATTGGACTTTTTTTTTCTTTTTTAATTTTAAGTTTTGAGAGTTCTTTATATATCTATTTAGTAGTCCTTTGTCAGATATGTGGTTTGCAAATATTTTCTACCAGCCTGTTGCTTGCCATTCTCTTAGGATATTTTACAGAGCAAAAGATTTTAATTTCAAGTAAATCCAAATTATCAATTTTTCTGGTATGTATATTGTTTTTGGCATCAAATTTGAGAAGTCTTTTCCTTACCCTAAGTTCTAACTACGTATTTCCTAAACATTTTTTGCTTTACGTTTTACAGTTTCTGCCATCCATTTTTAATTATCTTTGTATATAACATTTCATTTATGTCAAGATTCACTTTTTTTGCTTGTAGATCTCCAATTGCTCCACCACCATTTGTTGAAAAAGCTATCTTTTCTCCATTGAATTGATTGTATTCCTTTGTCAAAACTCTATTGGGCATATTTATGTGAGTCTATTTCTAGGTTCTCTATTCTGTTCCATAAATCAATGTGTTGATATATTCACCAATACCACACAATCTTGTTTACTATAGCTATAACTATTGAAAATGAGTGGATTGAACCTTCTTACTTTAATCTTCTTTTTCAAGATTTATTTATCTATTCTAATTCTTTCATCTTTCCATACAAATTTTAGAATTACCCTGCCTATATCTATAAAAATATTTCTGGAATTTTAATAGGAATTGCATTAAACGTATATCAATCTGGGAAGAATTGGCATCTTTACTATATTTAGTCTTCTAATCCATGAACATGGTATGTCTTTATATTTATTTAGATTTTTGATGTCTTTCATCAGCATTTTGCAGTTTTCAAAATTTAAATCCTGTACCTGTTTTGTTAGATTTACATCTAAGTATTTCACTGTTTTTGAGAAACTATGGGTGGTATTGCATTTTTAATTATGATGTCCACATGTTTATCGCTAGTATATAGAAATACGACTGACTTTTCTGTGTTTTTCTTGTATCCTGTGACCTTTATGCACGCACTTATTAGTTCTATGAGGGCTTTGTTTGTTTGGTAGATTCCGTGTTTTTTTTTTTTTTCCTCATGCACCAGCTAGAACTTTCCAGTACTATCTTGAATAAGAGTGGTGAAGTGGACATTCATTTCTGCTCTCATTCTGTATATTTTTTAAATCATTGTTTTTCTCCGTGTACTTTGGTTTGCATAATTTCTTTTTCTCTAGCTTCAATTTTGATGACCATGTCTTCTGTCATTTTAATCTGCTTTTAAGCCCTTCAATTGGATTTTTCATTTCTCTTACTGTAAATTGTAGAACTATGATGTTCATTTAGTTGTTTTTATAATTTTCATGTTTATCTAGTCACTTATTAAGAAATCATCTTACTTTAAGTGCTAGAATATATGTATAATAGGTACCAGAAAGTCTTTTTCTGGACTATCTTGGGCTTAGTTTCCAACAACTGCTTTTTTCCCTAACTCTGGGTTACATTTCTCTATGATTTTTTTTCTTGTTGTTTTTGGTGTATCTTTGTTTTTTGCATGTCTAGTAGGTTTTATTAAGTACTGGACATTATGAATGTTATGTTTAAAGACTCTGAATTCTGTAATCCTTAAGCGTGTTGTTCTCTCAGAGAGCTAACTTGGCTAGACTCAAACTAACCATTTTTATTCCCTGTGGTAAGCAACTGTTGAAGTTTCAGTTTTTTCTTTCAGACTTCCAGGTATGTATTGGTTTTAGCTGAGCTTTCTGGAGCCTCCACTTTATAAGCATAATGAAGGAGCTTTCTAAGGATTTAGTGCCTCCCTCTCTGTGACTCCAGTTTTGATTTCCCTCTCACTTTCCAGATGTACTTTTAATTTTGAACTTTGCCCTTTATCTCCTCAACCCTCCCCATACTTCATGGACTGGAGAGTGTCCTCAGTTGAAACATCATATAAGAGCTCACAGCTGATATAGTTTACATCTTTCAAGGATTGACTCCCCTATAGTTTCTGCTTATTTTTGTTCTCTTTCTGGTACCTTCAAATAGCTATTTTTAATTTTTTTTAACAAAAAATTTATAGTTGTTATTTTCTGGAGGTTGACCCAACATGAACTACTCTACCAACACATGAATCACTTAAATTTTGAATTACATTCTTGTTTTCTTGAACACATTCCTTCTGGTACTCTCTGCTTCAATCTGGGCTGAAATCTGTGACCAAAGCTCTCTTCTCTACTTTTCTCTAAGTTATCCCCTTTCCATGAATAATAAGTCTGTCTCTTTCTTGATTTACTCGCTCATTTTGGAAGAGAACACTCTTCAGTAATCTCTTTCTAGGAGATACTTTTTGAAAACTGTAGTTTGTGAAAAAATCTTTTTTTTCTTATGTATTTGATATTTACTCAGACATAAAGGACATTAATTTATATTTTTATGTCTTCCACTCTCAGACATTTCTTCATTGCTTTTCTTATTTTTAATTAAGTTTTGTCCTTTTATATTGGAGATTTTTTCTTCAAACTTTTGATGATATTTAAATAGATATTTACATTTAAGACTAAGATAACAAAAAGGCTGCGGAAGCCCTGTGTGGGGTGATGGTGGGATTTGCTTACTGTGAGCCTTATTCTAAGGCTGTTGGTCAGAGACTTGTCCATTTTATTGGGAACCCACAAATGGAAGTATCTGTGTTTCTCCAAAGAGGAAAAAATTTCAAACACCTGATGTTGGCCAGAGGATGATAATAATGGTTGCCAGTGCTCTGAGAGCCAAGTGAAAGGAGAAAACAGAGAGATTTTATCATTTAAAAAGTAGATTTTCACTTAATGCTTGTGTTTTATCCCTTTGCCTGATTACCAACCCACCTCCATACTCCAGCTTCCTAATTTGTATTTATATCTCTCATCTATTATCATCTCTTCTCGTGTCAGCTTTGTTTGTAAGGGTTTATATCATTTTTAATCCTTTTGCTGTCATTTTTATTAGTAACAAAAACATATATTTAAAGCACTATTTTTAATTAGAAAAAGTCATTTAAATTTGATTCAATTTTAACATCTGATTCTTACAATTTTGTATTTAAATGTTAACATTAAATCATATTTAAATCAAATGTTTAAATCAACTTAGATCTAATCTAATCAAACATTTGAAGCTGAACAACATGATTTAGTTAATTTTAGGGATTAGTGACAGCGTTAAAGATTCTTAATTGAAAAAAAATACTAAGTGCCATTCAAAAGCTTTGTTAAAATTATAAAACGTATGTTTAATATTGTAACTAGTTCAAATATGTAACTAGTGTAAATTTCTAGCTAGTTTGTTAGTTTAACAAACTAAACTGTGTAATAGTTTCTTAAAATCAATTCTTTCATTTGATATATTTGGCAATTCCTCTTTCAGTGAATTGGCTTTCATGGGCTAGGATTTTAGAGGATGACTTTTTTTTTGGTCAATTATCTCGCATGTATAAGAAGAGCTGAAAGGAGGGAGGGTTTGTCCCCCACTCCTCACTCAGAATTCAGGATGAAAAACATAATGCAAGGGTCCTTGCCAGAAAAGAGCTGCCCTAAATAATCAAAAGTAACAGCAGACTGTGGTTAGGCTGAGAAAGGAGTGACTAATGTCCTGAAACTCTCTTGGTTCTGTGCAATGCCGAAGGGATCCATAATTTCCTGCATATCTTAGAGAGGACATAGAAAGATGCTGATGGTGCAAGCAAGGCAAGAAGCAAAATGGACCCACCATATAAATGAGAGATAGGCAGCCAGGACTAGGATATGAATGAAAGTTAAGTCTGAGTCAGAGTGATTGGCAGCTATGATAGACTGAGACTGCACCAAGACAATGAGATAAGTTCAGAAGGCCCTGACTTAACTGAGAGGACAGACCTTGTGTTTGGGCCACACACTTCACAGCTTCTGATACAAGCTTGGGCCTCTGTCCCACACATCTGGATGCCATCTGGGGGAGGATTGTGAGAAGAGGAGGAAAGTATATAAAAACTGAGCATAGTTCCAAAAGAAGCTGAGTTTTACATACTTATTTATGGATGCATTCATTCATTCAAGAAGCACGTATCAAGCACCTGCAAAATAACAGGCACTATTCTTTGCACTGGGAAGCAGACAAAAATCCACTATCTCGTGGACCTTCTTTATTTGAAAGAGATTGATTAGGCCAGAAGTGAGTGAAATAATTAATAAATTTTAGTTATTCTTTTGGCTACCTGGCAGGTAGTTTTAGCAGGAAATTTAAATAGCTTAAAGAAAATAAAGGAAGTACATTTTTTGCATCTTTGTCACATTGTTGTACCAGCTATATCAGATTCTACGTTATTTAATAGTATTTGTAGACAAGGATTGTTTTGTTCATTTATTTAATACATATTTATAAAGCATCTGTGATGGCTTAGGCACTGTTCTGGTGCTGACGATGCAACAGTGAACAATTCCAAATTTGTATTCCTTTTGCCTAGCAGATGGTACATACTCAATATTTGCAAAAGCAGGCAGAGGTAATGATTGCTGTCCCACTAATAATGAGGGATTTCATGCAAGGCAATGAGGTATATAGGGATGCCCTTCACCATAAGTCAGTGAGAACATTCTGTATAGGACCATCATGGGTCCAGGACCTGAGGTTTGCCATGTCTCCTCTGACTCTCATGCTAATCCACTCCCATCCTAAGACACGCTGGGAAAGGGTTTTTAGCACCATGCAATCCTGGACTCCACTCTGACCCATCTATTAGAACATCCAATGCATATTTGTGCTTGGTTTGGATGTCATAGTTATCTGAGTCTATGTGCATGTATGTGCATATGTACGGTGTATCTTAGGAGGAAATTTTAGTTTTCAAGTTTATATACTTCTTGAGAAGACTGCTGGATTATTTATACTACTGAAAATAGTGATGTTGAGTCAATCAGAAGAAAAATTATGAGAAATATTCGGTTACAAGACATAAGCTGATCACTTGAGACTAGACCAAGCCTTTAAATAGTGATGATTGTCACTTTTATGGACATTGACTAATTAGTGGACCATTATTCACTTGAAAAACTTTATTTAAAACCTACTATGTGCACTCTAAAAATTCATTGATAATTTTTTACATTTTCAAGTTGATAAAGTTGTGTGATAATTGCATTAATTTACTACTTTTTAAATTTTTTTTGGATTTATGTCTTTCAAATTTCTAGGGTACCCAACTGTTCGCTTAGTTTGGGCTTTCTTGGATTTAATAGAAAAGTTTCATGTTTTCTTGATCTACTTTATTGTGTCTTTTGTACTCTTTCGTCATTTCTCTTCTCAGGTTTTGTCTTTTCAGACTAAAGGCTGCCCCCTTAGAGTCTGTTTCAGTTTATTAAATTCACTTTTAATGGATATTCTGAAGTGGTTGCCTTATCATTTGTCACTCCTCTTTTTGTCTTTTCCTTCCTTTGCTTCCTCCTCCTCCTCAAGTGTACTTCCACCTTGGGAGAATTCCTAGTCTCTGGCCATGCTGCAGTTTACATCTGTCACTAGTACTGCAGCCTCCAGCAACTTTTTATTAAAGCCAGTGATGTAGTGGGCACTTTGGCCAAAGCTGTCCACATGATGGATAGGAGCATGTCTCGAGGGGCCTTTCCCTTGCAATGAGATGAGATTGGCTGATGTTGGGAGATGAAGCCTTTCCCCTCTAGGTCAGTGCCTGCAATCCATTCCAAGTCAGAGGGGAGAGGAAGTTATTACCAGCCACTGACTGTCTCGTGGTCACTGGGAATTCTATGACTGGGAGAGCCTCATCTCTCTTTTCTCTCTATAGGATCATAGTTCCTATCAGCTAATACTAGTGACCGTGGTATCTGTCTCAGAAGAGATGCCCTGGGCAAAATGAACTGGAGTCAATTAACTAAATCTTGACCTACAGTGGAAAGTGAGGCAGATAATTATACTCTTTGGTTTCCCTAGGCATGACATATAGTTGCACCATTGCCTTACAGGAAGACGTCCAGCCATCTAAACTTTAGAAGCATAACTTTGAACCCAGAAATAAGTAAGGATGGCCTTAGCAGTGAGGAAAAGAGAACCACAAAGCCCAGGTACTTTATTCCACATACACAGATGGTAAACCATTCTCAAGTAAAACATTTTTAGTCTTTTTTTAGAGAAAAGGAAAGAAACTAATAGTTATTGAGCACTTCCTGCATACCAAGGAGTTTATATCCATTGTCCCTTTTAATGGTGGTAATATCAATATTGGCTACTTTCTATTATGTTTTTACCAGATCACAAGCCTATTCATCTCATTTATCATCTCATTTAATGCTCAAAAATGTCCTATAAGTTTTTGTTTTATAATTTTCTCTATTTAACAGATAAATAAGCTGATTGTGAAAGAGGTTAAGAAACTGGAAATAAAATGAGGAAAGTGAAATTCAGAGAATTTGAGCAAATTGTTCAAGGCTGCCCTCTTTAATGGTTATGCTGCTTAATGGCAAAACTCACGCTTTGGTACTTCACCAAAAATTCAGAGTATATTAAGTGCTACAGGTTGTAGGCAGGATGGCCATATAGAGACACAAAAAGGTAGAACTAATGGTAATGAAGAAGACAACAGAGGCAGGAAAACCATCATTTAGGGCTTTTCCTTGGGAAGCATGTAGTTACTAGGAGCATTACTCTGTTGGAGCACAGTAGAATAACTGATACTCATGATGATGACCTTGAGGTACCCAGAAACGGTTAAATCTTTTTCAATATAATTTGGTCAAGAAACATAGAAAGATTGAAAATAAAATTTGCGTGAAGAAAAATTTTACATTCTAAATTGCACTAGAAATTGAATCCACCTGCTGGGGAATTTTCTGCATAGGGGATATTTAAAGATAACTGTAATCCCACACACACAGAAGTATGTTTACAGACAATCCAAGCATTTCCTGAACTTGTAGGGAAGCTTGGACTCTATTGGAATACAGACCACATTATTGACAATGCTACAATGTCACTCAATTGATGAGCAGCTGATTATAAAGAAGAAATAATTGTGCCAGGATTAGGATAATTTCTATTGTCCCCACACAAAGTCAGCCTACATAAAGGTGTCCATCACTGCCCCAACCATGTTGCTACCCTTAATTTCCTCCAAAATGAAATTCCACAGTTACTATTGTGAATATACTGTATTATAAGTCTTCTCAAAAATAACAGATACTCAGTTAATGCTTGTTGAACAAATTCATTGATTAATGGTACTCATGTACATACTCAAATGTTATCTTCCTTATTACTAAGAGTTCTCTTTGGTTAAAAAGATGACCAAAGTCCAGAGGGCAGATAAGATGATTGGAAAAGCCCTGAACTTGGGCTCAGCAATTTGGCCTCACTTAGTGAAGTGAGGTCACTGAGGACAACAGCACTGTAATCAAAGCTGCCATGGATATCCATGCCCAGAAAAGCAGAGTGCAAGTTGAGAACTGACATAATCTTGGGTCTCGGGGAGCTTATAACTGATGATAGAAATATTGCCATAAATGAAATTCAGGCATTTGAACCAAATAGACATGTTACTTACTAAAATTATCCTACAGGTGAAAAGATAAATATTCCTTATGATATTGTAATAATTTAGTGTTATGTTCATGAGGAGTCATATGATTTTCATGATGGTTGAGGTTTTAATTATGATATTTCCAGTCAGTAAAGGAAAAGGTAGTCTGAGGGAAATGGGTTGGAGTATATTCTTGACGTTATATTTTCCATACAGACACTTAAATAAGGCTTTCGAAAATGTACTACAGATACATGAAGCGCTGTTCTATCCCACCTGCTTTTTGCAATGCACAGAATAAGTTTGATTCTATGTTCAACTCTTAAATCTATGCTCAAATAACCTTGTTTAAATTTTTATTAAAATGCTTTATTCAGGATCATAAATAATTTTAAATATCAGTTATCAAAATGACCTTGTAGTGCCTGTATAGAAGTCATGAACATTTCGAAGGAATTATTGGAAGTCCATGGCAATGAAGATCCAACCAATATTAGGTCTAGTTAGCCTACGTCTTTTCTGGAAGTACAAACCCATTTTTCAGAATATTGCATTTCCAATCTCCTGATTGAGCAAAACCATCTACCTCTTTGATTTGCTGTCCTCTGAGTGCTGTCATCCTTTGCTATGTTTTCTCTTTTCATATTTTGGTAAATATGCAGCATTCCTACAACCAAGGCTATGATATGTGTTGGGCTTCTGGGGTCTCACTTTTCTATTTTTAGCCTCGAGAAAACTTTGAGATATTGTAAAACATTCAAAGCTAATATGGATTTTAGTAACTAAGGAAGCCTTGTTGCCCTCATGAAGCATGAAGAAACATAAAGTCTTTCATAGGAAAGCTTTCTTTTATATTAAAATGTCTTCTGTAATTTCCTATGAGTTCCAGCTCTTACAGTCACCAAACAACCCGTATTTTATAATAAAAGATCAGAGCTATTACTCTGAAAGACTGAAGAAAACTTGCTTTCCTTCCTTTTCTTCTGTCACACCAATGGCCACTTCCGGGATTGCCCTGATGAGCAGCTAACAGAGAAGGAGAAACCATAGGCCTAGTTTACAGATGAATCTTCATGGGATACTGTCACCAGCACAAATGAGTGGTTCTTGCATTTCAGGTCAATTCAAGGGGTGTCTCTGAAAGATGGTGATGGAGGAAAATTCTCCCCTTGGGCGGAAATGGAGTCATTTTACTAGATAGCATGATTGATCCTCTACCATTTTACTACTACACAATTTTGGCAGGAAGAACTATTCCCAGCTTCTAGGATATTTACCAGGATACCTCATAATTCTCCTATGTCCAACAGTAGGAGGAAACACTAGCAAACCCATAACAACAGGAACACTGGGGATGTGGATCATGTGGAAAGTTTTGGGGTTTTCTACTAGGTAAAAAATCTCAAGAAGCTGATATGCTGTCTGAGGGTGAAAAGGTCATGGAATGGAAGCTATGATTCTTAACCTTGGCCTTATAACCATAGACAAATCTGGTAACAACAGCAGATATATTTTGAGACAACTAATGCTACATTTTACGTGGCGTTTTAGGAAGCATATATTACAATTTAGTTTTCACATGTGAGAATGATTTTATTGGCATAATAGTGACAACATATAGGAATCTGAGATTCATCTGTATTGAGGGGGCAAGCTTCCCCTTGCAAGTGAAGGGGAAGATGCTACCAGATCCATTCTTCTCTGTCCTGCTTTGTACCTGGGATTGGTCTCTAAAGACTTCGTCATCTGGGCTACCTGACCCTCTTGCTGCCAGGTGGTTTTGACAATTGGAACACAATAAGAGAGCACAGTATAAAAGGAAAGAAAAATCTAGATATTTATCTCACCACCCTTCCTTGGCTCCCTCCTTCCCTCACTCTGGTTCTAGCTGCAACTGCTGTGTATAGTTACAACTCCTACTGGTTGTTCTCTCTCCTCTGGTACCAAGCTTTCTTCAGACTTTGGAAAGACTCTCTTTCCTTCTGGGTTTGTGATGGCTAATAGTTTCCCATATTTTCTAGTCTCTGCAAGTTTCGCCATCTTTAGTTGGTTTCTTTAAACCCTGATCACAATGCTATAAATATTTCCTCCTCAATTAAACACATTGGCTGTGTTAGCTCCTTCCTGCCAGTGTCCTGACTGACATGCAATTACCATGTACCAGGCATTGAGGAGACAAATAACTCTCTGAGTGCCCCTCAATAAGATGTTAACCTCTCAGTACCATGTCTTCTTCATCTGAACATGGTGATGGTTATTACCCAATAAGCCTGATGTGAGGATAAAAATTAGATGGCATATTGAAGTGCTTAGAAATTGCCTCTGGTTTTCCCATAAATTGTAACCATTATTTTTTTCATTATTACCATAATTAGTATTATCTGCAGCACCCTTGCTAACTTTATTATTATTACTGATCAGTGTTATTGGTAGGAATTCTTGCCTTCATTTTTATGTGCATTTCTGAGGGAAATAACCCATTAGAATAATATTACCAGACATTTTCAAAGATGTTCTTGTATTGGTAGAGCCTCCAAGATCATCCACGTTGAGAAAATCTTTACAAAGAGGAAAAATCTCTTTTTTTTTTTACCACTGAGAAAACGAGTGTAGAGGCTACGGTCCACTAGGGCTGAACTGAGATGAAAATGAGAAAAAAGAAAAAATCTCAAATGGTCTTACATAGACTGACTTTATCAACCTTATAACCATCCTCTCCAACTCACTGAGTATATTGAAAAATGTATCTGAGCCAACAAAGGAGTACATTGTCTTTTATTTTATATATATGTATATTTTTTCCTCCCATTCTCTAGAATATCCACAGATGTAGCAGAGGATCATTGAATTTTTAAAAGACTGTTGGAGGTATAATTTACATAGAATAAACTGTACATATTTAAAGAATAGAATTTAGTGTTTCAAAGTATGTGCACACTTGTGAAACCATCACCATCATCAAAATAAGGAGCATATCCATCACCCCCAAACTTTCCACGTACCCTTTGCAATCTGCTTCTCCCACTCCTTCCTGACCCAAACCTTCATCCCCAGGCAACCACTGGGCAGATTTCTGTTACTTTGGATTAATTTGAATTTTGTACAATTTTTGTAAACTGAGTCATACGGTATCTTCTCTTTTTCTGTCTTCTTTTACTTTTGCATAATCATTTTGAAAACCATTAGTCTTGTTACACTTACCAATAGTTCACTCCATTTTTCATTGTTAAGTAGCATTCTATTTATAGTTACATGACAATTTATTTTTTCGTTCAACGATTGATGGATATGTTTCTTGTTTCCAGTTTGGAGCTATTTCAGATAAACCTATTTTGAACATTCGTGTTGCAAGTCTTTGTTTCGTCATATGTATTCATTTCTGTTTCATAAATCCCTAGGAATAGAGTGGCTGGATCATAGGGTATATGTGTGATTAACTTTTGAAGAAATTGTCAAACTGCTTTACAAGTGATTGTACCAATTTACATTCCCCATGAGCAGTGTTTGTAAATTCTAGTTTCTCCATGTCTTTGCAACATTTGGAATGGTCAGTCTTTTTAAGTTTAGCCATCTAAGAAGTGTCTGGTGGTATCTTATTGTAGTTAAATTTTAAATGATGTTGAGCATGTTTTCATGAGCTTATTTACACCCATATATCATCCATATATCACAAATGTCTGCTCAAATCTTTTAAAGATATATATATATATTTATATGTGTTTGAGATTTTACGGTTTTAAAACACTTTCTGGGTACAAATAATTTAGCATATAAGTAGTGGGAAATATTTTCTTCCAATCTGTGGCTTATCTTTTCATTTTCTTTCCAGTAATTTTGAAGAGAAGATTTAATTTTTTCTTTTTTTTTTTTTTTTTTACAAATTTCAGTTTGTCTCTTTCTCTCCTGTTTTTTTATGGATCTTGCCTTAAGTGTACATATCAAAGCAATATTTGCCAAATCAAGGATATTAAGATTTTGTCCTAAATTGTCTTCTAGACATATATTTTTAAGTTCTACATTGATTTCAATGATCTATTTTTAGTCAAAAGTTTTATGTCTAGTTGAAGGTATGAATTAAAGTTCATTTTGCTTGGCATATTGATCTTAAACTATTCTAAGCTGATTGGTGAAAAGATTCTTTCTTCTTTATGAATTTTCCTTGCTACTTTATTAAAAATGTTTTCTATATACGTGTTGGTCTGTTTCGGGACTCTCTATTTTTTCCATTGATTATTTTTCTATCATTGCGCCAACACATTCCCTTCACTCTTAGAGCTTTGGAGAAGTTGCAAAACCAAGTAGTCCTAAGCTTCAAATACTCTTCCTTTTCAAAGATACTTTTGGCTGTTTTAGGTGCTTTGCCTTTCTACATGAATTTAGGAATCAGCTTACTGATTTCTAAGAAAAAACCCAATGAAAGTTCTATCGGAATCACATTGTAGCAAAAGATCTATTTGAAGAGAGTTGATATCTTAATATATTAAGTTACCTGACTCATAAACATGATACACATCTCCACTTATTTGTCTTTAATTTAAGCAATATTTTTTAAAAATTTAATGTACAGGTCTCACACATCTTTAGTAAGATTTATTCCTAAGTATTATGTATGTTTTGATGCTCTGGTATTGTATTTTATTGCAATTTCTGATTGTTCATTGCTACTATATAGAATTATAATTGATAAGTGAATATCATTCTTGTATTCTGCCATTTTATCAACTTCGTATATCAATTCTAGTATCTTTTTAAAAATTCAATGGGACTTTTGATATAGATGATCATGTTTTCTGTGAATATAAATAGATTCACTTCTTTTCCAATCTGGATGATTTTTATTTCGTCTTACCTCATACCACTTGGTAGAAAGTCTAACACAAAGGTAAATAGAAGACAGACATTCTTGTGCTTTTCCTCATCTTAGGAGAACAGCATTTGGTCTGACAACATTAAGTATGATGTTAGATAGTTTTTCATAGAAGTGTTGTGTCAAGTTGAGAGATTCTTCATATATTTCATACTGTTTGCTGAGAGTATTTATTAGGATAAGATGTTGATTTTTGTCAAATGGTTTTTCTGCATGAACTGAGAGGATCATAATTTTTTTTCTTCTAGTACATTAATATAGTGAATTACATTGATTGATTTTCAGATGTTAAACCAACCTTGCATGACTGGGATGAACTGTACTTGGTCATGATGTATCACCCTTTTTATATATTCCTGGGTTCAGTCTGGTAATATTTTTTGAGGATTTCTATGTATATGTCCATGAAGATATTGGTTTATAATTTTATTTTCTAGAAATGTATATACCTTGTAGTGCCATTAGGGTAATGCTGGCCTCATAAAATGAGTTAGAAGGGGTTCCTTCCTCTTCCATTTTCTGGAAGAGATTGTGCATAACTGTTATTATTCTCTCCTTAAATGTTTGGTAGAACTCATCAGTAAATTCATTGGGACCTGGAGTTTTCTTTTTGAAAAGGTTTTTAACTATAAGTTAAATTTCTAAAATAGAACTTTAGGACTATTGAAGTTATCTATTTCCTCTTGAGTGAGTTTTGGTAGTTTCTGTCTTTCAAGAAATTAGTCCATTTTGTCTAAGTTGACAAGTTTGTGAAGCTAGCTCACAGTATTGCTTTATTATCCTGTTAATATCTTTGGATGGAAGTGATGTTCATTTTGGCAACTTATGTCTCTATGTCTCTTTTTTCTGTCAACATGGCCAGAGGTTTATCAATATTTTTGATGTTTTCCAAAAACCTCCTTTTGGTTTCATTGATTTTTCTCTATTGCTTTTCTGTTTAAATGTCATTGATTTCAACTTAAAATTTTATCATTTCTTCCCTTCTGATTGCTTAGTGTTTAATTGGCTCTTCTTTCACTAATCTCTTAAAGTGGAATCTCTTAAAGTGTTTTCCTTCTTCTTTTCTAATATAAACATTTCATGCTATACATTTCCCCCAAGAACTGCTTTAGCTGAAATCCCACAAATTTTTAAATTGTATTTAAAATTTCATTAATTCAAAGTATTTTAAATTTTAAATTTATCTTGATACTTTCTCTTCATCTATGGGTCAGTAAGATGTGCATTATTTAGTTTTCAAATATTTGGAGGTTTTCCAGACTTTCTCCCAGTATTGATTGCTAGATTAATTTTATTGTGTTTCAAGAACATTCATTGTATCATTTCTATTCTTTTAAATATCTTAAGGTATCTTTTGTGGTCCAAAGTATGGTCTATCATGGTGAATGTTCAATGTGCTCTTGAAAAGAAAGTACATTCTGTTGTTGTTAGACGGACTATTCTATAATTGCTCAAGTTGGTTGATAGTATAGTTTTTGTCATCTATATCTTCTCTGATGTTCTGCTCACTTATTCTGTCAATTATTGAGAGATGAATGTTGATGTCTCCAATTCTAGTTGTGAGTTTTCTCCTTTCAGATCCATCAGTTTTTGCTTCATGCGTTTTTAAAGTAAAATGAGCATACATGTTTAAAATCTTCTTTTCTTCTTGGAAAATTGGCCCGTTATCCATATGTAATTTCTCTTTTTTCGTTAGCATTTGCACTGTACATCTTTTTCCAGGCTTTACCTTTTATTATACATTTTAAGTGGGTTTCTTATAGAGAGCATAGAGTTAGATTATGCTTTTTTAAATTCAATCTGATAATACCTGCTTTTAAACTGGTGTTAAAACCATTTATATTTAAAGTGACTATTGATATCATTGGATTAAAATATACCATCTTGCTAGCCATTTTTATTTTTTCCTTTTTTTCTTTTCTCTTTTCCTGCTTCCTCTGGGATTAACTGAGCATTTTGTTTTATGATTCTATTTTATCTCCTCTATTGACTTATTTATTTAAAGTTCTTTTACAAAAAATTCTTCAGTGGTTGTCCAAGGATTTACAGACTAGACATTAAAATAATCTAGAGTCAAATGCTATAATACGGCTTCACTTGTATAATAAAGACCTTAAAACTGTATATTTCTAATCCATCTTCCATCTTCATTTCTCGTGTTATTATTGTCATATATTTTACTTGTATATATGCTATAAACATGCAATATATTGTTATTATTTTTTACGTTAAACCATCCATTATCTTCTAGAGTAATTAAAATAAGAATAAAACTAATTTATTTTCTTTTCTTTTGTTTTGTTTCTGATGCTTTTCATCTCTTTACATAGATCCCATTTCTGACCTATACCATTTCCTTCTGCCTGTACAACTTTCTTTAACACTTCTGATAGAGTAAGGGTGCTGGCAGTTAATTCCTTACTTTTTTGTATGTTTAAGAAATCTTTATTTTTCCTTCTTTTTTGAAGATTTATTGCACTGGGTAGAGAATTCTGAGTTGATATTTTTTGTGTATGTGTTTGTTTGCTTGTTTGTTTATGTTACCTTTCTACATTCCATTTTAATGCTGTGCCTCACACATATTTCTGCCTCTAACCATGGTAGAACTTTTCTTTTTTGTTCTATCCTGCTTCCCTAGCTGCTGTGGTTTTCCCTCAGGTTCCAGTTTTTGCTGCCCTTCCCTCTCCAGATTAAGGCTATTTTTCCCATAATTTTCCATGATAATCATCTTTCTAACCTCCACCTACTGTGTTTCCAACAATGCCCCTCACAGGCTGGGGTTTTTACGATCCATGCCCTGCAGCCTGAGGCATTTGGGGTAGGTAGGGCAGTTGGGGTGAGGTGGTGTGGTTGCTGCTACCCTTTACCAACCAGCCATTAAGACAAGCTTTCTTGGATTCTCCTCATCCTACTTGTGAATTGCAGGTGAGATTACTGGAAGAAAATTCTGGAAAAGAATACAAATCTTTCTATTGTGTTCATCCCTCAGGAGCTTTACAGTCTCAGGTAGCCCACACTCAACCTTTAGCAATTCATTAAATTTATCTAGTTGAATCTTTTTACCAGTTTATGTGGCTTCCACTCCAAATAAGTAAATACCTGGGTCTTGTTTCCTTTTGCAGTTTCTTATCTCTTTCCATAATTTAACCTGTGAACTCAGCTCTCAGGGGACTTAGGAAAAGTCATTCATTTGTGATTTGTCCAGCTGTTTTCTTTTTCTGTGTGTGAGAGTGATACTCTTTCCCATTCTATACATCTCTGGGCTGAACCTGGAAATCTCCAAGTGTCATTATATATTATTTGATATATAAAAAGTATTTATGCAAATGTTGCACGTGTTTTTAAGTAAAAGACAAACATTTATGAACCCATAACCTAATATAAGGACTAGAAATTATCAATATCTTCACATCTAGGGAGGGGATGGGATGAGGTGAAACACAAATGTAAGGGAAATAACCTCCATTTTCCTTTGGGAGGGGTTAATAGTATCTATAATTGGCATCTGCAAAGGCCCGAACTCAAATATGCTATTTGGAATACTATACAAACTGGGCATAATCATATTAGAGTTGCTCAGTGGCCAGGGCTTAAACCTCTTCATTTTGTCATTTTGTGCCAAAAGACATAAGATTTAAGAATTTGAATTCCATTTTAACTTCGCCACCCCAATCAGCAGTCAGTGAGCTGGGAAAAGCAGCAAATCTTGAGTGACACCAAGAATCCTTCAGAAATTTATTTCTTTGTGGAAAGAATTAGTGTCTTTGGTAAGCAAGTTACTCTCCACACTATGTCGTTATGTGAAATTATATCCTGGGCACACTGACCAATTGGAAAAGCATGCCAGCTCCCTTATTATTATTTTTTTTTGCCTTCAGTTTAATTTTTGAATGATACAATTTTGTCTGGAGTGTTGAATAAATAATTCTCTAATTTACAATCTTATTGATTAATAAATCATTTTACCATTATTAGAAAAGCAGTACCTACTTTCAAAGAAAAAAAAATAGAGCTTTTTATTACCTTTCAAAATGCTGAGCAAAGTTACGTGGCTCTTCTCTTAGCTCCCTTCCCGTTATATTAGTACATTTTATTTTCTCTAATAGGCTACAGAAACCAGTAACATGATAGGAAGTCATTAATACAATATAATCACAGCAGAAGATCAAGCTCATCTCTCTCTCTTTGCATTGTCAAGTGTTTCAATATTTTATTTTATAATGTGATGACCAGAACTGATCATGATAATCTAAATGTGGATCTGACTAATGCATTGTATAATCAAAGATTTCCTTTTAGATTAGGATTCGTTTACATTGCCTAGCTTGCCCCGTGTCACAGTCAGGCCCAATGGAATCACCACTCTGGGATATTATTCCAAAAGCAAATTGGGGAATGGGGCTACTGTGGGAGAGTGACAATAATGAGGAACAAGAAAACCTGAGTTCCAGCTCCATTATGTAGACTAGCACTTCAATGTTCTTGCCTCAGTTTCCTTGTGGGTGCCACAAACTCAAATGCCTACAGGGTTCAGACAGAGGATGGAAATGACCAAGTAGCAGAGTGGAGGATTTGAAAGGGGTTCTGGAAACCGGAAAACCAACCTGTCTAGAAGGACAGTGGTCTCTCAGCTCCAGCTCATTGCTGTTGTTCGAGAATGCAAGACTGTCTTCTCAGGAAAAAAAATCCGAATTTCTCAACAGAGACCAGAAAGTAGAGATTTTAATAGGAAATCTCTCATCTTTTAAATGTGGAAACTATTACAAAACCTAACACAAGAAGCTACAGAACAAACAAAGCAGTCTGCAGACAAAACGCCTCACGTGAACTGCTCTTAATTGTACCTACCTTATTAGAAGGTCTCCAAGGATTCTTCTGGCTCTATCATTTTGTGTTTAAAGATTGTAGGTCAGTATGGTTTTCAAAGGAATCAACTGAATTAATTGTTTAGGCTCAGACCATTTACAGAATCAGCTGCAGCAGCCTTATGTAAAAGTACTAATTAAGTGTCAAATGTATGTTTGGGATGCTTGAGAAATTAAAAGGCATAGTCTCTCCTTTCAGGAGCATACAAGTTACTCATTGGCTCAACAAATATTTACTGAGTAATGAAAGGTCAATAGGAGTGAAGTAATTCAATTTGCCTTCCATTCTTCACCAAACTTATTTATATCTTTCCACATTCTTGGTGCTGTCAGACCTCCAGAGGGTGAGCCCTACTTTTTGTATATTCTTTCTTTTTTTTTTTTTTTGATTGGCCCTGAGCTAACATCGGCCACCAATCTTCCTCTTTTTTCTAAGGGAGACTGGCCCTGAGCTAACATCCATGCCCATCTTCCTCTACTTTATACGTGGGATGCCTGCCATAGCATGGCTTGACAATCAGTACATAGGTCCCGCACCCAGGATCTGAACAGGCAAACTCCGGCCAACACAGCAGAACATGTGAACCCAACTACTGTGCCACCAGGCTGGCCCCCTTTGTATATCCTTAAATCGCCTTTTCTGCCTCCTTTGAGACCCTTCTCCATTAATTACTCCCTTAGCCTCTTAGTTGTTAAGTCCTTCAGTCTCCACTCGCTCTTTATTCTCAGTTAAATCTGTGTTCATGATGTATCACATATGAAACGTTACCACACCTTCCACCACACCTGCTTCCCTTCACTCATTCATTTCCCCCAATAAACTTCTCAGAAGAGTGTTTCTGGATGATTCCCCTCAGAGTCACTGCCTGCCCTGTGGCAAGCAGTCTTCACTCTTCGCCACTTGTCCTCTTGAAGATATTAAGAGGACAAGGGAGGGGTGATGCCTGACTGCAGTGAGTGAGTAGTGAACTAATTTAACACCCTCCCCTCCAAAAACCCTGTGAAAAGGGAGGTGTACCAGAAGGCAGAGTGGGTAAGAGCAGTGGAGTCCCGCTGCCTGGGTTTGAAACTTGACACTGCTGTTCTCTAGCTGTGTGACCTTGTGCAAGTTAGTTCACCTCTTGTGCCTCTATTTCTTCATCTGTGAAATAGTAGAGTTATTCTATTAATAGAATTAATAGGGTTGTGAAAATTAAATGTGTTAAAATTTGTAAAATCTTTAGAACATACATGCCTCATAGTAAACTCGAGATAAATGCTGAGAAATAATAATAAAGAAGTTCTTATTCTCAAATGAGAAAACCAAGTTATGGAGGGATTAAGGAATCTTCCAGGGATCACATAGTTAAGGAGTGGCATTGCTGAGAGTTAAACCCAGGCTGTCTGGCTACAAAGCCCAGGCCTTCAACCACCATGCTCTTCTGCTTCCCAACTATGCTATGCTGGCCAAAACAAAGTAAAAAGCAACGCTGTAATAAATAAAGGTCAGATCAGTGGCATTCTATAGATCTTAAATTAGTAATAACAGCATCGTATTATTAATTTCCATTCTCTATCCCTTGCTTAATAGAAACTTTTCATGATTTCCCTCCCCAGCAGTTTCAATAAGATGCTTGAAAATTTGTTTTGCTTTGTTGCAGATAATATGCTTACTAAGAGGCATTGTTTTCTTTATGGGGCCAGTTCTCCTTCTAAATGTTCAATGCCTTTCTGATTTTATGACTCACAGTAGTTGATTGTTGACTCTTAACTCTTCCCTCCCACTCTCCAGGTCCTGCCTTCTGCCTTCTCGATTCCACTGCATTTATTTATTCCCAGAGAGGCTAACTTGGATTCTTGAGGTTGAAAATGTCCTAAGTAACCTGTAGTTAGCTTACTTACAGACCTCTCCCACCTTCCCTAATGACCATTGTTATATTCTTATAGTTTTTGCACAATAATATGATTTCCCCCAGCAGCTCTCAATAGCCCTGATATAGGCAGATAGTTGAATTGACCCAAGATTTGAGTTTTGCAGGAGAAAAAGGAAAATTTTGAAGGGCTGGCAATAAATTGGTTAAAGTTACTCCTCATTGGTTTTGGGCTCAGCAGGCAAAGGAATGAAAAATGAAGCCAGGAGGTATGGGGGGAAATGGGAGGGGAGAGGGACTGTTGGGTTCGTTCAGGTGAAGCACTACTAAAGTGAGAGTAAGTGATGAAAGGGGAAGTTGGGAGGTTGTGACCAGGACCTGGGTGGTTAGGCTGTAAGACCTCAGGGGCAGAGCTTTTCAATGTGGTGCAAAGGTTCCAGGTGTAGCTGTGGGAGTGCATTTCTGAAGTAGTCCCTGCCAATCTTCCCCCTCACACGTCAGGGCCTGTCTAGGCCAAGGCTTCAGGAATAAGATCCTTTCAATAATTAGCTCTAGTAATTCTTTCAGGTTTTACATTTCCCTCTCTTCTTTCACCCGGGATTTTTAGTTTTGTCTAACCATCTCTTTGAGGGATGGGCGATTCTCTGTTACTTTCTTATATTGTTGTCTTTGAAACCACATGTATCATCAAGTTTTTTGATCAACTTCTTCCCAAGATTCTGGTTCTCACCAATATCTCACTACTATTCACAGGCCATGGTCCACACTTGCTTATCTAAAAGGAGAGATGTATCTGAAGCGATAGACTCTGGAGCTGATGACCTAAAAAGAGCTATGAGGGCAAAGGCTTCCACTGGATCTACTATATGGGTGTCACTATGTCATTTACTATGATGACAGAAGATAGGGTATTGAGGAAGGCTGGAATCAGGTTCCAAAGTCTTCACTAAATGAGGATGAATACCTGAGAGTTCTGCAGAAAACATTGAAGAAGTTGGTATACTCACATGGCTGGAGTCTAAAATAGGATTTTTTTGGATTTTTTTCTTTGCATAAGGATGAAAGAATACTGATCTGAACATGGCAATGGGATGCTTACATGGTCTGTGATGACAGAAAAAATGAATAGCCTCTGCTTGGGGTTTGGCCAATCCAGAGCAGCGTTTCCCAAACCTGCTAGCTCTGCCCTGGACAAATGAATCAGAATCTCCAGGAAGATTTGGAAAATACAGGTGTTGGAACAATCTCATTGCAATTAAGCAGAGTAAGAGGAAGCAACATCCTGGGATAATGCTGAGAACGTAGAATGTTTGCTTACAAAGCAAGGAGCTTTCAACACAGTGAGGTGGAAAAAGTGGCAAAGAAAAACCAAGTTGAAAGACACACAGAAAAGTATGGCAGTGGCAATAAGGTGAGGAGTTCTGAACTCTAGCTTAGTGACATGCAAAAGGATTGGATTGACCTCTGTGGAGAGCAAGCTGGCACTGGCTGAGTTTCCTAGAGGTGTAAGAGTTTTCATGAGGTTAAAAAATTGAAGTATTTGCTCAATAGTTAGATAAAATTTTGCAAAACTTTTTTTCTGTAAGCAGAGCTTTTCCTTCAAGAAAGAGTCAACCTGCTTCTTGGTTACTTACCTTGGGATGAACTCCAAGCGCCTGGTAGGGGTTCAGAAGTTCAAATGTTCTCATGGTGGCACCTGAAAGAACTGTGGCAGTGGTGGAAATCTACATTTGAACTGAGTTCTTTTCATAAATTGCTTAGAAGAGATGCTGGTCCTTGGATTCTTAGGAGAGACCCACCCAGTCATCCGTGTAGGATGGCTCAAGTTTTATGAGGAGGAAATGGAGCGCCTGAGTTGGCTTAGGGATAATGAGACAAGGTAAGTTTTTCCCCAGTGGTTGTAAGGCAGTTAGGAGCCTTCCCAGGTGTTTTACCTCTCAGCCACCTGCACTGATCAGAAAGCATCAGATAAAAATGACCTAGGTGGCATCTTTGACTACCCATCCCTCTGCCAAGCTCTAGAATGCCATGAATAGTTTTCCTGCTTCCATTTTCAATGGTATAAAATCCAAGTTTTGCTTTTTTTTTTAAACAGGCATTCACATTTCCTTTGGCTGACCCCAGAAAAAAAACCTTTCCAACTTGCTCATTTTTCGCTCTTTCTGTACCCCTGTATCAGTCTTTTCATGACCCCTGCAGCCACCCTACGCTCTAACTTGTCTAATTATTTTTATGCCATTTCAGAGTTCCTTGTTTGAGGTGATATTAATCTCTCACCATCCCTTTTCTGCTGAAACCCTGCTCACCCTTCAAGGCCAAATCTACACACCATATTCTTCTTAAACTTTCTTCTATACTGAGTCGGAATCAGTTACTCTCTATTTGAGTTCTCATAGCACCTCTATCTAGAGTGCTTCCTACAGTCAGGAACAGTCCTGCTTTTTGTTCCTTGCTTTCTCATTAGATTAAAACCCTTCTGAGGGAAAGACTGTGATTTAGTACCCTATCATTTTCCAGAGCACACATCTTAATACCTTGAATACACAGTGTACTTGACTAAATATTGGCTGATTGAATATTCATTTCCAGTGGATAAAATAGGCCTTTTCAAGCCTTATGGCAGATTGAGCCACAAAGAAACTGCACAGAAATCAAGCAGCAATTTATCAATAGTCCCCCCAGTGGCTTGAATGAGTAAATGACCTTTTCCAAGCCACAGAAACGTCTTCACTTCCTACTGTTTAAGAAGAATCTTGAGTAACAGAGGCATAGATGTATTTCTGTATAGGCTTTGGCCAATATGTGTAGTTTTGGGGTAAGTTGGAGACAAAGTTCCTCTTGGCTCTCAGAATGACACAGAGAGATCTTCCTCCAGGTTCTGGAGTGTTTTGTAGGATGGAAAGGAAAGCTTGGGACCTGCCACTATCAAGCACAGATGCTGACATATGCATTGTGAATTAATGGAATATGAACAGGCTGGAGTCAGGAAGCCCTCAATACCTGTGTCTCTGGGCAAGAAGTCTCAATCTTCTGGAACTCTGTCCCTTCTTTTGTAAAATGTGGATAGAAATATCTGCTCTGAATTTAAGTACTTATATCAAATGCCTCTTATTCACTATTTCAGAATCTTTCAGCCTCATCTGTCTCTCTTTTCAGCTCGTGCTCTGGTGATCAGTTCTGCTTGCTCCAGAGGCTTGCTGCTGGTACAACCTGAGTGCCTGATTTCAGGCCTGTGTCTCAGGCCCAGAATTTCTCTGTTGGCAGTGTGAGAAGCCACAGGAACCTGCTCAGCTTGCAGGCATGCATATTCCAGAAGTTGAGGGCAGTGAGGTTAATAACCCATGGGGTGAACTGTGACCAATGCTGTCAGGGACTGGTAGAAAATTCCTCCTCCTCTCTGATGCCAGAGAGATGATTCTGAAATACACCTTCGTAGGATGGAGCAAGCAGTTGACTACAGCAGTGGCCAGCTGGTAACGCATCATTATATTTGACTCTTTCTTTCTATATCTTACTTCTATTAGCCCTGATCCCTCACCTCTATTCCTTGGGGCTGTACTCCCCAAATGGCATAATCACACACACTCCTTCGTCTCAGGCTCTCCTTTCTGGGGAACCCACAATGAGACATAATCCTGTTGTAACAATGTAAAGCACAAAGAAAAAAATAAAATAAAATCCCTAATGCAAAATGTAAGACGATAGCAGATTGGGTTTTTTCTAGGAAGGTAAATATGGAAAAGGTAAGTATGTAACAGTAACACCTTAAGAGGATTTGAAAATTACAGTGGACTTTATTTGATGTGGAACCTTCTAACAAAACTTACCAATGATTCAAAGGACTTTTCTTTGTGATCACCGTGGTTCTGTATTCCCATGGGATGCTGGCCTGGTCTTAGTGAGTCAAAGTGCATAAGAAGCACAAGGGGGATCCTAGTCACCACAGCCAAATTAACCCAAGGTGACGACATTGCTCTGTGTCCCAGGAAAAGTGGTGGAAGCTGGAGAAGAAACGCTCACTAACAGAAAATAACCAAGAGGCTAAGGAGAGAGATGTTATTTTTTAACTTTTAAAGAGAACATTATAAATAGCAGAGAAAATGGAAAAGCAGAAATTAAAAACAATAAAAACAAAAGCAAGTTGACAGTGGCCCTTGTAATATGACAATTTCGGTGCTTCTAAGGCCCGGGCTCATTGCTGTAATCGCCGAGTTCCCGTGAAATAGCCAAGGACCACGGAGTTTGAGCACTTAGTCACAATGGCATTTTAGGTTAAACAATCATTGACTCAGCAGTGAAAAATGAGATAAATTAAAATTATTTTCTTCACAATGGCCGAGGGGCTTGGCAAGTAATATATTGAAGAAATTTCCTGGACATAATAGGTTACATTAATTTTCAACTGCAAAACAATTCCTTCAGCATTATTTTTCAAGGAGAGAGAGAAGAAGAAGGGGGAGAAAACCACCCTGTTACTTGTGCTATTTACTTCTGGCGTAAATGAGAAAACATGTTTCAAAGGGAAGATTAAGAAAGGCGTATCAAGACACAGGGCGAATCCTGACTGTAAAGAATTCAAGCTAATTGGTTAGCCATTTGCCTGTTCAAATGTGGTCAGTATTAATCCAAGAACAAAAGAAGTATAAGTTATGAAAATCATTACATTGGGAAGCAGGATGTTAAGCCCTTTGCTAGCTAAAAAGCACCTTTGTTTGGAAAATGGAACCAAAATGGGAGCAAATCTTTCTATCCAAATGAGCCACCACTTGTGGAAGAAGAGTTTAGTGCTGTGACTGGGTCTCCTTTGTCCCTGATGCTGAGTAAATGAGTGAAGATCTCAGCTTTCAAGCCATATGTGTTTCACAGGCTGCTGGGACAATGAGGTAAATGGAGCTGCATAGGGCAGTGAGGAGATGGGTGCCATCAGCTGGTACCAAATAGCAGCAGAGGCCCATAAGCCTGTGATCAGCATGCCTGCTTCTCTCCTCCCTGTTCCCCTAAGACCTGGCTGATCATCTTCAGATTATTGACCATTTGGCCCAGTGATGTCCTGGTAAATGTTTAACAACCAGTTCTTTAAGTGTAGTTCTGACATGAAAATGGGTTAATATTTTCATTTTAAGGCAGTTGGTCG
The DNA here is from genome assembly GCF_021613505.1 of Equus quagga. Lineage (NCBI taxonomy): Eukaryota > Metazoa > Chordata > Mammalia > Perissodactyla > Equidae > Equus > Equus quagga. The sequence goes on from NC_060275.1 coordinate 35,731,586, forward strand.
CAAACTCTTTCTGTAAAGGGCCAGACAGTAAATATTTTAGTCTTTGTGGGCCACACAGTCTCTGTCACAACTACTCAACTCTGCCGCTGAAGCGTGAAAGCAGCCCTAGACAATATGTAAATACACAAACATGGTGGTGTTCCAATAAAACTTTATTTATGAACATTGAAATATGAATTTTCTACAATTTTCGTGTGTCTTGAAATAGTTTTTTTTTTTTAACTTTATTTTCAGTCTCTTAAAAACGTAAAAACCGTTCTTATTTCTCAGGCTGTACTAAAAAGGCAGCAGTCTGGATTTGGCCTGGAGGCCACAGTTTGTCACCCTTATTTTACAGTAACAATAAAGTATGACATTAGCAAGACAACTAAGATGTATGTTGGAATTTCATTTGTTTGTCAATGAGAAGTGAGTGACTTCTTTGCTCAGTCAGATAACTAATTGTTTTTAAATACTGGAAGAAGTTTTCTTTAATTTCTTTGTGCTGTTCATAATGTGATGATTACAGACATAACATACTTTTTCAAGTTTAATCTGTGTTATTAACACTTTCTCCATAACTTTCTTATATCTCAACAATCAACAACATGGTTCAAGCCCTGACTTGCAGCCTTGGCTGATTCCCATTGATTTTAAGTTACTAACATGATATTGGTTGTATTTTATGGAATCTTCTTCTATAGACAAACTACAAAAGCAATAATTTCTTTATTATCTTTGCTTTTATGCAGTGTCTCACACAGAAATAAGCACACACTAGATGCTCAACAAAGATGCATTGACAGAACAGTGTGTCCATTGGGTAACTCATTTTGTCCCTCACATCAAGTTACCTTAAGTGATGAACACAGGTCACCCAGATAGGTCATCACCTTATAGCTGCAGATTTGGTTATTGACCTTTAGCAGCTAGGACTAGCCTTCAAAAGAGTGGAGGAGATGATAACGTTGGCCTCAGGAGCTCCTAACTCCCCCCTGTTTCTCTGCTCTCTCCTTGTCTCTCCCCTCTGATGGCTTTTCTTGTCCCCTCCCTTGTACAGGCTCCTAGTTGCCTCCTCTGACCCTGTTACTATTCTCACCTTCTCATTCCAGTTAAATGCCTGTTATACTGTTTATTTGAAGAGAGGGATAGTTTGATTTAAAGATAGAAGCCAAACTTTGAGCTATAAGTATAGGCCTCCTTTGACTCAAATTTAGGAATTTAACTAACTCCCTACTTAACGATGAGGAAGATACAGATAAGTATACCTGTTTGTATGTGTGTGTATACATGTATTGCTTTATTTGTAAAACACTGAACACAAATTACCCATATCCCTACCACCTTTAGAATTGTATACAATAAGAATTAAAAATTTTTATTTCAATCCTTCTAATCTTCCCCCCCTATATTAACCATTATCAACAACTTGGGGATTATCATTTCTAATTTTTTCCCTAAGTTTGCAAGTACAAAAATTCTTCTCTCCCTCTCTTTTTCTCTCTCTGTCTCTCTCTGTCTCTGTCTCTGTCTCTCTGTCTCTGTCTCTCTCTCTCTCTCTCTCTCTCTCTCTCTCTCTCGTATCCGTGCTTCCCTCTCTCCCTCTCCATTCCCTGGAATACTCATTATCCAGTGCTTAGACTTCAGTAAAGGCACTCTTGTTCTTAGCCCCAGCTCCCCTCCCACGCTAAGCCACAGACTCAATGCAGCCCCCTCGAGTTCTTATGGCTGAACAGGCTCAGAGCCCACATTTCCACTCTGACATAAAGCCGACATTTGCTTCAGTGGGTACTCTGGTTCCTCTGGACTTAAATCAGTCCCCGCCCCCTGCACTCTTAGCCTTTTTATACAATGACTCTGTAACTGGCATCCACAGCCTCAAAACCATTTAGATTTCCCGGAACCAAATTGCTTTCCAGAACTCCAATGGCATGAAGCTGACGTGGATATTGATTTCTCGTTTGTTAGTGGCTAGTAATGAGGAGCCCGGAAGGGGCATAGGCTGGTGGAGAGAGCACCTGTTCACATCTGTGAGCTGCGGGGCAGGAGGCCGCCACCCTCAGCTGGTTGCCTCAGCTGGGCCCCCTGCTGCACCCTGTGTCCTCTCCACAGACTGCTCGGCTTGGGGCTGATGATAGACATAGTGCTGGGCACTGATGCCTGCAGCCAGAGCTCTCCCACACCCACTGTCACCCTCCAAACCCATTCTGCCCTTTGTCTGCTGAGGGCCTGTTAGCCGCAGGGCCTGGCAGTTCACAGCCGGCTCAGCTCACGTGGCAGTGTCTGCTGAGACAAAATTGCACGTAGTGTCTGTCTGCAGGAACAAACACCGCCCAAGAGAAGCGTGTCAGGCTCTCAGCCAGCCAGACATCCAATTATTTGTCTTTGCTTTTCCTTTTTTCTTTTAATTTTTAAATTCTGACAAAATCGCCTGGCACAAAGCAGGCAGTGGTATGGCTGGTCATTCTTTTCGTTTGACTAATTTAGTTTTTCAGCTCTGGAGGGCAAGACCTGGAAGTCCGGCACCTCTCTTCTGCTCATTGGGCTCCAAGTAAACACATCCGATATATTGACACCTTTATAGAAAAACTTGCCAGTTGTCCCAAGGCAAACAATTAGTGGCAATATTCCTGTTGTTTTACATGAATACCAGGATTAGTCTCTGATACAAAACAGCTAAACCTCATTCCTTATGTAATTATCCTAATTTTAGTAATTTACCTAATATAAGAAAATTTTTCTCAAAACTTTGCTCAGATATTGCCTTCTCTGGGAAGCTTTCTCTGACTGCTCTATTTAAGATCGAATTGGCCACACTGCCTATCTGCCAGCTCTTCCTTATTTTTCTCTTTTTCTTCTCTTTTCACCCCAACATACTAACTAGCACATTATACTCCTTGTCATTCTCCTCTTAGTGCAACCTAAGCTCCTTAAGGGCAGGAATGTATGGCGGGTTTATTCACTGATGTTTTTCTAGAGCCTAGAAGAGTGCCTTGCACATACACAATGTCCGGTAATTATGTGTTGAGTGAATAGAACAATAACAGAGCAACCATGAGCTTCCCAGCCTTGTGTGCTCTGCCTCTTCTTTGATTTCCTTTCTCCTCCTTCTTCTAGTCTGTTCCTTGTACTTCTCCCTGTTCCCTCTGAAAATATAGACACCTCCTGGGGCCAGGTTCTGGGGATCCTTTCACCTATTACGATTGTATTAAGTTGTTACCAATATGGCATTACCCAGACTGTAGGGGTGAAGTTGGATGGAGCTTATGAACCCTGAGGGTGTGCCCTGGCCCAGACACTGTGCTTGGTGCTGCCATAGGCATTCATACAACATGGGCATACCTTGCAAATCCACTACTTACTAGCTGGGTTACCATGAGCAAATTAGAGGAACTCACTAAGACTCTGTGCCCCAACCTGAAAAATGAGCATCATCCTCCAAACTCCTACTCTCCTTTTGTCTTTCCCTAACTGTAATGGAGATGCAAACAAAGCAGAGGCCACATGCTTTTATGAGGAAAGCACAAGGCATGTTGAAGATTTTGATGTGCTTTGCCAATTTAGACATATGTGGGGGGACTGCAAACTTCACAGAACTACAACTCTGAAGGGCAACAGACTATAGATCACCTTAATTTCTCTAACACTGCAGTGGTACAGTTGAGGTGCCCCTGCAGTCTCTGGGTAGCCTGGGCCCTTACATGGCCAGCCCCCTCACTGAGTAAGATGGTGTAAGACGTACGTTCATATGAATCCAGTATCTTAACCCCCCATCACCACCTATAAAAAGCAAGCTCTGAATGGATTCCACGTCCTTCAGGGTTCTGCCCCCAATCCTTTTCCTGGTGTACTCTGGGAAGAAGTATGTGCAGCCCCATGGCCTGAGTGGGGAGAAGCCCAACTTTCGTGAGTCCTGTTTGTGCTTTGTGCAGACACTAAAAGATGATAATTTTTTCTCTGTCCTTCTTGTCCAGAAGGGTCCAGTGATTTTTTTTCAGCTAACACAGCTTCTCCTTTACTTTTGCTGGTCCTTAGACCTTCTGAAGCTCTGTAATGCTTTTCCATATCAGGGCCAGGCCACCCAGAGCCTGCAGGAATACTTCAACCCCTCTCTTCATCTTATCTCCCAGAGTACCCTCCTTCCCTCCTCACGCCTACAAAAGGACCCCTACCTACCATTGGATTACAAGTTAGAGTCCATGCCTCGTGGGAACTGGGGCAGGGCAGGAGTGCATGCTAGCTATTCACTCCCTGGCCACACACTTTCACCCTCCTAATTGCATTAGTGATGGCCCATATTGGCTCTGGATACCCTTATCCAGTGGTTCTTCCTAGAGTTCCTGAAAGGATTTAGTTAAAATCTCCTCTGTCCTAGATATTTCCTGTCAAACTACATAATACATCTCCTCCCATTTTTTATCTCAAAGACCAGTAAGCAGGGAGGTGGAGCTCATAACTGATCATGCCTTCTTCTAATTGGTCCTCCTTTCTTATCTCAAGAGTTCTTCATCAAGAAAGCAGTGGATTCATTTTCTTCTTCTAGGCCATATTCTCCTTCTAGCTGAGCTTAATCTACCACTTGCCTTTCCCTGAAATTAAAATGCTGATTTGAGTACAAGTAAAAGAAACTCTGCTAAATAATAAGGGAACACAAATCCATGGGTATCTCAGAAATAGCATACTAATTGCACCCACGTGGAATTTAGGCATTGTATTAGACTACTACAGCTGCTATAACAAAATGCCATGGGCTAGGACTTCAGTCACCATCTTTGTCAATCTCACATGAGGAACCCAAGGCCTAGAGTGAATAGTGACTTGCCTAAGAACGCAGTTACTGTTGGCAGAGGTTGGATGGAACTCAGGTGTTGCACCCCAATTCCTCAGTTTCTTCCTCTGTATAATTTTGCTCATGTGCTTCAGAATACTGGTATACAGATAAGTGCCTGAATCGATGATTCTGTTAAGGCAGCAAAAGGTATCAGTCCACAATTAGATGCATTGGAGAAGTTCATTTCATTGTTTTGCAAAGAGTAAAAAAAAATAAATCATTGGATTCTAGTCTGACAATATATGGTAATGAAACGAGAAATGTTAAGAATAATACTTACAAGAAGATCTCTCCAAACATTTTACTTTTGTTCACTTCAGATTTCTTTGATGCATCTAAACCAGTCTCAATTAGTGAGGAGGCATAAATAAGGGTCAATTTATTAATATTTTATTGAAAAATCCTAGTCATATGTTTTCTGAAGGTCTATGACGCTTTTGACTGCAGTATTTCAGAATCAGTAGTACCCATCAGACACATGCATCTATCTCCACTCTGGAAGACCTAAAACATCAAAATCTACAAGTTCCTTTATGCACACTGTGTTCTTTGTCCAGTGACCTTGAATAACATAAAAGCCAAGATTAGTGAAAACATTTTTAAAACCCGACTTATCAATAGATCATGATATTGCTTTTGCCTTTGAGCCTTATTTAAGGGTCTAGATTGCTAGAGCTGGAAGGTCCCTTAGAGTTCACCTAGGCCAACACCCTCATTTTCCAGATGAGGAACCTGCACTTGGGAGAAATGAAGTGAATTACTTAAGGTCACACTGAAAGTCACTCGCTGAGTCCAGCTAACATTCATGTCTTTTGACATAGTTCACTTTCCAATATGCCAAGATGCCTCAAAATTAAGAAAACAGGGTAGTATTTTGCTAATATTCATCAATGGATTTTATTTTATCCCTTAATTTCTATTCACCTCTTGCTTTCAGGACTTAGCTTCAAGGTTAATGGAAGTAGAAAAATGTGGGTGTGGTTACCCAGAGGAAAAGGAACCCCGTAAGCCAAATTTCTGTCAAGGACAACTTTCTTACCTTCCTTTGTAAAAGATAGTCTCGAAAGTAAGGCTTTATGAACAACTAGAGGATCTTCTAAATTTATTTTCTCTTTCTTTAATATACCAAGACATAGACCTAGAGTCCCACGTTCTGGAGACTTCTAGGGAAACTGTATTAAAGGGGGTGAGGAGAGTGCCCAGGACAGACGGACATCCTCTGCATGTCCTCTGGAGCAAGGTCAGTCCTCAGGCCGCTGTACAGCCTGGTGTTTATGCAGAGGAGCGATTTAGAATAAATTAGAGCAAAAGTAGATTCCATGGGGCAGTTAGACACAATTCAGAAGTCCTTGAATGCCCCTGGAGGATGATCCTAGAGTTAGCTGGATCCTAGAGTTGCCAGAAGGGACCACCAGCAAAGGGCAAAGTGGTTGGTTGTAACACTGAGATGCTCAGGGCTGGCTTCCAAAGCCAGAACTGAGTGGGGTTCACAACCAGGTCTCAGAGGTCTAATATGGTAGGAGAACAGAGAGGTTTCAATCAGAGACGGGTTAAAGCTATAGAGCAACAGATCAAGCTGTAAGAATGGACTGCACCCTCTCAGTTCCTTGAGTTCTCCACTTCCTCTGTGGTTTTCTCCACCTCACCTCCCAATTCTCACCCACAGTCCTACTCTCAAGCTTTGTACTATATTCAGAATTTCATCTCTAGCACACCCCTATGACCACCACCTTCTATCTCTCCAGCTCACTTTCACAAGTACGCCCGCTATCACTCTAAATAATTCAAAGCTAACAATACTTTCTTTCTCTTGCACCCACCCACTTTTTCTCTACAGGTCCTGCCTTAAATTTGTTTCCTACTCTTTCTAGCTTAGATTATGTTACATTGCATATCTATCCATTGCTCGTTGCATATCCCCAACTTCCTTATTCCTTCTTGCTCTCTCATAATCTCCTGGCCCAACACCAATCCTGGTTTAATCCAACTCTCTGCCTCTGTCATACCTCCTGTGGTGCAGTGGGGTGGCTGCAAGACAACCCCCAGTCAGGCTGACATGAATCAGTGATGACCAACATGAAGAAGGCCTCAGTGGTACCAGGAAACTGTGCTAAATTTCCTCCCATCAGCTAACTCTTCTAGTCCCCAAGTAATTATTTGCGTACCTTTTTCTTATTCATCTCAATATCCTTCCTCTGAATCACTCAACTGATTGCCTCTTTGTCTTTTAATTTACTGATAAAATAAGAGCAATCAGAAGAGAACTATTTTACCTTCCCACCTACAATTCCGTCACCGCCTTCACCTATCTCAGCATGCCCTCACCGTCTCTTCTGACACAGTGGATGACCTGCTTCCTCTCCTACCTCAGAAAATCCCTCTATTCTTCTTCTCCTACCCTCTTGACTACTGAAGGACTTTACTTCTATAACTATCCCTTTAACCCTGTGTTTCCTTTCTCTTTGCTCTCTTCTTACAGCAAATTCCTATTGATGAACAAACATGAGTGATATCTTCCATCTTCCTGAGTTGCATGTCCCCTTCCTGCTGTTGATGTCTTTGCTCCTCTTTATTGATGAAATCCTTGGAAGTGTTTCTGTGAAAACAGGCACATTACTTGACCTCATGACCTTTACATTTTAGCAGGAGAAAGGCACAGACTAACAAATAAAGACACAGTTTACTATGCAATTACAAACTATATTATATGTGGTTAGAAAGATGAATGATAGATAATGCTTCACATACACAGAAAGAAAACAAAGAAATCTAAACTGAGTAAATTTTTAATTTTGCTTTGAAAGCAACAGACATGCTCAGATAGAGAAGGTTTCTGGAAGCATATCACACGTGCACACTTTTTAAGAACTGAGAATTTAGGGAGCTTGCCAGAAGGGACCACTGACTGGGACAAAATAAAGCTGAGCAAACAAACACATTTTAGTCACGAGAGATAACTCAACATGGAAAGTACTACAGGAGAGGTTGTGTGTGAGGAGAACAGCAGTAGGCATTGAAGCAATCTAATCATGGATTTAAATCTAAATGACTATAGTGAAATTCAAACTTTCTAACTATGGAGAAAAGATGCTAAAGTAAAAAACAATCATTGTAATATCATGGTTGGTGGCAGAGATTGCAGTGCATGCTAATTGTGAGATAAGGGAATGAATGGGGGGATCCACGAGAAGAAAGGCAAGGATGCCAACTAATGTCTCTTGCCTAAATAAAGCAATAGAGAACGTTACATTTCTGATTATGCTAATTTTATAAATAAGTATAAATCCAATTTTGAAAATAAAAAAAGAGAAGGCAAGGAACTCTGAGGGATTAGATAAAAACACCCATAGTCTTCTATCACGTATTTGAGATAGAGGACGTAATTTTAAAAATTGTTAATATAAGTTTACTTTATTTTAATTAAAACATCAACAAAACATAACTGTTAATTGGATTAGATGCTCTTTCAAAACACACTTTGAAGAAAAATATATAGATAACAATTTTCTATTGATCTTGTTTTCTGGTGCTTTTATTTATTTATCTATTTTTACTTCCCATTTCACGCCTTCAAAAGTAAACGCTTGATTTCCACCCACGCTTCCTTGTTTAATGGGTTGCAAACTTGAGGAGAGATTTTTAAAACGTAGATTGCTGGGCCCCACTCAGAGTTTTGAGAAGATTCCAGGCAATGTCAATGTTGCTGGTCAGGATCACTTTTGTTCTAGAAAATAGAGTACTAAGTTTTTCTTCTCAAATATAAATTAGGTCTGGACTCTTGGCTTTGCAATTAATTCCCTTATCCCATCAGCTGAAGAAAAATTATTAGTGGGTAGCATGGAAAATGGAAAGATGGTGTATTACTTTTATTTTCTGGTCTTAGCTTCACTGCTGTTGGAAAAGCAGAAAACGGCAGAAATGCATGCAGACTTTCTCTTCTTTCACATTGGAGAGATACAGCAAAGCTTTTTCTGTCATCAGAAAGTCATCTCAGAGTTTTTCTCTGGCCATCTGGGAAGAAAGTCCCTTTCTTCCCACATCCCCTAGTGTGGGTGATTGGACCTTTCTGAATAATGAAATTTCATTATAATGATTCTCTTAGAAAAGACTTTAACGCGTACGTGCGGGTCAAACACAAAATGTGTTCTGATATGGAGATTTTGTTTACAAATCCAAGCTTATGCTAAACATACAATGTTACAGAAGAATTTAAACAGGATTATGTAAGATTGTATTGCATACCTTTGCTTCATACATTAAACACTGCTGTTAATATGGAGGTTAAAGGCATAAACTGGCTTTAGGTGTGGTACTGAGACCACCTGCATCAGCATCTCTTTGTTTAAAATGTAGGTTCTGACACACATGCTGAGACCTGTTGGCGGTGAGGCCTGGAAGCTGTTTGCTGAGCCGTCTCCACACCATCGTGTGGAAAATCTAGACGGAACACCCCTGCCTCCTTCTTCCCTTCTCTATGGAGTCTTCTCTGGTTCATGAACCAGGACCTGGTTCCTACTCCTGTTTCTTCCCCCTTTGTACATACCTCTGTTTGAATACTTTCCTAGTAACTATTCTAGTAACATGTTTGTAAGTTATGTTTACATGTCTGTTTTCCTGCTAGATTTTGAGATCTCTGTGTGCAGATACGTATAGGAATGTCCACTGAGCACTATTTGTAATAGCCAAAACCTGGAAATAACTTACTTGTCTATCAGCGGGCAGTGGGAAACAAATTATGGTATATTTACAAATGGAATGCTACACAGCAATAAAAATGAACAAATTATTGATACACATGAGCACATAGATAAATCACCAGAAAAAGTTATGTGGAGGGAAAGAAGCTAGAGGCAAATGAGTACACACTGAACAAACTATGAGAAATTCAAGAACAGGCAAAATTAATCTATGATGATAAAAGTCAAAATAATGGTTATCTTAGGGGGATGGCACTGATTCAAAAGGGGAATGAGAGAATTTTCTGGGGATTTGGAAATGTTCAAGGTCTTGATCTGGCTGATAGTTACACAGTTATGAACATAAGAGAATATTCTTCTAGTTGTATACTTAAGATTTGTGCACTTCCTGTGTGTAACTTATACCTCAAAGGAAAACTATTCTTACAGTGAAAGCCTCAGAATGGGAGCCTCAGCGATAGGATCATTGAGGATACAGGTTGCTCTGCACACCAGTTTAGGGATGTGAAATTACTTCACATCTGTGTGGATGAGTCTCAGGGAAGCAATGGTGGTCCCCAGGTCCAATATTTACCATTGCATATCGGAATGGCTTATTCTTTCATTCCATAGAGCCTTCCTTGACCTTCTGTGCAAAGTAGAGTGGATCCTCACTGTCTATCCTTTTAGTTGTTTTCAGTCCTAAACACCTCCTGACACACGGAATATGCATTTGTGTGTTTATAATTATCTCTCTTTCCCACCTTACTGTGAGCTCCAGGAGAGCAGGTATAGTTTGTTTTGTTCCTACTGCATCCCCAGCAGAATTCCTTACATGTGGAGGCTGCTCACTATGTATCTGTCAGATTAATGAGAGAATGATGGAGTGAATGAACAAGATCACATATGCCTGATTAGGGGAACTGATTAGAAGAAATAAAAAGTAAGAGATTTTAGACCAGAGCAAGTTTTAGTTAGACAAATTTTCTTGAACTCTGGCCATGCCCAGGGGCCTGTGTGATGTTCTTAGGGGAAAGGGGGACCTAAAGAACACTGTTTCAATCAGTTAAAAGCTCCCCAGCCTTTAGAGTATCAAATATATGCTGGAAGGTAGTGGAAGTCGGAGTGAGGGGGACACTCATTTAGTAAAAGGACAAGTAGTCGGTACTATCTCCCTTTCCTATTCTGCCAACAAGCAAACATATGGCTTATAGTCTTCATATAGGACTGTATCACAGCATCCATCAGCCAGAGAGCCATGTTTCAGAGCACTGGAACCTATGCTAGGGCTCAGTTTGGGAGCCAAACTGAGAATTCCACCTGAACACCAATCAAGGCAAGCTAAGCATTCTCTGATTCTCATCTTCAAAGATGTCCTTTGTTTGTTTATGACCAAATCCACGCATATCTATCTTCCGTGTGCTCTAATTCAGCTTTTATTTCCTGTTTGCCCTCTGCTCCATTGTGTAAATGTGGTTGTAGCTCTTGGCCTTCCATGGAGATGTGTCTCAAAAATGCCTATCTTACCGTTCCATCCTGAATGAACTAGGCAATGATACCAGGCTTTAGTTTGGGCTCCTTGGATCTGAAACTCTTAGCCTGAGCTGGACCAATTGGTCCCTCTGAGACCTACAACCTGAAAGGGGCCCTGAGGTTCCAGGAAAATGGAAAGTCTACCATGAAGTGGCAAAGGTATTAAGAAATATGTCTACTATGTATTAAAATGTCACTTCTCCTCACCCTGTATCCCTACCACAATTTCGTGAAAGTGAGATAGGTTACTGAGAACTGAGAATTTATGGATTTCTCTGATACCAGAGGCAGGCACGAATTGATGTTTTTATTAAGACACAATTTGTTGAATACAGTGAAATGCCAAAATATGATAATTAGAACCACCATCCAAATGAAGACATAGAATATTCCTGGCTCCCCAGGAATTCCCTGCGTGCCCTTTCCCCACCAATGCTTACTCCCAGATCATCACCATTCTACTTTCAATCATTATACAGAGTTTTGCCTGTTCTTGAACATTAAATAAATTAATCCTACAGTATGTGTCCAGATTCTTTTGTTCAATGTAATATTTTTGAGATTCATCTGTGATTATAAGTATCACTAGTTTGTTCATTTTTATTGCTGCATAGTGTTCCATTGTAAGATGTATCATATTTTGTTTATTCAACCCTCCGATTGTGGACATTTGGGTTCTTTCTATTTGGGGATATTATGAATAGTGCTGCTGTGAACATTCTCATAAAAATGTTTTTGTGGAAACGTATTTAGTTCTAGAGGGTGAGTGCTTAGGAGAGAAATTTCTAGGGCATAGAATAAGTGTATGTTTAACTCTGTTAGACATTTTATTAGTGAGGCTTCTCCAGTGAAATAAAATCAATAGTATAGATAGATAGATAGATAGATAGATAGATAGATAGGTAGTATGTATATATACACAGAGAGAGCGAGAGGGAGAGAGAGAGAGATCTATCTATCTAGATAAGTATCATAGGAATTGGTTTATGCAAATATAGAGGCAAAGAAGTCCCAAGATCTGCCATCTTAAGCTGGAGAACCAGGAAAGCCAATTTAGTAATTGATGTAATTTAGTCCAAAGGCCTGAGAAACAGGGGTTACCAATGATGTAACTCCTAGTCTGAGCGGAAAGGTCTGAGAACTGAAAACTGGGGTTAAAGGGGAGGTTGTGAGTGTGAGGATGATGGTATAAGTCTCAGTGCAACAGCCTGACAACCAGGAGCACCAGTGTCCAAGGGCAGGAAAAAATGGATGGATGTCCCAGCTCAAACAAGAGAGAGAGAATTCCATTTCTCCACTTTTGACCTATTTGAGCCCTCAACAAATTAGATCATGCCTATTCACATTGGAGAGGGCCATATGCTTCACTCAGTTTATCAATTCAAATGCTAATCTCTTTTTGAATCACTATCACAGACATACCTAGAAACAATGTTCTACCAGCTATTTGGGCATCCCTTAGCCCAGCCAAGATGACACACAAAATTAACCATTCCAACTCTGAAAAACTGATTTCCAAAGTGGTTCTAATAATTTTGCACCCCCTCTAGCAGCGTATGACAGTTGCACTTGCTCTGAATCCTCACCTGTGGACACTTGGTGTTGCTACACACGATTTTATAATATTATTGTAACTCAAATTCCTGAAGTCCAGTTTTGTCTAAACAAAGATGGATTATATTCATATGAGTAATGTTCAAAGCAAGTCTATATTTTTCAGATGAAAACTTGGGCCACTGTGTTCCTCTTAACGTAAAATTTACTCACTTGGGGAACATAGAAAGTTGGGTGTTATTTTTTTTTAACTTCCTCAGACAGAACCACAAATGGGAGATTCTAAAATGTACCAAGAGTCAAACACCTATGAAAGTCAAGATAGAGTCTTCTACAGGGAAGCAGATTCTGTGGCAGGCTGGACAAGCCCTCATAAGAATATGGAAGAAGCAGAGCTTTCCTCATCCATCCCTCTCCAGCCCAGGTGCCCAGCATTTTCGTAGCCTCCCCTCTGGCCTGGATTCCACACAGTCTACTTGCTCCAGAAGTGGCAACTCACTGGGTGAACCTACCTTTCGACCTGGAACTCCAAAACTCTTTATCTGTAAATCTTATCCCAGGCCCTGTTTGTGATGCTGTCTTATCAGGTCTAGGTAGTGATCCTAAGGATGGTACCACTTCCTTGGCATCTCCACTGCCACAGTGGCAATCCTAGTTCCAGAGTCTTAGCAGATGGCACTGAGTGGCCTAGAACTTGCAGAGCTAGAATTATATAGATGAGATTTATTTTTTCCAGCAAATACAAATCAATGATGGACTATTTATATGTTAAGTATGACTATATAAATTCTAACTATTTGTCCTCTCTCACATATATTTAAACATAAGAATTAGAACATACATAATACATGACTAGATAAGTGATCTGGTTAAGAAGAAATACATAATAGAAATAAAGTATGATCAAACACCCCATAAAATAATAAAATCTCATCCTAACAGTAGTTTCACCAAAGACCAAAATGTGCTTAAGCCTGTCACTTCTCACGGTGTTGTCAGGCCCACTGAAACCTTTCTCTGACAGGATTCTGTCAGCAGTGATGCCATTTAGACCTTAATACCTAATTAAAGGCTCTTTTATTTTCTTCACAGCCCCTTTTTCTTTGACATTCTGCAGCAGCTCTCCTCAGAGGCATTCCCACCCCTCTCCACACTATAGAACATTATAGAACACCCTCTTCATCTACATACTTAATGCAAAAAATTGGGGGTTTAGTTTAGAGTCAGAGGACTTGGTTTGTGTAATTAAAACACATACTTACCACACAGCATTTTCTGCAGCCTGATGTTAGTCAACGCGTATAATTAAAGCTACTTATTTATTCAACTTCTTTTTCAAGTGATGGCTAGCTTCTCTGTGGCCTAACCTATGTACAGTGTTTGAAAATAGGATAGCATTCATGAAAATTTCCAGTAAAAAGAACAAAGAGAGAGTTGGGGTTTTTTTCAATCAAAAAGAATAGCAATATTCAAAAGTTACAGCTTCCAAATGATTCATTGATTATGATATCAAACGCTTCTATGCTCGACCCGTAAACAACAAATTAGCTATGGCCTAAGGCATGCAGATACACACTCACGGCACCAGGTATTTTGAGTTTTTACATACACACACATACAAACAGCTTTTCCCAAAACATGCTTATTTTTTTCTAATTCTGTTTTGCATAGATGATGTAAAATTACCATGAGATCACTAGGTTATAACCCCCATTTGAGACAAAGACTGAACTACTCATACTTTTCCTCTGGATTGCTCAAGACATGAGTTTCATATAGTAAGCATTTAATTTATATTTGGTGAACTCAGTTGCAAGGTGCTTTAAGAGAGTTGAAATTGCTATAATACAATAATCGCTGGATTAATACCTCCCCTTACTGTGATAGATCTGAAAGAGTTCACTGTATACTGAAAGCTAAAACCTTCATAATAAGGTAAACATTACAAAAATTATGACATTTATTATCTTATAATAACCTAATTTTTGTGATGCGTATAAATAAATACAAGATGTCAACAAATTTTCTAAATGATTAGGGGTGAAATGATTAAGAATTCAACTCTTAACCAGTGCGTGGCACACAGGAAATGCTCAATAAATGTTCGCTGAATGAACAACTTGTTGATAACAGCGGGTTGGCACATATTTTATATAAGAAAAATCAAAACTATCTACAAAAACTAGAAAATAGATTATTGGTAACACTGATTGATCCAAATAGTAAATACTTTAAAAATCATATTTACCTGCATCATATTTATCTGCAAGGGTTGGTCTAAAGTGAGTGGTGAGGTTTACCAGGTTCTAATGTTATTTCAATCTTCCTTTGAGCACACTCTGACTCAACTTTGAAGGAATGCCCCTAAAACTCTATGGAAGAGCACAAGTTCTCACTTTGGTTTCATTTACTTCAGGAGATCTTAGGGTCCCTGCCAGCTCCCCTGTTAAAATCTCACTGCTACTCCTTCTCTGAGAAATGGCCCTTATCTAAACAGAAGCCACCTTGCCTGGAGGTTACCGCCCTGCCTCTGAGCAGCCAGCAGCCAACGACTAACTGACAGGTACAAAAGGCTGGCCTTTGCTTCAGTGTGAGACCAACTCTCAGCACAGTTTACACTCCAGATGTGATTAAACTGACGCGAAACTCCAGTAAAGATTCTTGCTTGGTTCTTTTTCTCTGCCATATCCTAATTCCATTTTCTCTTCTCCTGAGTGTATGCCCTTGATAAATCACTTTCACAAAAATTTCACATGTTTCAGGCTCTGCTTCTAGGGGGCTTCAACCTAAGAAAGTTGATATAAAAGATGTAGAAGAATAAATACGGGATCCTGGAGGTTGGTCGTTTACTAACCTAATGGCCTGATGTCAATGAGAGCCCTGTTGGGAGCAGTAGATGAAGTATTGATAGTCTTGGAATTCTTTAGAAATCTGATAGTTAAGACGTTCACCTGTAAGGACCTGGAAGGAGATACAGGTGGAAGAAGATGCATTAGCTAGAGTAAAGTCTCTGACCTTTGATAGGTATGGGAAAATATTAACTACAGGGACTCTCCAAATGGGTGACTTGGGGCTATTAATGCATTGATGGGAGAAACATGACAAAGTCAGATTGAATAATCGCAATTTAAAGCATTTAATGAAACGCTTATATCCTACAGTTGAAGAGGAGACAGAGCTAAAGACCAGATAAAGAACTTAATCATAAGAGTGGCAGAACTTCAGAGAAGGGAGAATTTCGGAAGATCTGCTATGCTAAATCAGGGCGCAGGTAGGGAAGAAATGGAATGCTGAGACTCATGACAGAAATATCCAGGTAGATGTACTTAAGACCCTTCAACACCCTGATTGCCCTGAATGCTCTCGAGCACTGCTAAGACTCTAGAAATTGGTGCTCCTTTTGAAATATATGGCCTTCTCCTCTTTGCTTGAGAAATATGTAGAGGCCTCAAATGAGGCAGGCCTTACAAAGGGAATGCTTGCCATGTGCAAGATCTATTTCCATCTTTCCTCTTGACCATCAGATACATAGGTAAAGTCAAATGTTTAGCATAATTCAGAGTGGAAGTGTTGGGACTCCTAAAGGAGAACAGGGGTGATATACCCAAAGTGCTGCAGGATGTGTTTACATATAAGAATGGATCTTGAGGGCTCTAGGGGGATATAAAACTGGATAAGGGAGATAGTAAGGTGCACTCCTATGGCACAGGATTTAATACTTTGCGTGGTCCCTGGGAGAAGTTTGGAAAAGAGATGGTACTTATTAATTACAGAAGAAATGCGTGAACTGCTGTGGTAAACTGTCGACTAAATTAAATTCTCAGAGAAGTGGGAAGGCTAAAATGGGGTTAGTATATAAAACTAGAATACCTAGCATTTGACTATCCCTCTGGAAGGCTTTGTTTACAAAGTTGAGTAAGAAATGCACTGATAAGGGGGGCACCAGTTTGGTTGAGAAATTCAATGATTGTGTCATCTGTCAGGTTGGAATGGATTTAGGAGATGACATTACAGGACTGAACTTCGTGGTAGCAATAAAGCCGTAGGAGGCTATAATGGCAAAGACCAGCTGGCAGCACTTAACCATGAGAAGCAAGATGGGTTTCATGGCAGTAATGGGCAATGAGGGCAAAATACCAACTAGGGAGCCTGGCCCACAGGGGTCTATGAAGATCATTAATAGAATACA
The DNA here is from genome assembly GCF_021613505.1 of Equus quagga. Taxonomy (NCBI): domain Eukaryota; kingdom Metazoa; phylum Chordata; class Mammalia; order Perissodactyla; family Equidae; genus Equus; species Equus quagga. The sequence continues at coordinate 35,748,348 of NC_060275.1, forward strand.
ATGACACTGCACTTTTCAATAGTCATCAGAAGGAGATTAGAAGCGGTTGACAGTCAGATGGGAAGCATAGCAGTATACTTTGCCTCAGGGCTATACAAATTGTCCTGCTCTCTTTTACAATCTGAAGGGACTTGACTGTCTAGATCTTCTGGAGAACATTGCAGTAGCCCACTGTATTGATGACGTCATGTCAATTAAACCTGATGAGCGTGAAGTGGGTAGTATGCTAGGATTTTTTAAAAGACAGACATACTCCAGATGATGGGGCAGAAACCCTACCAAGGAGCCTGATTCATGAATGACATTTTTAGGGGTGCAGCAATACTGGACATGTTTGAGTATCTCTTCCAAAGTACTGTACCTTCTACGACTGAAAAAGAAGCACAATATTTGGCAGGCGTCTTTGAGTTCTGGAAGCGGCATATTTCACACTTGGGAACCCTACTCTGATCTTATTGCATTGCATGGAAGGTTGCTGGTTTTGAGCAGAGTACAGAGCAAGAGCAAATTATACAATAGATCCAGACTTTGTAAAGCAGACTTGTCACTTGAGCCACATGACCCATATGCCAGAAGAACCCATATGACTAGGGGTATATATAGTAGGGAAATATTCCTGGTTCAGCCTCTGGTAAGCTTCAAAAATAAAATCTCAGGACAGACTCTTTAGATCTGGAGCAAGGCTATGCCATCAGCAGCAGAGAACTCTACCCCATTAGAAAAACAGTGCTTACTATGCTACTGGGCCCTGGTAGAAACTGAGCATTTGAACATGAGACATCAAGTGACTATGCAACTAGAGTTGACACTATGGGATAGCTATTGTCAGACACCAACGTTTATAAGTTCAAGTGGGCCCAACAGCAATCCATCATAAAATGGAGATGGTATTTCTGAAATTAAGCTCAAATAGGTCCCTTCAATATGGTATCATCTCTCAAGGAGGTCAGCCAGCCTTAAGCTGATTACTTCAGCCTTCGAAGGGATAACATTTCAAACTGAGTTTGACTAATGTATATAGCATGGGTTTGCCTTTCTTGCCCACCATGTCTCAGCTGCTACCTCCATCTGAGGACTTAGAGAATGTGAGATCCTGCATAATAATACTTCAGACCAAAGGCCCACTTTATGACAAAGGAGGTGCAAGTGGGTCACAATCTTTCCTACCACATACCACACCATCTAGAAACTGTCAGCCTGATAGAGCACTAGAATAAAGTCTCAAAAATGCAGCTGAAAATAACACCCTGTGAAATAGGGTGCCATTCTGTGGGAGAGAGGATATACTTTACAATGGCCATTATATAGTGCTAGATCCCTAAAAGTGGAATGCATTGGTCTGGAAACCAAGGGGTGAAAGTAAGGTGTCTCTGCTTATTAGGACCTTCAGTGACCCACTTTGGGAATTTGGGCATCTAGTCTCTGCCACTACAGGTCCAGGGGTCCAGAGGCAAGATGTTTCCACCAGGGAATGCAGTCAGAATGTTATTAAAGCTGTGGTTACCTCAAATTCATTTTGGTCTCCTCCTGTCAGTAGACCAGCAAGCACAAAATGGAGTATTTGACCCAATCATCATGAGGTGGTAGGACTACTGTTGCATAATGGGAGCAAGAGAAGAATGTCTGGCATGCAAGTGATCCATTGGAGCTTATTTTAATAGTCTCATGCCCTGCAATTATAAGTGGATGGGTATATTGCTGTAGCATGGAGAGGGCATGGTATCAGCGAGTCACATCCCTCCATGGTGAGGGTCTGAATCACTCCGCCATGCAACCCACCTGGCACAGTAGAAGTCGTGGTTGAGGATGCGGGAGGTCTAGATGGGTAGTAGAAATGACGAGCATGGTTAGAGCCTCAGGACAACTGCAGTAGCAATTCTTTCTACTCCTAGCAGGTATTTTCAGAAACTGTGACCAATCAGAATGCTGGATTAGCTATTCCTGGATGATGCAAATTTAGTGTGAGAAGTAAGTGGATGTGAGCAGTACAAGAGGTAGACTTTAGTGTTCGCTGTTTTTACCCCACTAATATTGCTTTTACCTGACAGTTCACCCACCTCCTAATACATCATCCATTTTCAAGAACTGTGTTATTTGCTGATAACTGCTCGTAGATTTCTCCTTTTCTTGATAACTTCCCTCTGCCAAATGAGAGCCACCTCTCACCTGGGAGCTTCATGTACCATGTAACCCCCTCATCCTCACTCTTGCCAGGCTGCAGTCAGTAGGCAATGACATCAGGGTAAAATAAACCAGCCCTTGTGGTCCAGCTCAGTGGTGCCAGTCATTCCCAGGGTTCTCTGTGAGTCAGGCTAAAGCCAGTCTCTCCTAAAGAAAACATCCCTGCTTAGCTATTTTCCCCTCCTCTACTTGTTGTCTCGCAGCCCTCTTCTTCTTAGATCTCACTTTCAACGAACCTCTTTCACTGGAACCCCAATCTGGGCATTGCTTCTTGTGAACGGAGCCTAAGAAATACATTTATTGAATGAAGCAAACCCGAATTGAGGAATTGAATGTTGACTCTACTTTTCTTTCTTAATCTAGATGATCTTATGGTCTCCAAGCACCAAACATGTAAAAGTGAATCCACTATTTTGTTAAATACGAGATAAATGGCAATTAAATACTCACTTGTATGTCATGCACTTTGAGAATAATATGGCTAGAGATAAATTTTTGTCCTTGAGAACTATGGTATCTACTTAGGCAGCTAAAACTATGTGTAGAAATTACTAAGATAAATGAACATAATTGACGTAAACTTTTACTCTCTAGACATACATTATTCAAAGAGTCTAGAAAATAGGTTTTCTAGATTACAGAGAGCTTATGGGTGAAACATTAACATTAAAATCATAACCAGTTTGAATGGGAGTCTATAAATTTTTATTACAGATTTGCATGCTTTCTTAGACAGAGGATATTGAAGATTATTTCAACTGTTCTTGATGACTCAAAGTTATTGTTATTAACAGCTATTATTGCTGAAATGTACTATAACAGTGATGCCTCTGACTCTGTTCAGATGTGTTTGGATCTGTACCAAATGAATAACAATGGCTTTATTTTGAGTTCTTATGCCTGATTTTGATCGCCTTGCTAGCTCTTTCCATTACTTTACAATGCTACCTATCTCTATTTTGAGTGCACCCACTCGTAACAGTTTCTCTCTCCTTTCAATTTGTTATTGTTAGTATTTTATTGGCATGGAAATTAAATAATAATAATTATTATTAAATGCTTACTCTGTCCTAGGCAATTTCTAAGTGCCTTACATACATTAACTTATTTAATCTTTACAAATTCATTACTATGTTTTCTAATTAAGAGAAAATTGGTCCAGCAACGTATCATACAGGGCCCCCTTTGTACAATGTATACAAGCTTTAGTGCACGAACTCACTGACATTTATTTTATTTTCTCAGAAACTTAATTTTTGTGTCTTCCTAGATTTTTAGTTACACTTTGGGTAAGTAATAGAGGTAAGATATTCAGAGATAGTTGAGTTCTAGCTATGCCTATAAACATGGGAAATTGTGTGACTGAGACTAAGAATGGAAGGAAGTTGGAGCATAAATCACATTCGAGTGAGGTGTTGGAGATTTGCTTGTGCAATGAAAGAATGAAGGGCATTCTGAGTAAGAAATCATTTTTACAATGTTACATACTAAGCAGCAAGTTTATAAAGTAAATCATTTGATAATCACAGACAAAAGTCACCAAAGAATTCTCAAAAATTCCATTAATTCTTAAAGAATGTCATCTTCTGTGGGCCATAGTCATTCTAAAGTGGACCTCTTCTGATTTTCACTAATTACTACAGCTAAGAAATTTAAGGAATTTCTTAAATTTAACCAAAAAACATCAATCATGTTTCTGTGAATGTTTTATAAAAGACAAATATTTTTAGACTTTTAGATACGTCCTTTAACATGCAGTCTAGCTTTTGCTTTGGTTCCGGTGAAACCTGTTGTGACAGTCAGACTCTCTCATTCTCACAGAATCTTTGAAAACAGAGAGGAGGCCAACCCAAAGTCATTGATCTTTTCTCTCCCTTTATTAGTTTTCCAGTAAAAGTAATATAGTACCATCTATATTATCCAGTAGAATGTATCTAAGTTTCCTCTCTGGTTGAGTTCCTACCTCTTCCTCCAGGGGATGCTGGATTAGTGTCTTCTTGGCCTCCCATTAATTTAAAGCATTCTTTTCATACATGTGTATAACACTCTCTAAAGTATTATTGGTTTATAAATTACACTTGTTGTTTCAGGGCAATAAATGGAATGATGAATGTATGCTTTGTTCAATCACCTTTTTATTCATGAAGAACAAAACCAAATATTCTAAAAACATTTATCTACATCAAGAATAAGCTATAAACCTTTCAAAAATGCTCCAAGAAATCCAGTAAGGAACCACTAATTACTGTCATAACAAAAAAGATACAACAGCACTAAATGCTTATGGAAACACAGAATGTTAGAGATGGAAAATCAAGTCCAGCACCCTCCTTTTACAGATGGGAAACTAAAGCTTTTGAGAGGAGAAGTGATTTAGACAGTGGCCCAGTCATTGACGGCATCAGTCCTAGGCTCCACAGCTCCTGACTCTGAACTCACTGCAGCTTCCTGAGGTCATAGGTTGGGGAAGGAGCTACAAGAATAGCAGCTTTCCTCTCTCCTGAGTTTATTCTCTGTGCAGATGTCCACATGTTAGAGTGGATTCTTGTCCTTCTAGGATAAGAAGCTCTAAAGAAACTACTCAGAGTGAAAACATCTTTTAAAGGTTCCAATTTTGTAAAAGTGTCCTGCAAATTATTTCATCAATGAAACATGCCAATTTATCCAATGATATGACTCAGCATTCAGTGGCTCCCATTAGAAATGAGTTTAAAGTTGGGGATGAGTGGAGAAGAGATGGCTTCTTATGCAATGTAAGAAGAAAGGCCACCTTTCTCCTCAAAGCTGAATTCCAAAATACTGACTTTAGATCTCCACTGGTCTCTCTATCTACACAGATACTAGCATGTCACTTTCTCATTTTGTCTTGAAAAGAATCAAGAGTAATTCTTCAACATTCCCACAGACATAGAATTCACTATGTTTGAATGATGTAGTGTATATGCAATATAAATCAATATCCAATGAAAAGGGTGGCTAATAGCACAAGGTTCTGGACATTTGGCTCTATCAACTCTGCCACAGTATGCTACCATTATTCAATGTCTCATCTTGGACCAATACCTATATGGGGTTTTTTTTAACTCTTTATCTTGAAATAATTTCAAATTTACTAAGAACACACAAAGACGTTTCAAGAATACTCCTCTTTACCCAGTTACCCAACTAGTAATTTTTTTTATCATTCTCTTTATATGTACATATGTGCTACATTATTATCATTTTTCAATCAAGTGAGAGTATGTTGCAGATATGATGCTCCATTACTCCTAAATACTTATGTACATATTTCCTATGAAAAAGACACTTTCCTATAAATGATGCTACAAACAACTTAATCAAGAAATTAACATTTACAAAAGGCTGCTATTTAATATCTCCTCTCTCCATGTCTCTCTTGCTTGAACAGCAGATATATAATTCCCCTTGTACAGCACTTGAGATAAAAAAAAGTCTAGCTTATTAACCTGTATGTATCCACCAGTAGTGTATAAACTTTTGAAGACAGAATCTACGAACATCTTATTAACGATTACATCTATTATATATTAGTGGTTTGATAATATTTTTGATAAATCAATAGAACTTTTAAAAAATGTTTGCATTTAATATGAAGCTCGGAAGGACAGTCGATTGATGGATGATGAAATGAAGATTGAAAACACAGGGGCAAATTAATAAGATGATATTTATCAATAAAAATGGCAGTCTAGACAGCAAGCATAGATGTAAGGAAACAATTTACATGAAATAGATTTTGGGGATTTCCTTGACTGATGCTTATTCTGTCTGGCAGAAAGCAAGAGTACTTTCAGGTTACATCTGATTAAGAATTAATGGACTCTATTAGTCCACCCATTGCTTACTCTATCAGGCAGAGCATATCTGGTGTATGATATTCAACTGACAGTTCCATTGTATAGACAGGATGGGGAGCTGACAAATCAGAGGGACAGACAGGATGGCATGATCTTATGATGTGAGGAAAGGATGGAGGAACCCAGAATGTAGATTGTGGAGTATTGAAGCTTCAGCATGGCTGCTCTGAAACATATGAGCAATGCTATTTGATTGATTGATGGACCGATTTTGGCTCCAAAAGGCAGAACTCATACCAGGGGTAAAAATATATAGCCAAGCAGGCATTAGCACAGTATAAGGCAGACTATCAATAGAGATGGGAAAAACCAGAATGATCTACTTAGTGAGATGTCAGTGGAAAGATTCCACTGGGGGAGGGAGACTGATCTTTAGTCACCTTAGAAACAGAGGAAAGTCTAGATAGGGTAGAATAAGCAATATTTTATTCCATCTCTATCACTTCTTTGTCAAATGTAATAGAAGTGATCAAGGCTTTGCAGTGTTGTCCAAGCTGTATGGCCCAGTTCTATGTGTTCCATTTCCAGCATTCTGCATCCTCTTTGAGACCTCCTTTAGGGATAGAGGAGAGCAAATTCCCCTTGAGCAGCCACTGTCTGTCCTGGTCTCTCCCCTCCTTTTCTAGTAAATATATATGCCACTGTGTACATAGGCTGAATAAACCTGAACCGTCAAATTTGTACATTTCCAATTAAGACTACCTTCTTTGTTTCAAAATATTTGGTTGGATGGGCCATCAGTAAGTCAGGAAGGAAAACTAACATATTTTGGGTAGCTTTCATGTGCTAAGCAATTTAAGATGCTTTACATGTGCCTTTTCATTTGATCATCAAATAATTGTTGATCTTATCCTCACTTTAAACATGATGATCAGAATTAAAAATGTCACATCCTCCTTGCCCTAACCTCAACATTATCTGTCAAGAAGGTATTATTTTTCTTATCTTACGGAAGTTGGAATGAGGCTCAGAAGTTAGTTTTTTTTGTCAATGACACCTGGATATTACATAGTGGAGCCAGGATTTGAAAGTTTCCTGTTTCTAAAGATATGTTTCAAAAAACAAAGAGTAAAAGAGAGAGTTTTCCGGGTGAAATGAACTGAAGTATGCTTATAAAAGTCCCTTAATTATTTTACTATGGTGCCCAAATTTCCACTGTTAGCATTTCATTGTTTTGATTAAGACAAAATATTTCCTAATAACATGCATATGTCCCCAAGATGCACTGTATATTCATGCTGTTTATTAGAGGTTAGAGTTTAATAAAAACAGAGAGAGAAATATAGAATGTACACCTAAATATAAAGTCTGGCAAGGATGGGTGAATCTGGATAACCAGAAGGAGAGGTTCAGCACGAGAATTTGGGGGATGCTGGTGATTCCAAAATAAGGGAGTAAGAGAGTACCAAAGGTGAATTTTCTGTCCTCTGCCATTGCCAAAGATGAGTCTTTGCAGAACTGTGTACTGACAGAGGCTCCATAAAGTCCTTTTGATGCTGATGATATTGAAAAACATGATTTAACTCCTTGCTTGTATCTTTAAAGGTGAAAATACATTAATAAATTGAAAGTTTCATGAATAAACTATCTTCGGAATTACCTACCTTATTTGTGTGAATACACTCAGTGAATTTACGATGATTAATGATAATACGATGAACACCAAAGCACATAATAATGATTTGCTACTTATTATAAAACATTGCCAATATTTTGTACACCCAAGCAGCACAACATGCACGAAATTCAATGAAACCTTTTTAAATAAGCCATGGGGAAAGGGAAGAGCAGATCAAGCCATACACACTATCTCTAGGGACAGAGGGCTCTCTTCCATCATAAATTGATTGCTCTGGCACCCATGAAAGGCAACAGAGGCAGTTAGAGGACTGCATAGAGATATGACTGTCACAAAGGAAGTAGACGCAGAAGTCTGCCTCAAAGGAATGTAGTGTTTCTGAACCTTTGGGAACATACAGACAAAATTTCCTTCAAATTAGTAACTTGCGAATTCTGGATAGCTAAAAACAATACAGAAAACCCTTCATACTCTCAGAATAACTTGAAAAGTGGACTACCCTAACTTTAAAATAACTGTAATTTTGTGTGTGTGTGCACCAAATCTCAGCAAGCAATCTCTCACATTCACTTCCTACTGCAAGGTTTTGTGGCAAGTGAGTGCAGGCCAAGAAAAATTGTGGGGAAGAGAAACAGGAGAGCTAATCATGGGAACAATGTTGATATCAAAGCACTGCCAGAAAGCTTAAGCCCACGCTATGTGTAAAAATATTAAACATTAAAAAAAAAGTGTCTTGGTAAATCAGAGCACAGTCTAATAGTTTATAGGAAAGGGACTTGAAAATGCACATGACTCAGGGCCAGCCCCATGGCGCAGTGGGTGATTTTGACATGCTCCACTTTGGCAGCCTGGGTTTGTAGGCTTGGATCCCAGGCGTGGACATATACCACTCATCAAGCATGGTGTGGCAGTGACTCACGTATAAAGAAGAGGAAGATTGGCACAGATGTGAGCTCAGGGCTAATCTTCCTCAGGGGAAAAAACGCACAGGATTTGAAGTGACAGGCTTTGAAATACATAGTTTCTGGGGGATAAAAAACAAACAAAAAGGAAGGGAAAGAAGTCCTTTGGAAATTGAGTGGTAAAGGATAAAAGATGCAAAAAAGGGAAATTCAGGGTCCTATAAGACCATGAGAACCAAAATTTCAGAGAACACACATATCTCTCCCACCACAAGTACACACACACACGGTCCATTAAAGAACATGGACTTTGCTACAGTGAAAAAAAGAGGGTACCATCAACCAAGGAATCTTTTAAATCACTTTAATACTAAAATATTAACAGGAAAAAAGTTATTAAATCCATGCAGAGTTATCATTAAAAAATCAGAAAACAAGATTCAGTACGCCTCAAGTGATGAAATTCCTCATGAACAAATACCCATATATCAGAAGAAACAGTAAGACAAGACTCAAATTAAGTTAAATATGTTCAAACAAATATTTTGGGATAGGAAAACCATTTTGAATCAAAAATTAAAATTGAAAAACAGATATTGGCAAAAAAGGAAAAGAAATGAAAAAGGAGAAGAAAGAAATGAAAGAACAGTTGTATGAACTCAGAAAAGAGAGGGAAGGGAAAAAAATTAACCCAGAAATAAAGATCAGCTTACAAGAAGCCTGAAGACTAATACGGTCAAGAGAATATTTAATGAGACGTTGAAGAAAGCCAAGAAAAGACCCAAAAGAATCTAAGTGAGATAAAAAAAAAACAGGAAGTTCCAGACAAAAAATGGTAAAAATTAAGGACAAGCAAAGAAGGGTAATGTTCACATATTTGGAGACCCTAAAATAAAATAAAAACAATGTATCAGTACTAATATATGAATGTATAATCTATGAAATTTTCACATAAATAAAGGAAGACCTGCATTCATATACCAAAAGGGTGCACAGGGACATGGACAAGTTAGCCTGAAAAGATGAACTATGGGACATCTATACTGTAGAGTATTACACAGCTATGAAAAGAATGAAGATGATCTTTATGAACTGATATGGAGTAAATTCAGGTTGTATATTTTATTTATTTATTTTTGTGTGTGAGGAAGACGGGCCCTCAGCTAACATCTGTTGCCAATCTTCCTCTTTTTGCTTGAGGAGATTAGCCTTGAGCTAACATCTGTGCCCATCTTCCACTATTTTGTCTGTGGGACTCCACCACAGTATGGCTTGATAAGCAGTATGTAGGTCCGCACCCAGGATCTGAACCCACGAACTCTGGGCCACTGAAGCTGGGCATGCAAACTTAACCACTACACCACTGGATCAGTCCCTCCAGGTCATATTTTTAAGTGAAAAAAGTAAAGTGGAAGAAAGATGTCTTTATGGCCTGCTGCGTTTCATGTAAGCTACGTATGTGTGGGCACGTGTACATATATATAAAAATACACATGCGCCTGATTCTTTATGCAAAAATGAAATATGGAAAAGACAAGCCAGAAATTAAAGGGATTCACTACCTATAGAATATGAGGGGGAACAGGGTAGACAAAAAGAATCAATGGGATGAGTGTAGCAGACATGAGAAGCTAGTGACTCCCCTCTGAGTATACTTTTTTGTATCATTTTGACAGAACAATGTTAATGTTTCACATTGTCAAAAAAATAAATAATTAAACGATAAAGCAGAATTTGGGGAATTCAAAATGGAACACAAACTGTAACAGAGGACTCTAACTTTATTCCAAATAACCTGACCACAGTGAAGAGGATGGGGGAAAAATGAACTAACCTAAATAATTTCAGAAATGATATCTTGATATATACTATAAAGCCTAAGGCTAAAAGAACTGTACACAAACATGATTGTCTAATTAGTAAATTAGTTTTGACAGTGGTATGGGCTAAAACTTTTGAGAGTACTTTGTGTGGGTTAAAGGATTGGGAAAATAAATAAATGTATTTATATGGATCCTGAGAGCCAGTTTTCTTCACTGTTGGAAAAGGAATTACAAATAATTAGAAAGAGAAAACTAGAATGAACCCTCTGGGTGTTGGATTGGAATTGGATGTATGAAGTAATGGTTTTCAATACATATACAGATAGACAGCTATAGAAATAGATAAAAATGTGTGTGTGCCTGTGTAATACATATATTTCCAGCTCTGTTCTTTGGTAGAGCTTAGAACCAATGACATTCAGGTACAATGAACACACCTAATGTCCATATCTTCGTTTCTAAATACCATTCTCTGCTAAAACAGAAGAGTTCATTGGAGGCATAGCTAATTCAAGGTCTGGGACAGGCAAAGTAGAAGTTGAGTCTAAAATATCTTGAGATGCCAAAAACTAAAGAAATAGTCAAAAAATGATGAGGACGTCTTAAAAAGACACAGGAACAACTCAAAAGAACTTTCGATGGCCAAATCTATGACAATGTGAGCCCCTCAAAATAAATAACGATAGTGGTGAATTACATTCTTCGAAATAAAACAAGTAGCCTTGATTCCATACTGATCTAAATAAATAATCGAGAAAGTTAAAAAAAAATGAGGGAGTAGGAACAGTTCTTCCTTACAGTAGAATGGCAATTAATAAATGTAGAAGGTGCCCACATGGTGGCATAGTGGTTAAGTTGGTGTGCTCTGCTTCAGTAGCCCAGGGTTCGCAGGTTTGGATCCCTTGCGAGGACACAACACCACTTGTCAAGCCACACTGTGCTTGCATCTCACATAAAATACAGGAAGATTGGCACAGATGTTAGCTCAGGGCCAATCTTCCTCACACAAAAAAATAAATAAAAAATAATAATAAATAAATAAATGAAGCAGGAATAATATCAGTAGAAAATCACTATTTGGCAAACATCAAGTCATTGATGCTAAACTCAGTGAGCAAGAGTACAATGAGAAATAGGACAGTTTCATGGTCTCAGTGGATCTCCCCAAGAGATACCTATTACAGCAAAAAAGTTAACATTATTTTGGAGAAATCTAGCTATCATCTTAACCAGGTGATCAAATTCAACATCATCCAAAGTGGGATGAATAAACATGACGTTCCTTCTGGTGTGATTCGTGAGTGGGATACAGCATCCCTTCTGTAATATTCCTGCTACAAATGCAGAGCCTGATTTTAAGCATAGGGAAACATCAGATAAATCTGAGTAGAGTGGGCATCCTGCAAAATAACTATAAAATAACTGTTATGTATTTTTGAAAAAATACAAATTTGTGAAAGTCTAAGAAAGACTGAGGAAGTGTATCAGACTGGAAGAGACTAAGGAGATATGACAAATTCAATAATGTCATCTTAGGTTGGCCCCTGGAACACAGAAAAAGAATATTAGTGGTACAATTGGTGAAATTTGAATAATGTCTGCAGATCAGTTAATAGTATGGAATCAATGTCCATTTCCTGATGTTGATAATTGATCTACAGTTATGGAAGACGTTAGCCTTTGTGAAAGCCAGGTGAAGGGCACACAAGAATTCTTTGTACTAATTTTGCAACATTGTTGTGGGTCTGAGATTATTTTAAAATTAAATTAACAGCTGTTGGAGATATGCTTTCTATTCTTTATTTGTAACATCTACTTTCCACTTTGAAACAAGCTTCTAGGAAAAATTGTAAAACCACTCTCCCAAGCTCACGTTTGGCACATGAAAGATACTGCAAGTCAGTTGGCATAATTGAAATATACACTATGTCATAAAGTATCTCTTTGCAAAATATTCATTAACTCCAAATGGAAAATAGTTTTAAGTGGATAAGGCTGGAGGATACCACCTTAATCAGATGATCAGACTTAACATCACCAGGAATGAGAAAAAAAAAGACGCACTTTCTGGTACGATGCACACAGAAGGACACACTTGTTTATTTGTATCCCTGCCAAAATTGTATAACATGTATCTGATCATGAGGAAATGTCAGAAAATTACAAATAGAGAGACATTCTACAAAATAACTTGCCTACTCTCTTAAAAAATATCAAGGGTAGGGGCCGGCCTGGTAGCTCAGTGGTTAAGTTCCCAGGTTCCACTTTGGTTGCCAGGGCTTTGCCTGTTCAGATCCCGGGTGCACATATGGCACTGCTTGACAAGCCATGCTGTGGCAGGCATCCCACATATAAAGTAGAGGAAGATGGGCACGGATGTTAGCTCAGGGCCAGTCTTCCTCAACAAAAAGAAGAGGATTAGCAGCAGTTAGCTCAGGGCTAATTTTCCTAAAAAAAAAAAAAGAAAAAAGAAAAGTCAAGGATAAAATAGACAAAGACAGACTGAGGAACTATTTCATATTAAAAAAGACAAAGCAGATATTACAGCTAAATGCAGTGTGTGATCCTTGATTGGATCTCAGGCTAGATTTTCTTAAAAATTGTTTTTGCTATGAACAACATTACTGGAACAAATGGCAAAGTATGAATGTCTATAAATTAGATAATAGCATCGTAACAAATTTAAATTCTTGATTTGGATCATTGTTCTTAAGAAATACACACAGAAGTACCTGAAGTTGTGGGATATCATATCTACTACAACTTACCCTCAAATGGCACAATAACAGTGATGAAAATTAATAATACTATTAAGAAGAAGAATATACATATATATGGAAAGAAAATGATAGAGTGTGGAAAAAATTTAACATTTGGGACTACGGTAGAAGGGTGTACTGTATTTCTTTTTATCATTCTTTTCAGTAAGTCTAAAATTATTTTCAAATAAAAATTTACTGCTTCAATAAATAGACAAATAAGTAAATATAGGGTGTAAGTGCTGGGAAATGAAGTTGGAGAACAATCTCTGGGTGTGAATCGGGCTCTGTCACTTGCTTGTGGAATGACCTTGGGCCTTGCTGAACTTTTGTTGGCTTCTCTATAAAAAGAGGATAAGAACCATATCTACCTCAGAAGGTACTTATGAATACTAAAATAGTAAGCATTATAAAAGTGTTAGCTAGTAATATTATAAACTATAACAGTTTTAGATGGTATGGAGCACAAGGAAAATATTTTATTGATATTTAGAACCTACAAATGCTAGGCCTTGCTAACCAATTGGTTGCAGATGGGAAAGGGAAAAAGCTGTTCCCAGGTAACCAAAATGGACAACTGGGTAAATAGTGGTACCTTTCACAGATAGTGGGAAAAGGAGAAGAAGTGAAAGTTTTGATAGAACAGAACCATAGTTGAGTTTTGTGTGCACTGAGTTAAAATGCCTGTCAGAAATTTTGCTTTAGATATCAGTAAATTGTTAGGTAGATCTGTTTCCAACTCAAGGATACCTGTACTTGAGCTGTAATTTGAATAGAATTACTAATGTGTTCTTTTCTTATAAAGCATGTCTTCCCATTGATTGCAAACTACCCAAGTCAGGGATCAAAGTTTCTCATTGTTCACCTTGAATCTGCATAGCAGTTCATAGCTTGTCAGGTAGAAGCTGTGTAATCTTATTCCAATGAAACTTTCAGGGTTCCCACCATGTGTGTCAGTGTAGCAACTCTGGCCAATGACCAAGGACTCTGCTTATTGTGGCTAAAGACATGTGAGGCCTTGGTCCTTCAGTGAGACTAATCACTGCCAATACAACTCCATCTCTTGGGTTTCCTGTGTGTGAATATGTGTGTGCATCCGTGTGAATTCCCCTGCCTTAGGAGGCTCATAAAATCTGTCTTTGCACTGATTATACCCACTTATGGTCCTTTCCCTTCAAATTAGTTTTTGTTTTGTCTCAACAAGTTCTCTTGTCTCCCAGGCTGGATCCATGAACACAGCTTACACACTACCATAAACTCTGCTGGCAGCTGGGCGTCTCCACCCCTCCTCTCCTGCTTCTCATTCCTTCCACCTTTTTTCTCATTCTGCTAATATTAACTGAATGCCTTTTCTATCACAAAGTATTATACTTTAGTATGGAAGGGAATATACAAATTAATTTATACAACAGTCTTAGCTAGCAAAAATAAAATTAAAAAAACCCTAACTGTGCAAAAAAATTATTTTTTATTTTATATTAAATACGGACAAATTTATTTTAAAACATTCTGTTTAAAAATAAATCCCTCTGTTGTTTCTCATTTGCTTTAGGGGGCACTGAGGTAAAACTGACAGTGTAGGGTGAGGGGACAAATAGGATTTTCTAAAATATAAATTCATCCATTGTATATGCTCCCTAATCTGGAAGTGCATGAGGCTTCCTGGGGTTGGTGTCTGGGGTTCACCACATTGTTTCACATTTTGTGGTTAAAATAGAGGGAGGGCCTAAAGTAGGGGAAGAGGAGGAAGGGGCAGAGCGACCTTTCTTTGTTATTACCTATCATGCAATTCTATCAACTGGAAGAACCACAAACTTTCTTTACTTTGCTTCTAACTCCTAGACTAGAAGGCCTTATGAAAGATACTTACGACTAACTTAAGTTACAATTTACAAAGGAATTTGCCATATATAATATCAGTTAAAGCCTACAAAGTCAGGATCTCCGGTGAGGTTATAAAAATTGGGTTAATTAGTATTCTAAGGTTTAAAGAAGTGAGCACAAATGAGTTCCAAACTCTGCACATTGGAATCACTCAGGGAATGTCAAAATCCACTGATGCCTATGTTCTGCCTCCAGAAATTGTGATTTAATTGGTCTAGGGTATCGCCTGGGTATTGGAATGTTTATAAGATCCATGATGATTCTAATGTGCAGATGAGTTTTTGAGTTTCCTGGGATCATAAGACTAGAAATGAACAGAACTGGGATTAATTTCAGGACCAGTCCAGTACTTTTAACTTATAACAATGAGAATAGTAATGAGAAAAACATTAAAGCTGATAGGAAACTCACTAGGCCAGACTTTCTTTCCATTCACACTAACTTTATTTTTGTAGAGTTTATATTTGAATGGCTCCTGGTAGGCAGAAATGGGTTAGTTGCTAAAGGTAGAAATGGATCAGGAGGAAGATGACACTCTAAGGGATGAGATGGGACAAAGAAGAGTATCCATGCCCATCCTCGTGGGAAGAGAACACCAGAGTGATGCAAGAGAGCATGGCTTGTGGACCTAAGGCAGAAAGCCAAGCTACTCAGCCAGTGTCAAAAAATCTGAGGGCAATTGTGATTGATAGACCTTTTGTCTTCCATAAAAGGAGATTAAAAGTCTTTCTCACAAAGCAAAAGTGAGGAGGTTATTTGGTCCAGTTATGTGAGGTGGAAATCTGAGTGGGCCAAGACTTTCCATTTGTGGCAGAGCTGGATCATGAAGCAACTCCATGGGCACTTGCTAGGGCCTCCAACATTTAAAAATCACCAAAAAAATCACTGTGCTAATTTAGAACTATGGTGCCAATTATCTTGGGTTTATCCTTCAGTGTTTTTACACTTAACCCCTTTATAGTCAGAAAAATTTAATTAGTGTAGTTTAATTTCTACTAAAATAAATAGTAGTATTTGAAAACAACACTAAAGGCTAATGAATTTATGCTATTTTTACAATGGTTATGGGCAAAGTCAGCTCTCTCTGAAACCAAAGAATCATGGTGTATTGCTATTTACGGAGAGAAAATAATTTATTTTATCTAAATTTCAACTCTTTTAATATGCTTCCCAAGAAGTTATCTGGTTTAGCAAACAAAAACAATAGCAACAACAAATAAAAACCAGGATAAAAGAAAATAAATAATAAACAGAAGGCAATAATGTTTGCAACATCACCCCTACTTTGTCATAGAGCAAAATAATCGTACACATATTTTATGAATGAAAATTTGAGAACTTCCAGAGTTTCTGACCTGTAAACTGAAGCATGACTGGCAGTTTCTCACTCACTCTCTCAGGTGTGCAGGAACTGTAATTTTATTTATTTATTTGCTTTGAGCCTCCGAATCCACTTGATCACAGAAGACATAACCATATTCATTTCATGGTCCAACTCACCTTTCCAGGTTTAAATTTAGTCTATTCAAGGATTTTTTTCTCTTCTGCTTAGTTCCTGGGGTGTCACCTAATGCTCAAGAGCAAGTATCTGACCCACAGTCCACAGCATTCATCCATGTCGGTATCTGCTGGGATGAACTATCAACTCCTCTGGGTCTTGGATATCATCTCCATTGCAACTAACATTCCTTGAAGCTTCTGCTTCCTACATGGTTTCTGGACCTGCTTCCATGGTGCTTTCCACTGTGGGCTCATTCCATCATGACAGTGGCCTTATATGATGTTCTCAGAGACATGAGGAAGGTTGACTCCTTTTCTTATCCTTTTTTTGTTTTTATTCTGCTCATAGGAAATGTAGTCATCATCTTAGGCTCTCTCTGTCCTAAATGATTCCACAGCTCAGTGTTGTGGTGGCACAGGGACTACAATGTGGCTCCAGCCTCCCAGACTTCCAGTCAGAAAGCAGATCTTGGCTGCCCTGTATTCTCAGATCCTGGAACATGTCACAACCATTTATTCCCAGACCTCAAGCAAGATCACCTGGATCCCAAGAACATTCACTTTCTTTGTTGAACTAGCTTGTTTTCCCTCTAATTCACATTCTCTCTTTCAAGTCAATGGACTCATCAGTAGTTCAACAGTAGGCAACACTGGCCCCCATGCCATTGTACATTCTCACTGAATATGTTAGTTAGGTAAATTAATATGTTGATTACATAAAAAGTTTGGGTTTTGTCCTCAAAAACAGGTTTTTGAACTTCAAGTGCCTTTTCTCACTAACTAATGTCTATGTCAGAAAAATAACAACCCTGTCTCCTTCTGGTTTTCTGAGGCATCCAATTTTCTGACACACAAAATGGTAGAAAATGTCCTGAGGTGGCTAGGAATTATGGAGATGAGATAATATACAGGTAAATATCCAATTATTAATTCACTGTATAATACAGTGTCACAAGTGTAAAATTTTACCCCCTAAACCAATCCCTACTCTAAAATTATAATTATCATTAATCAAAAGTTGAGTGATAATGAGCATAATATGCCCAGAGAGCCACCTAGAGTAGGTTGGAGAGCAGAAAAATACCAGTCTAGAAGCCTATGCAGAACCAGCCCTGATGGTCTAGCGGTTAAGACTCAGCATTCTCACTATCGCAGACTAGGTTTGTTTCCCGGTCAGGGAACCATACTACCCGTCTGTTGGTTGTCATACTGTGGTGGCTACATGTTGCTATGACACTGAAAGCTATGCCACCGGTACTTCAAATATGTCACCCCTGGGGGACAGGTTTCAATGGGGCTTCCAAACTAAGGCAGACTAGGAAGAAAGACATGGCCTTCCACTTCTGAAGAAATTGGCCATAAATAGCAGTGGAGCATTGTCTGATATAGCTCTAGAAGATGAGAGAATGGTGCAAAAGACTGAACAGGGTTCTGCTCTGCTGTACACAGGGTTGCTAGGTTTTCAGGAGCTGGAATCGACTCTGTGGCACTAACCACAAGAACGTCTATGCAGATTCAGAATGGCATATTGGACAGTGACCCACAGCATTCATTATAATGATAAGCAAAATGACAGGTAAGAGACACTTATATATGGTTAGAGTGTAAGCAGAGACCAGGATCGGAGGCTTGAAGGCAGGAAACCAATGCTGAGGTGGAAGCTGTTGGGCCAGTCCTGAAACCCATTCTTTGGGGATTGGCCAGCCTTGTCAGAGCTCTGACGTTGAGTTACTGAACTGCACCAGGCTTGCTTAGAGAGTCCCTACCCAGAGCCTGAATGAATCCCAAAGTCTGATTCCAACTAAACTTACAAGACATAATTTCCTCTTACTTGGGTCCAAAGATCATTGAAACATCCCCTCTAATATCTAAATTCTTATTGTCATGTAACAAATAATTTTCTTTCATAACTGAGAGATTAGGCTTAAAATGAAAAGTCTCTTTGCAAAGCAGAACACGGAGATTTATTGCACACTGAGTTATCCATGCTCAACAACAGGATAATTCTTCACTTTAAAAAAAACACAAAACTTTTTTTAAAGTTTTTTTTTGGTAACAGCTTTATTGAGATATAATTAACATACCATACAATTTATCCATTTAAAGTGTACAAGTCAATGGTTTCCAGTATATTCGGAGAGTTATGCAACCATCATCACACTGAACATTTTCACCACACTGAAAAAGAAACCTAGTTTCCTTTTGCCATCATTCCCAATCCTCTTATCCCCGAGCCCTAGGCAACTGCTAATCGACTTTCTGTTTCTACAGGTTTGCCTATTTTGGACATTTCAAATAAATGGCATCATACACTATCTTGTCTTTTGTGTCTGGCTTTTTTTCACGTGTCACAGTGTTTTCAAGCTTCATCCATGTCATAGCAGGTATCAGTACTTCATTCCTTTCTATGGGTAAATGTCATTCCATTGTATAGATATACCATATTTGATTTATTCACTCATAAATTTTATCATGAAACGTTTAAACATATAGAAAAGAAGAGAGAATATTATAAAGATACCTACGGGCCCATCACCCAGCTTCAACAATTATGAACTCATGGCTAATTTTGTTCTATTTTTGCCCCACCATCATTTTCCCTCCCCTGCATCATTTTAACATAAGTTCTTCTATAAATAGTTCTATATAGATTCATATACAAATGCATATATATATCATGTTTTAAAAATAACCGCAAAATCATCACTGCACCTAAAATTTTTGTTCCTTAACATTGCACCTAAACTTTTTATTCCTTAACAACGTCAGCAAGTGCTAAATTTTCCCTATTTATATTTCTTTACATTTGATTTATTTGAATCAAGTTTCAAAATAGGTCTCTGGAGTTCCTTGAGTCTCTCTTTTTCATCTAAGTTTCTTTCTTATTTTTGTTTTTTCTTCTTTAAGTCTGTCTGTTGAAGACACCAGGATATTTGCCCTATAGAGTTACCCTATTCTGGATTTTAAGGATTGCATCCCTGTGGTGGTGTTTAACAAAACCCTATTTTCCCTATATTTCCATAAACTGGTAGTTGAGGTAGAGCCTTTATCAAATTCAGGCAGGACAATTTGACAAGAGTGACAATTTCATAAGAGTGGTGTGTATTTTTATGAGGAGGCAGATAGTTTGGTTTTTCATCCATTTTTTTGTCTTTTTCAAGTTTTTGGTGTTAAAATTGACCCGGATTTCAGGTGCTGTCAGCCTTACTCATTAATTATAAACTTCTCAAACATGTGAGAAATGCATGTTTACTGTTGAATGTCCCTGAGATTTCGTGGCTGTTTGTTACCCGTGACTCTTGTTAAAATGGTATATCAGGGCAACCAAATAATCAATTAGGGAATGCTTTTCTTTGTAAAAATATTCAAACTAATAAATGAAAACATAATGTTAGAATTAGATATTTACCATTTTGAAATCCCTGATGAAATAACGTACCTAGGTAATAATCAACAACATCGGTAAAATACTAGGTGTAAAGCTAATAGGCTGGGGTGGCTCTGCTGATCTTGTCTGTGAGCAGCATTCCCCTACTTTCTGGGTCTGCATCTGCTCCATGTGCATTTCGTCTTCCTTGGACCAGTAGGCTAGCTGGAGCAGGATTTAGTCATAGCCATGGCAAAAGCGCAAGGGGACAAGATGTACATGGGAGGTCTCATAAGACCTCTGTTCAAAACTGGCACTTTGTTACCCCGTGTCCCCAATTCCATTTATCACATTGCTTAAGGCAAAGTCAGAGGGTGGGGAAGTATTCTCTGTCTTTCACTGGGAGGAATTGCAAAGTTACACGGCAGATGGAGGATGGGTGAAGAATTGGGTCCAATACTTCAATCTACCACAGTGATATAAATGTTTCCTTGCCTTTATTTGCTTGTTTCCAGAATAAAGAATTGATTCCCTAGTATCTTCCAAAAGTGATCAACATTGTTTTAGAATTGCTGACAATTCATGGATTTAATCATATCTAATATATCCAATTCATTTTAGTCATTATTATTTTTGTTATTCAAATTCTCCCTCTTTAACTAGGCCCTGAGTGCTTTTGAGATGACCTCAGGGGTCTTTGATAGTTTCCTTGCTTTCTCATAAGAAAACGTATTCCAGGCTCATGATTAACATCTTCTGTCACAGATCTGAAATCTAGGAACTCTATTTTCTTTTAATGGGAATGGCTATTTTCAGAATATAATGTGAGTTCTCGATGTGCTAATTGGTAATGGCTTTGTTCTTTCTAGATCTTTTAAATAGATGGAAGTAAAAAGTACCTTCTTTAAAACCCCTATATTTATGTTAGTATTTCCAGTTCAAACTTAAAATTACAGGTCTTCACTTATTTTTGATATTATATATGTATATATATGTAGTCATGTTTATCAATATTCCTCCATTATTTCTGTGTTTTGAGTCATAATAGAGAACTTATGATAGCAGGTTTCCATTGAGAATGCCAACATTAAGCTAAGTGATGGAAAGACAGAGTTGTATATGTATGTGCTATCAGGAAGCAGAACCAGGGGTTACTGTAGACAAATTCTGTTACTTCACAGTCTAGCTAATTGCTGATGCACTTGATTCTGGGATATGACAATTTATGGGGAGATGTGACCTGGAAATCAGCAATACTTGAAAACTCCTATATTATGCCAATATTCAACTCAAAGTTAAGAACTACTGACTTACACCCCATCTCAAGGCGTAGTGTAATTAAGAAGCAGCAGCCTCACTCAATCCATGGAGAATTAGGTGTCTCTCCCCGCAGGTTTGACCCTTCACAAGTTCGAACACTGGACTTTTGTATTTGTACTCTCTTACCTTGCAGGAGGGTAGTCAGTGGGGCAGCATGTGAAATGTTAATGGCATTGCTTTGAGTTGGAATTCTGCAGTTTACTGGCTGTATTAATTTCTTGATATTGCTGTAGCAAATTCCCACAAATTTAGTGGCTTAAAACAACATAAAACTATTATCTCGCAGTCATGGAGGTTAGAAGTTCAAAACAGGTCACACAGGGCTAAAATCAAGAATGTCAGTAGGGCTGTGATCCTTTCTGGTGGCTCTAGGGCAGAATCTATCCTCTTGTCTTTTGCACTTTTTAGAGGCTGTCTGCATTTCTTGACTCAAGGCCCACTTGCATCTTCAAAGGCAGCAATGGCCAATCAAGTCTTTCCTGCCTTGCATCACTTTGATAATGACTCTTTTGTCTCCTTCTATCCCATTTAAGGACCCTTGTGATTACATCGGGCCCATCTAGGTAATCCAGGATAATCTCTCCACAGTATCTTAAGGTCAGCTGATTAGCAAACTTAATTCTGTCTTCCACCTTAACTCCCCTTTTCCGTGTATCACAGCATACTCACAGGTTCCAGGAATTAGGAAGTAGACATTTTTGGGGAGGCCATTATTCTGCTTACCGCACTATCTATCTATGTCACTTTTGGGAAATATTTTATCCATTCTGAATCTCCTTCTCCTATTCAGTAAAATGAGAATCTGAGTTTATGTTGTATCTTCCTGAAATTAATATTCCCAGTGATTCTCAAGAGGAGGAAAGAACTGGTGATTAGAGCATTAAGAAAGGTTTCTTCTTGGTAAACTGTTCCCCAGGTAATGTCAATATACCACTTCTTCGCTACATGCTTGCCCATCTTGAAGGACTGCTTTGAAGATTGAGAGAGAATTCATGGAAATACCTGGACACGATAAGGGCCTGATGTCTATTATTTTCTCTCCTCTTTCATTTGTTCTTTTCTTTGATCCATTCTATTAAAAGAGAGAGACTGAATACTCAAATATCAATGAAGAGGCCCCTGGATACCACAAGTCAAATAATTAAGTTTTTGCCTTTGTCTTTTTTTGAGCTAGATTCTTTATCTCCCTAATGAAACTGCTCACATACTCAGGTTGCTCTTTCTGGTCTTGCTGACAAAAGCATTTGGATATAATACTGGCTTTTGTCTGCCATAGACCCACCTTTCAGATGCAAACTTCCCCCTCTGTTTAATATACTGAGATATTTGCCTCATCTTCAAATGTTAATGGTGACCAGCACTTGAACCATGCCTGGAGACAGCTCTGACTCCTAAGCACTGTGCCTTGTCTTTCCACATAGACCTCCTCAGCTATGCATTCCCAGTTCTCTACCTCATACCCTGCCACACTGAGCTTATCTGTTGCCAAGGTCCTGCCCTGAGGCCAGAGGCAAATCATCACACCTCTCTAAAGACTTCCAAGGTGTGATGGTCTCAAAAATTTTGAAAATGGTACATCTAGCAATATCCTAGCAGCATGTACTAGGGATCACAGCTTTTTTTGCCAAAATTAATTACTTTCTTTATATTTTCCTTTTTTCCTGTTACTTCTTGGTATATTTGTCCTGATTTTTAATTACCAAATAATCTATATTTCAGACACTAAAATGTACATACTTATTAATCATTATATTTTAGTCTTGGTCTACCATGGCCAAGAGGGTGATAGAACAAGGAAGAATAAAGTTGGTCCAGGCTTTGAGGTTGCTTTGGACCTGAGGTCCAGAAGAGAGAACACAAGCAAGAAGAACTTGAAGGATGTTTATGAGCTCACAGTTAAATGAATCCATTCAAAGAGTATTTATTGAGAAACTACCATGTACTTTGCAACATGCTAGATATTTATGAGGGGGAAAAAAACTGAATCAATCTTCACTTCATAGAATTTATATGCTTTTGATGAAACAAACAGTTATCCAATGATTATAAAATCGTGTAAACATTTCAAAGATGCCAAATACTATCAAAGATGTTCCATCACATTATGAAAGTGTAATCGTGGGAACTGATCTTCCTGGGGGAGGGGGGTCATGGAAGCTGTAAGAAAAAGAAGTACATAGTCTAAGTTATCATTTAATTTCAGGTAGTGATAAACGCTATGAAGAAAAATTAAACAGAATAAGGGAACAGAAAGGGGTAGGGTGAATGGAACTTTAGTTAATGTGGTCAGGGGAGTCCTCTCGGAAGAGCTATTTGAACAAAGACATCAATATCATGAAGAGTGAGCATCATAATGATACACAGGAAAAGAATTTTAGGCAAAAGAACAGCATATGAGAAGACAGTGAGGTGGGAGAGAGACGGCTCTGAGGTCAGAGAGAGCTAGGGTTCTTTAAGAAAGGGTGAGAAGATGGCACAAAATTAATGAAAGCCACAGTATTCTTAGACATTTATATCATGATGAAGATTTTGGCTTTTAATTCTAAAAGCCTTAGAAGACCATCATAGCTCTTAATTTGGTTTGTGTGCGTGTGAGGGGGAAAGGAAAAAAGCCTGATTTAACTTATGTTTGGAAAAGAAATAGCTGACGTATGGGAAGTTTCTTAGAAGCAGCAAGAGTAGAGATTGGGAGACTTAACTGACAGTCTTTTGTACCAGTCAAGGTGGGAGATAATAACTTGTGTTAGAGAAAGAGAGCGGGCTTGGGGAAAAGTGTATGAAATGCACCATCGCTTTAATCCAGGATCTAATGTGGGATTCCATGGCATTTAATTGTCATTGCTTTATTCTCCTTTAATATGGATTCATTCCTCACTTTCTTTGTCTTTCCTATGCTCAACATTTTTGAAGAGCTGGGCCAGGTATTTCATAGAAAGACCCTCGATTTGAACTTGTCTGAAGACTGCTCAGGATTAGGTTTGGGTTATGCATCGTCGACAGGAGTACAAAAGAAGTGATATAATGTCCTTCTCAGTTCACCATATCAGGAAAGACATGATGTATATTTGTCCCACTGCTGGTGACACACTTGGTTAGAGTGATGTTTTCCAAATTTCTCTGCTATAAAATTACTGTTTTCTCCTCTCTCTTGTTCATAAGCAACTCTATGAAGATTCTTTGAGACCAATCTGATACTCAATAAAAATTCTCTCACTTTCATTATCATTCATTGGTGACTCTTCCTGAATCAATTATTAGTATGATGGTTGACAAATGGTGATTTTCTAACTCCATGCTTTCTTCTACTTGTATTTTCGGCATTCTACTCTAAATAGTAGCCTTTTCTTCTCCCACATTTATGTATTTATTTAATCGTATCACCATGGATTATTTTTACAATCATTATTTATTTTAACGCCCAATGTGGTGGACATAATTTTAACATGACACTGAAATTTTCCAAAAGCTTGCACAGTTTTCTCCTTTTAAATGTGAGAGACACCCATGAATATGGTGGAATATCATTCTCATGATTAGGTTACATTATATGGCATAATTCAGTAATGCCTAAACTTGAAAGGAACAAGCCTCTTCCCAATGAGAAGCACTTAAAACATGAGAGGGATTTCATGTTAGAAATTTTCCTTTGTTGGTTTTAAAAATGGAAGAGGCCACATCACAAGGAATTCTAGTGTCCTCCAGAAGCTGAGAGCAACCTCCCACCAACAGCCAGCAAGAAGATGGGACCTCAGTCTTACAATTTAAAGAGCTGGATTCTACCAACAACCTGAATCATCTTGGAAGTGGATTCTTAGATAGATTCTCCAGATATAAATGTAGACTGCCCAATACATGAATGTGGGACCCAATTGAGCCTGGATTTCTACTCTACAAAACTAAGAAATGGGTGTTACTTTAAGTTTTTAGGTCTATGGTAATTTGTTACATAGGTATAGAAGACTGATGTACTCCAATTGTCCCATATTTGGCCAATGAGAGCCCTTTCAAGCAAATTGCTTTGTCTTTTAGACAAACACCATCATTTTTAAAGCACTTCCTTATTTTCTAACATACACACACACACAAGACACACATACACACAAACCAGAGCATTAAAGCAACGGTGTTATTTATTGTTTGAACTTTCTATCAGAAACTATTGTATTATTACAACTTTATGTGACTTATTTTATATTTTAAATGGGATACTTTCTGCAGTTCATCCAGGTTGATGTACATAGGTGTAACTCACTTTTTCCTTATTATGAGTCATCCATTTGTAAAATTATACCATAATGTCTTTACTTCGTATTGATGAATATTTTAGGTGTTTCCTTTTTCATTTTTTCATAAACACGTTTTCTGGTCTTCATGTAACATATTGCCTCTTCGCATTTATCTAGGACTACAATTGCTGGGCAGAGGATATGTGTGGCTTTGCACCAATTGTACAGTAATGTGGTTTTATTGCTGTTCCATATCTTTGCCAATACTTAGTGCTATCAAACTTTTTAATCTTCATAAATCATGTGGGTCCAAAATGATATCTCCTTCTGGTTTAATTCAAATTTCTCTGGGTTCTGGTGGGCTTGAGTTTATGTTAATAAATTAATTGTTCATTTATATTTCCAATTTAGTGAAAGCCCATTCAAGTCTCTTGCCTGATTTCTGTTGTCTTATTGGTCTCTTCTTACTGATTTATGTTATTAATATGTTCTAAATTTGATTCCTTTGCCTATGTGTTGCAAATCTCTTTTTCTACTTTGTGCCTTATTTTCATTTTTAAATTAATATCTTTATGGTGTCTGTAATGGATGGAATTGTGTTCAGCAAAAATTCGTATGTTGAATCCCTGATCCTCAATTTGACTGCATTTGGAGATAGGGCCATTAAGGAGGTAATTAAGGTTAAATGAGGTCATAAAGGTGAGGTCCTAACTAAATAGGAAGGGTGTCCTTATAGGAAGAGGAAGAGACACCAGTCTGCTCTCTCCCTGCATGTTCAGACTGAGAAAAGATCATGTAAGGACATAACAGAAAGGTGCTGTTTTCAAGTCAAGGAGAGCGATCTCACTAGAAACCAGCTAGTACCTTGATCTTGGACTTCTAGCCTTCAGAGCTGTGAGAAAATAAATTTCTATTGTTTAAGCCACCCATTCTGTGGTCTCTTGTTATTGTAGCCCAAGCAAACTAATATAGTGTCTCTTAATATACAGACATTTTTCAATTTAATTTAGTCCCATTTATCAGTAACTCCCTTTATATTAATATACTTTGTTTTTGTCTTTACTATGATTTCCCATACCTTGTTTCATAGAGAGATCGTTCTATATTTTCTTCTAAATAGTTTAATTTTACCTTTTATGTTTAAGGATTTATTCCACCTAGAATTGTATTTTGTATGATGTATGATAAAAAGATTACATTAGATATTGTTTTATAAAAATATATAGCCATATTTATAATGCACATTACATTCATTATTACATATAGTTTATTATATTCATATGCATTTCATATGAATGACTAGTTGCCCCAGCCTGTCTTAGTCAGCTCAGGCTGCTATAATAAATACCACAGACTGAGTGTCTTAAACAACAGACATTTTTATGCCTCACAGTTCTGGAGGCCGAGAAGTCCAAGATCAAGGTGCAGGAAGATTTGTTTCCTGGTGAGACTCCTTCCTGGTGTGCAGATGGCTGCCTTCTCACTCTCCCCCTCCACGGTGAAGAGAGAGAGAGCTCTGGCATCTCTGCTCTTCTTATAAGGATACTAATCCCATCATGGGGGCCCCGCTTTCAAGACCTCATCTAAACCTAATTACTTCCCAAAGATCCCACCTCCAAATACTATCACATTAGGGGTTAGGGCTCCAACGTATTAATTTGGGGGATATACAACTATCTGTCCATAATACAGCTTTATTTATGAAATAATTTATTTTTTAATCAAACACTACAGTGCCCTAGTCAGTTCAGTTGTGTACTGTGTCTTGATATCTGGAAGGTATAATTGTTGCAACTTGCTCTTCAGGAAAGTCTTGCTATTTTTGTCATATGCTTTTCCATAAATTTTGGAATCAGCTTGTCAATTCCACTAAAATTCTATTGGAGTTTTGATTGTAATTACACTGATATACAGATCAATAGAAGAAGAATGGTCACATTTTTATAGAGACTATCAATAAACATTATACACCTCTCCTTTTATTTTGGCCTTCTTTTATAATTTTCTCTAGAAGTCTGGCACATCTTTTGTTATATTAATTCTCAGCCATCTTATATTTTTGGATGCTATTGAAAAAGGAAATATTTTCTTTAATTATCTTTTTGAATTATGCTGGTATATAGAAAGGCAATTGATTGTGTATATTGATCTTACAGCTCACAGCCGCATTGCTGAACTCTCTTATTATTACTAATAATTTTTCTGTAAATGCTTTTTTGGTTTGCTATGTAAACAATCATAACATCTGAAAATAATTTGTTTTGTTTATATCTTTCTGATTCTTCTCCTTTTAATTTATCTTTTCTTGTCTTACTTTACTGGGCTGAAATATTTAGCATGGTGTTGGCTGCAAATGATGATAATAGGCATCAATGCCTTATTCTTGATTTTAAAGAAAATACTTTAAAATATTTATCCATGTGGTAGAATATTATCTCTAGTTTTTGTTACTCTTGTTGCTTTTCTTTATCAGGTTAAGGAAGTTTGTGATATTGTGATTTGTAATAAGAAATATATATTTGATCTTCATCTCATTTCTGGTACAGAGCTTCCAAAACTCTTGGAATTTCCTGTGATGAGAGCAATAAAGGTGTCTTTTAAAGATTGTATTAATAAGGTGACTTTTGGAAAATGCCTAAGGATTGGGGAGGGTTGCAGGAGAACCAACCACGTGATTAAAGGGTTGGAAATTTCAGTCCCATCTCCCTGACCTCCTGCAGGGGTGAAGACTGGAAATTGAGTTCAATCATCAGTGGCCAACCATTTAATCAATCATGCCTATGTAATGAAGCTTCCATAAAAACCCAAAAGGAGGGGGTTTAGAGAGCTTCTGGGTCAGTGAACATGTGGAGATTTGAAGAGTGGCAGGCTCAGAGAGGGCAGGGAAGCTCTTTCCTCATACCTTGCCCTATGCATCTCTCCCATCTAGCTGTTCCTGAGTTATATCCTTTTATAATAAACTGGTAATCTAATAAGCAAAATGTTTCTCTGAGTTTTGTGATCTGCTCTAGCAAATTAATCAAACCCAAGGATGGAGTGGTGGGAACCTCCAGTCTGTAGCTGGTTGGTCAGAATCACAGGTGGCAACCTGGAGTTGACATGACATCTGAAGTGGGGGGCAGTCTTGTAGAACTGAGTCCTTAACCTGTGGGATCTGGCACTATCACAGGTAGATCGTGTGAGAATTGACTTGAATTGTAGGACACCCAGCTGATGTCACAATTGTTTGGTGTGGAGAAAGAACCCACACAACAGAATTGATGGTCAGAATCAGAAAATTCCATCCCGTTTCTTATTTAGTAAGGTTTTTTGTCATATATTGATGTTAGATTTTACCAAATACTTTTCTTTATCTACTGAGATGTCCTTATAACTATTTGTTTTTTTATCTGTTTATGTATTACACTATCTTACAGACAGTTTACTATTTAATCGAATATGCATTTTTGTGATAAACCCAACTTGACAAACTGCTAAATTTGACTCACTGATATTTAAGATTTTTTGTCTCTAGTAAGAATGTATTTGCCTAAAATTTTACTTCTCTTTAGTACTATGGATATGTTGGGGCAATTGGAATTATCTTCTCCTTAATTGTTAGTTAGTTATAGCAGAGAGCATCAATGCCCCACTCTCAGCACTTACCAGTCCCAGACACACAGATAGTTTTTTACTGCAAATATTAGTGATTCTGCCTGAGGCTTTTCTCTGCCTCTTGGAGGCCAGTATGACTCCTTCCAAGACAGGGCAACAATGCTGCAGAGTAAATGCCCTTGGGAATAGCCCTCAACCAATAATAGATGAATGCCAGTTTACACCCAGCCCAGTTTCCTTTCTCCTAGATGGGAAAATTTGGAGGCATTGAGTACATAATTATCAAGATGTTTCTTCTGAGGTCAGGCTCAGTTGCTCGCAGGCAAGCTGTTCACCAACTTGTATTTTATTGGATTCCTTCTCCTTTCTGCCTTCCTTTCCCACCTCCTTTAGTGATTCTTGGAATTATTTTCCAAAGAAACTTTTCACTCAAATCCTTGTCTCAACTCTAGGTCGGCTTCTGGGGAATCCTGATTAAGACAAAAATACTTAAAAATGTAAAACTATCTAGATACGTTTTCTCTTTGGAAGGACTCTTAACCATTTCAAAATGTCAATGGTTTTAACAATATTTTCTTATTCAGGATACGGTCATATTTGGTCATTTATATTTTTTGACAATTTTTTCAATTACATATAAATTTTCAAGTGGATTGGAATAAAGTTGTTCTTAGTGTTCTCCTATTCACTTTTTAAACTCCACTACAATTCTTCTGTGGCTCTTCTTTCAAACTTGATGTTCATTTGTGGTTTTACTTTATTTTCTCCATCACTATTACCAGAAGTTTGCCAGTGTTATTAGCCATTTTAATGAATTTATTTTTGGCTTTATGGATTCTTTTGGAGTCTTTATTTTATATGTTACTAATTCCTGTTTTCTTCTTTAAAAATATTTCCTTCTTTTTATTTACTTTGGGTTTATTCTGTAGCTGTTTTCTAACATGTACAGTGTATTATTGATGTTCAGCCCTTTTTCTTTTGGAATATAAGCATTTAAGACTATTTGTTTCCTTAATTGCCAGTTGGCTCACAAGTTTTGATACATGAGTTTTTCATTACTATTTTTTCTAAGTATTTTAAATATCCACTATGGTTTCTACTTAGAATTGTGCATTATTTAGAACTTTATTTTAATATTTTATATAGTGTTATTTTTGTTTTAGTTTTCTTTCTTTATTGTTTTTTAACTAATCGTATTGTCATAAGAGAACATGCTAGATTCCTTGATATATGTTGAGATGTGTTTCAAAGCCTATCTTGCGATCTGTTTAAATAAAGGTCCCAAATGTACTGGAAAGAAATCTGTGTTCTCCAGTTGTTGGGTTTGATGTTGTTTATATGTCTAATCTGTCAAGTTTTGAATATTCTTCTTCATATATACTATAATCTGACTGCTTATTTTTCTTGCTTGTTCTATGACCATTAATATGTTAACTCAATTTTTTTGTTTTATTGTTCTCAAGTACTTCTATTGAGATCATAATGGTTTATAATATTGTGTGATTTCGGGTGTACATTACTATTTACCAATTTCTGAATACACTTCATCGTGCTAACCCCCAGTTTTCTAATTTTTATCCATCACCATAGATATGTGTCCCTTTATCCCTTTCTCCCACCTCCTAACCCTCTCTGCCTCTATAATTGCTAATCTGTTCTGTTTATCCACCTGTTTGTTATCTTCCACATGTGAGTGAAATCATACAGTATTTGTCTTTCTCTGTCTGGCTTATTTCAGTTAACATCATACCCTCAAGGTCCATCCATGTTGTTGCAAATGGGACAATTCTGTCTTTTTTATGGCTGAGTAGTATTCCATTGTGTATATTTACCACGTCTTCTTTATCCATTCATCTATAGAAGGGCATCTGGGTTGCTTCCACATCTTGGTTACTGTGAACAATGCTGCAATGAATATGAGGGGCATAAATCTCTTTGGATCATTGATTTCAAGTTCTTTGGATAAACAGCCAGTAGCAGAATAGCTGGATCATATGGCATTCTTATTTTTAATTTTTTGAGAAATCTCCATCTGTTTTCCATAGTGGCTACACCAGTTTGTATTGCCACCAGTAGTGTACGAGGATTCCCTTTTCTCCACATCCTCTCCAGCATTTGTTGTTTTTTGTCTTGGTAATTATAGCCATTCTGAGTGTTCTAAGTTGATATCCCATTGTAGTTTTGACTTGTATTTTCCTAATAAATTTTGATGATAGATTTATTGATATCTCTTCACAGTTTTGTAAATTTTTATTTCACATATTTTAAAGCCATAGAATTAAGTGTATACAGCTTTAGAATTTTCGTATCACCTTGGCAAACTAAAATCCTTATGTAGCAGCACACCTTATCTCTATAACATTATATTTTATATGATATTGGTATAGCCAAATCACCTGCCTTTGCTTAATATTTTCCTGATGTATCTTTTTCAATCTTCTTCTTCTTTTCTGGGTGTCTATATCTTAAACAGTTTTCTTGTAAAGAGTGTACAGTAGAGCGTACAGTTGTATTTTTCATATAATCAGGCAATTTTGATTTTAACCTGAATGCTTAGTTCATTTATATTTATTGTAGTAAATTATATATTTTGATTTATTTTACTGTATAATACTTCTAACTTTCTATATTTTTTCCTGTTTTGTTGACATTTTTCTTGACTTATTTTTCCTTTAGTTGTTTGACACTCTATTTCAGCTTACTCTAGGAAAAAAGTTAATGCATATTTAATGTGACAAATGCAAAAGTTAATACATTAAAATAAAATCTCTGGACACTGTCAGTTAGCACAGCAGTTGCTGATAGCTTCAATGGTAGCTTACAGCTATGGATTTCTGTTCCTATTTTATTTTAGTGTTCTGAGAATTTTTACTATAAAATATAATACTCAGGCATATTCTTATAACTCAGTAATAAAAAGTTGAACCCTATAAAGAAGGGGAAAAAACAAATACTTTACCAAATAATATATAGAGCTATCTATTAGGCAAATGAAAAAGTGTTCAATATTATTAGTCATCAGAATTTAAGTGCAATGACTTACATTTACACACTCATCATAACGGCTAAAGTTTTTAAAATGATGAAAACACTAAATATTGGCGAGGATGCAGAGCAACTAGAACTCATAAACATTATTGAAAACTTTCTAGTAGTTTATCATAAAACTAAATTACATTTTTCTACCTTCTAGCCCACTAATTTACCCAGCCATATTAGCTCAAAATAGATGAAAATATATGTTCACAAAGTTACCGGACAAAAATGTTCATAGCAACTTTATTCACAATAGAGAAAAACTGGAAATAGCCCAGGTCTCCCTTAACAGGAAAATGCGTCAGCAAAAGATGATGTATTCATTTAATGAAGTATCACTTAGTGATAGAAAGGAATATATTAATAATACATGGGAAAACATGAATGAATCTCAAAAAACATAATGAGTGACAAAAACCTTACAGAAATGAATGCATACTATATGTCTCTATGTGTGTGAAACTTTAGAGCAGGTATAAGTAATGATGGAAAAACTCAGGATAATGATTGCATCTGCAGGATGAGGACAGGCTTTCACTGGGAAAGGACACAAGGGAAGCTTCTGAGATGATTGCAATGTTTTATGTTTATGTTACATGGGACATATGCTTTTCTCAAAATTATATTAAAGTTCATTTAAGATTTGTGAACTTATTTGTACATGAAGAACAAGGGAAAAAATGGCAGAAAAAAGTTTAACTCTGGTTGATTTTGTGTGTGCTGGATTATTAGGACAAACAGGGATTACGCCTGCAGTTTCCTTTGAGTCCCATCAAAGATATGGGATGAATGGATGAATGGATGGATGCATAATGGAGCATAGCGAAGTGTTTGTGATATAGTCTAAGTGATGGGCATATGGATACGTAATTCTTTCACCTTTGTTTTATGTTTCAAATCTGTAATAGGTTTGAAATGTTCAGGCAGAGAGAATGGAAGGAGAAAATTGGAGTTAGAATCCTAACTGGTCTTCTTACTTCTCTTGCTCCCATACAACATAATCTGAACATAGCAGATGAAAAAACGAACCCAACAATAGCGCATATAGAGTCATTCCTTTGAGGCCTCCAACGGTTTTCCATCTCTTTTAGAGCCACTCATAAACTTGTAAGGCCCATTAGTCTGACTTCTCCTATTTTACCTTTCTGACCTCAGCATCGTATGGATTCCTCACTCACATCAGCTCACCAATCTTCTTGCTGTTTCTCAAGAACATCCCACACTTTTCTCCTTTGAGGCTCTACCCATGATGTATTCTTCATCTGGACTATTCTTCCCCAGATATCCAGAAGGTTAGGTCTCTCGCCCCTGTCAGGACTTTTCCAAGTCATCACTCTCTCAGAAGGCCTTCCTGCCCTCTCTATCTAAAGTTCCTGACATCATCACATGCTCACAATGTATCTCTTTCTTGCTTCATGTTTTAACCTAGTGTTTATGTGTAATAACAAGCTAGATTTTTACTTATCTTGTTCATTTTTTTTTTAGGATGATTAGCCCTGAGCTAACTACTGACAATCCTTCTCCTTTTGCTGAGGAAGACTGGCCCTAAGCTAACATCCATGCTCATCTTCCTCTACTTTATATGTGGGATGCCTGCCACAGCACGGCTTGACAAGCAGTACATAGGTCTGCACCCGGGATCCGAACTGGTGAACCCCAGGCCATCGAGGTAGAACATGAGAACTTAACTGCTACGCCACCAGGCTGGCCCCTATCTTATTCATTTATTAACCCTTCCCGTGGAATGCAAGCTCCATCATAGGAGGAGTTTTGTGTGTTTCGCTTACTGCTCTTTCTCCAATAACCACAGCAGAGCCTGGAACGCGGTGGGTACTCAGTATTTGTTGAGTGGATATAGAACCTGTCACACTCATATGTTAACCCAGTGCTTATTAAAATACTACACTGCTTCTTCCACCTAACAGAATACATATGGGCCATCCTATCAGAGCAAATGTGGTGAGACGTCAGGCTGGGAGAGAGACTACTCACTGACTGTGTGGTCTTAGTTTGTCACTTAGTCTTTTGGGTCATCATTGTCTTTCTCTTCAAAACACTGTGTTGCATTAAGCTGGATCTCTAAAAATGTGTATGTGGGTGCCCTTGGATGCCCACAGGCATGGCGGAGTTGGGTGGTCGGGTTTCTAGAGCTTCTTCCCCTACTTCAACTTTCCTTTTTTTTTTTTTTTTAACCTATTGGCCTTCCATAACAGATTTCGTATTTTCTTTGCTTCAACTAATTTTTTTTTTTTTAAAACCAACTCAGTTCATTAAGAAAAATCTACATTATTGTATCTGGAGACAGTATTTGTGTAGTTATTAAGAGTGCCTTTCTGAGATCAGAAAGATCTACAGATCAAACCTTGGACTTACCCTGTTTGTGCTTCAATTTCTTCACAGTAAAAAGAGGGGTAGAAATAAAATAGGATATATGTAACACAGCATCTTTGTTTGGTTGGCTTTTGTTTGCTGTTTTGAGATAGAATCACATTAGATCATCCATCTAAAGCACTTCACATCATGATCAGCACATCCTAGATGTTTGATAATTGATTGCCTTGACCTTTGTTACTTATTTCAAGGCTCCTACTAAAACTTGCCTATGAAGTCTAAATGTTGTTCTTCAAATAGTCTATGGAATTATATGTTATAAAGAGACAAAGAGAATTATGTTTGGGATCCTCCAATATATAAGCAGAGATGAATTTTAGAAAAAGATATAATCAGTTGCAAACTTCCTCCTTGCCTGGTTCTCACAGCTCCCTCCTGCCCCTCCAGCCACTATCGAGTATATCTCATCACCAGGCTCACATATGTGACAATGATAAAAAGGTCTGTGCTGGGAACAATATAGTGGGTAATAAATCAAGGTTGGGAAGGGGTACCAAACAGGATGGGACGAGGGGGGGTGGCATTGTGAATAATCAATGCAACAGACTCTGTGGAAACATGGCAAAACATCTTGCTTAACATGTTTAATAAAGCCAGAGAGGGGAAGGCAGTGTTAATATGGAAACAGGCTGTCAGGTTGCTGGAGAACCTTTGCCCACACAGCCAGGGCAGGCTGTGGGAGATGGAGAGAGCTGCCTCCTTGTGCTGGACCCAGCTCTGACCAACTACCCCCACACTGTGATCACTGTCTGGGGTGCTACACATCCTTCCTCCTGACCATCAATCCCAGAGGTTTCAGGAACAAAGAGAAAAGAACTATTTGAAAGGTTTCTCATTGTGCTTAAATCCAGGAACATGTAGCAAAACCACTACAGAGCAAATGGACCTGCTCACCACTTGGAGCAATAGACAAAGTTGCTTAGCTGTTTAAACTGAGATCTGGCTGACACTTGTTCCAGAATGATAGTGCAAGAAAGAATTCCTGAAATACTCTTCTCCAGCCCTCTTGTTTTTGCTAGTGAGGAAATGGAAGCTCAGGGAGAACCAGGTCACAAGGCCACACAGACAGTTAGTGTCAGTAGAGACTAGGGCTTAGGTATCCAGTTTAAGACACTAAATTGTAGAAAATGCCTTGCTTCGGGAAATACTCCACAAATGATAGATCACTTTCTCTTTCCTTTAGTCCTGACCTCTTTCACTTCTCTTTTCTACATCTAGAGCTTAAAGTGAAGGAAAATTGAGCACTGTACTAAGAATCTAAAGGCATTGCTTAGAAAACTGGTTCTTTTGTAGACTGGTATGATTTGGGGCAAATCCTTGAATTTGAGCTTCAGTGTCCTCATTTCTAAATTGAGAAGTTAGTTATATAGGATTCCAAGGCCTTGTATGGGTCTAACATTCTTAATTTGAAGCATTCTTATTTTCAGATTGAATATGACCCATCTGCGTAATGGAAGCAAGGGGAAAAACACAAGAAAAAAAGTGCGATGTTATAATGGCATCTTGTCAGTCAGTAGTTTTGGAATAAGTGTGTTATTGTTAAATTTGGTGGTGCTGTCTTTGCAAGGCGAACAGAAATGTAATTTTTGCTAATTGAACTATAAAGATAATAATTACCTTTGATGTAGAAGAACGCAAAGTCACTCAACAGTGAGCTCTGATTGTATAAATGGAAGCAGTTATCATCAGAGCCCAAACCAGATTAGAAGGGAACCATTCCAATTACATCTGGGTGAGGCTGAAAGTATACCAGGCGGGGAGAGCCTTCTGTACATGCAAAGATATTCCCCTCAGATGAGACAGAAGGATGAGGGGAACATGACGATTTACTGCTCTGAGTGACCTGTGTCTGGGCAGAAAATTAGAATATCTTCAACCAGCACCCTAGCCTGGGGGAGAGGGTTAGGTGGAGTAAAATGTTGAGATGCTGTCCAAGAGATGCTCTCATTCCATTCACAAAGGTCATCTGCACTACTTGATTTAGTGCTCTCTAGGAAACTTTTCTGCCCCTAAAATTTGCACCAGCTACCCTCATTGGGGACATGAAATCCACCTTCTGAGACTCAGGATGCTGAGGATGGGATACACACAGTTCCCATAGCCAGGCTCAGCAGGTTCTGAACAAAGACAGCCAAATGACAGTGAGGTGCATCTCAGACACAGGCCAGCAAAGTCACCGGGGGAGAAGGGACACTGCCTCAGAGCCTGTGGGGCCTGCCGAGCAGGTGGGACATCTGGCATCCTGCCTCTCTCCAATCCTGAGCAACGTCGAGAGATTCAGAGTGAGGTAGTGTTGAATTGAGCAATGGAACAACAGGCCAGCTGTGCCTGAGAGAAATAATGCCTGAGACATCTCTGTATTGTCTTCTCTGGCTCATTCCGATTGCATGTTTATCATGCCTCTTTCCCACCTATGCAAGGACCTCCTGCTGGACAACATCTAAGCTGTGTTTGTTTGTTTCTTTCTTTTGTCTGTTTGTTTGTTCTCCTCCTAATTCTCCTGATTCAAGCCTAACAGTGATCAGGACAAAAAATAGTGCTTAGGAGTTGATTGCTGATTGAGGAATTGATTGAAGATTTGATTGTTTGACTCATTTGGAATAACTTGTCCAAATCTAGCTTATCACGAATTCTCACAGAAACTTGGGAAAGAAACCATTTTATCATCTAGCCTATGATAAGTGAGAATTTTGTTAGGGCTCCTTGTCAGAATATTTTCAATGAGTATTTTATTATACAACAAATTTTCTTTGGAGACTCCCTTCCTCCTGCTTACAGCTCTCACTTGGCTTCTAATTACAGCTCAAGCTGTGCTTCCACCAGCAATTTCATTCCCCAACTCTTTCTAGCCCCCTCCCCAACCAAATCATATCCATATTTTTTTTCCAGAATGCAAAATATAGAAATAAGCATCTGTTTGGACAAAATCAGTTTTCACTTGTGAAAAGTGGATGCTTTGTAAAATCACAGGCAACAAGAAAAATGTCAGAGAATGGAACCAAATGTTGGAGGGATAATAAAACCTTCCGTCTCCAGTTGGATGAGCTGAGGAAGAGGTTTGCTAAAGATTAAATAGGCAGGACATATTCTGACTTCGGTTGGTCTTTAAGTTCCAACATCCCTACCTTTGTTTAGATCCTAGATCTCAGAGGCTTGATTTCTCCCAGTAAAACGGACTAAGAGATTCCTGTCTATACTTTGTGCTATGAGCAGACACGCAGGATCAACCATGTGTAAAAAGGATGTCGGTTTCCTAGTTTTCACGAAGTGGTATTCCAAAGGCCATTTCCTTTTTGATACAAAAACAACGAAAAGTTATCCGGAACCTCACTTCCAAATAGTAATGCTTTGAAAAATTCTGAATGTGATTAATTTTAATTATGTCTGTAATCCATAGAAAGAATGTTGTCTACATACTTGACTCTTTAGTTCTTAGATTTTTTCATCTTTATAATTTAGCTACATGAATGTCTTGGGCAATTAATCTGCCTTGGAGGACCTAGAATTCATCTTTGGCATGAAGTTTGACTTATCTTATGCTATTAATTGAAGGAATGTGAGGTAAAATGCCTGGCACGTGACAATTGAGCTCAACAAACTTATATTGGTTACCAACATTTTATGTGCCAGATACTAGACAAGATGAAAAAGACAGTAACTTCATTGAGCATCTGTAGTCTTGAAGAAGAGGCAGGAAATTTCACATGCTGCAATAACTGGTTAAAAAGCATGATGTACAAGGGATAGTCAGAATCAGAATCTAGCCTGCAGGCTTCAAAGACTTTCTTAAGTCTTTGTGTACGTCTTCACACTTCCCATGGCATCTAGCCCAGCATCCCCACATAGTAGGATTTCAACACATGTTGAGTGAACAGTCAGTTTTTTCAAAAGTTTAGACACTTTTTGCCAAAGCCGATAATTATTCTGCAAACTCTTTGAATTCACAAAACTAGACACTATGTCTTAAGAGAATGGTTTTGAAATGTCTCAAAAGAAATGTCAGCTTTCTTTTTAAAGGTAATTTTAGAGATAAAGTATGTTATATTCTACCATGTATTCCATTTTCTCCATCAGTCTTAAAGCAGAAATTGAATAATAGACATTATATAGTGATATTAAGAGTTCGTATTTTTAGAGGTACTAGAGTTATATATTAGTAAGTTGACCAGTATAAAAACAATACTTCTTCCTTATTAACTGCCTGTTTTCTTCAAGTCAACATCATTCTCTCTACCATGAACTCTGGCCTGTACTTGGAAAAAATGGAGATATAAACTATATCCTTTGACCTTAAGGATTTTACATTTTAACAGTGTTTATAACGTACAGAGTTATGTGATCTATGCAGGCAGAACAGATAACATTATAGAAGCATACCTAATCAAACACGTAAGTGGAGGATTATGGGATTTATATATAATTGCTGCATAAATTGAAGAAGCTTTCCTGGAAGAGGTGGAATTTGGATTAAGTCCTGAAACTAGAGTAAGAACTGATGGGGGAAAGAGGTAGAATGAAGGCATGAATAGCATCAAAAACCAAAGACAGGGATGCAAATAAGCATGTTCCTATAAGGTTGAAGGGCAGGTTGAAGTATTCTTTGAATAGTGCCTCCTAATTGCACAGGATAAAGATAAAACTTCCTAGCCAGGAATCAAATACCTTCAGATCTGGATTCACCCTTCCTTTCTTGTTTTATTTCTGCACGTTCCTCAACGACTAAGCCAGTACTGGACTTTCCAATCTCTATGCATTTTTCTTACTTTCCCCTTATCTTCAAACAATAGACTAATATCTACTTTCCATTTCATTCCCACAAATCAATAATAATTCATCTGTCATAGCACTTACATGAAGGGTTCTTGTCCTCCTCTGAGCCCAGTTATCATTTATTGCCTGTATATTAATTTTTCTTTTTACATACATTACATTGACATTTTAACTGTTTTTTTTCAAAACCTGTCAAATTGGAATTGTAAATATCCTTAGGCCG
Source organism: Equus quagga (assembly GCF_021613505.1). Lineage (NCBI taxonomy): Eukaryota > Metazoa > Chordata > Mammalia > Perissodactyla > Equidae > Equus > Equus quagga. The sequence continues at coordinate 35,787,781 of NC_060275.1, forward strand.
GTGAACACCTTTTAACACTCCCAATATTTAGTCATATACATCTTAAGCATTCAGTAAATAGTCATGATAATCAATTAATTAGCAAAAGCAAAGGGACATATGGAAAGCAGATATCCTTTCCAGCATCCCTGAACTCTTACCATATAATTTCTCTTCAGGCTGTTTCAAATCCTGCGTTGGTTTCTAATGCTAGTTCTACCATTATCTCACTGTGGGACCTCCAACAATCACTTAAGCTCTTGGATCTTCAGAGTTTTTATTTGCAAATAGTTAATAAGAGTTACCTTACTGAGTTTATTTGAAGGAAGAAGGGTTGAAAAAAAGAGGTACTATAAATACTGAACTATTGCTTCCCAACTTCCTCTTTCAACTTTCCAAAGGCAAAACTGTAGCAAAAGAGTATAGGGTTTTTTTGATGCAAATACAAGGAGACAAGGGAGCTGAGAAAATGAACCTCAGTAAGAGAGGGAGCAACGTCAAGAAGAAGACAATCTTACTATATGAAACATTAAGCAGCTGCAATATTGTTCCTCTTGGCAGCTGGATCTTGATGCAACTGAGTAATGCTGAAGGCTACTTAACTTAAAATAATTCATCCTCCGGAGCAGACGTGATCTTCCAGAGCAGACATCATTTTGCAGTTTCTTATGGACTGAATTTGGACACAATCCATCCCCTAGAACTCTAATCCCTTCTTATTATTATAAGGCTTTTGTGATCATATTCTTAGAGACCCAGAATAAGAATCTCCACAGCTGTGGAAGTGGGTGAGTGGCTGGCCCCAGATAACTAAGTTCAAGCAAGGAAATGAAGTTTGCAGCCCACGACTTGGAGTCAGAACTTTTTTCTACGCCTGTGGCTGACTGTGGACACCAGTGTCCCATGCCAAGATAGCATTTAAATACCAAGGGATGAGATACATCACTGCACAGGCATGATGCCTGGCACCCACGCTAACTCCAGATGGCTTGATATGCAGAAATAGCCTTTGGGATCAAACTCAATGTGGTGAAGTCCAAACTCGTGATCTGTCCCTCAAGGCTTCTCTGTAACACAAGTCTCCTCTCCTGCTTAGAGGCGCAACTCACAGTCTGTCAGGGTGCACTCGAATATCAGAAATTATCCTGCGCACTAGCAGCGCAAACATTTACTGAGGTCCTATCATCTGCTGGACGTGGTACTAAGCATTGAGAGTATAGAGGAGTATGGTATGATCATTGCCCACAAATGCTTCCAGTCTGGTAGGGGATAAAGACATATGCAAGAAAACATAAACATCTATATGAGTTTGCATAGTAATGTCATGTAATTTATGTAGAGGGAAGGTGATGTAGAATTTCAAAGCAGGGAGCTACATCTTGAATTCTGCAGCAAACCACTCAAAAGACAAACATAATGTATTAACACCAGACGTTGTCTTCTAGAGCAGTGCTGTTCAGGGGAACTTTCTATGATAATGAAAATGTTCTATTCTACACTGTTCAATATGATAGCCATTAGCCACATGTGGCTATGTGGGCTAGCGTGACTGAGAAACCAAATTTTAAATTTTATTTAATATTAATTTAACTAAATTAATTTAACTTTAATAGCCGCATGAAGCTAGTGACTTTCATATTGTACAATGCAGTTCTTGAATATCTATTACTCATTTAGCACATGAAAACACAGACAGATATGTTGAACTGGCTATGTTCAAGGATTAAATTATTTAGAAGCTGTTCTAATTCCTAGTCCACGAGGATCTTGACCTTATACCAAATCTCATGAGGAAGAAAGGCACCATTCTCATCACACTGGATGGGTGCAGTCACTCTCAAATGAACTTGGGCTTCATCTTCCTTGTTCACTATTATATCCCCAGCAATTAGAAGACTAAATGACACATAGTAAGTGAACAGTAAATGTATAAATGAATTAGCAAATAGGTGAATGGGCACAACGCTCTGTATTGTTTTAAGTATCTTGCCTGGGTGAACTGAGATAAGATTTGTAGTAAAACTTCCATTATCTAGATGAAGAGTCTGCTTTGCTGAGGGATGGGCATGGGTCAGGCTCCTTCAAGCATGGGGCCTGGCACATTTCAAGTGCTCAACCAATATTTATTGGATAAACATGTTATGTTCTGCAATTGCTTCTCCTAGTTAACTATTTGTAACAGAGATTTTGTCCACTTATTTTTTTTCTCATCCCATGGAATGCCTGTTACAGAAACCAACACATACAAAGTTCTGCAAACTTTGTGAACTGAATTACATGGGAAGGCATAAAGGCACTTTTGAGGAATCACTTCTCTTCCAGAGGGAACAAGGTGGACGGGACTAGAAATTGTTTACCTTCTTCTTATACCTTAATTCTCTATGGAGGTTGACCAGAAGTACCTTTACAATATAAAGCATATAAATATCCACCTTGTGCAGTGAGAATTTTGGAGGTAAGCAGTGCAAAGTCCCTATTTGTATTTTTGTAAATTGTAAAATTCCATTTCTGCCTCACCTATCCCTTTTCTGTTAGTTTAATAACATTGCATACATCTTTTATATAGATAGATAAGTCAAAATATATTTCTGTGAAAACCAAGAAAGAGAAGAAAAGAATAAGCTTTCTGCATGCCAGTGTTGCCGATATGGACACACACTGATACGCTTGATCTTTCCCAGTGGAATGGGCACAGGAATTAACCCACACGCTGGCACAGGAACTTCTTGTTTCTGCCAAACGTGTCAGCTGAGATGGGGTTGCTAATTTATTTATGGGGACATATGTCAATGTCACTCTGAGAAAATGGTTCCAGGACACACAAAAAAACTGACTGCTGTCAGGGCTGACCTTATGTGGAGGTGGAATAGCCACCTGTTCACTCCTTCTTGGGAGATCAGGGGATCCAGAGGGCCCTGCATCATTTCAGTCCTTTCTCAAAGAGACTTTCTAACTGACGTTCCCATGGCTTCCCTCTGAGTAAAGTCAGTTCCCCTGGGAAAGAAATGTGCCCTATGCTCCTGTAGTCATTCTCCAAGTATAATCAGAGAGTTGGTTTTGACAGGGTTTGGAAGCAGATATGAGAGTAAAAGGGTGATACTTAACACCAGGTCATAGATGGAAGGGAGGGTGGAAATAACGAGGCTGGAGGCCATAAATCTTCACTGTCTCTAGAGATTTCTATAGACACAACAATGAGGTGTGAACAATGTATGAGGCGCACCTATTCATGTCCTAACCCTAAGTCTCAGATGCATCAACCAGTATAAAAGTCAGTCCCTTTGCAGCACTGCCCACAGTGAAACAATTTCCACCTCTCTGTTTTATGCTCCATAAGAGGCACAGTTTTCCTGCGGGCACCTGAGATCCTTCTAACTTTCTTTAACACCTAGGATCCAAAGCTGCTCACACTCAGCAGGCAATAGAAGAAGTGCCTGTCCTAGAATCTTTGCTTGCCTTCATGTCTCCTGTTCAATAGAATCATTGTCCTGCCTCTGTGATCACTGAGTCTCTGGACCCTGACTGTTTGGGCTTTTGATATCTACCTGCCTAGCTGACTTACCCAGAACGTGGCCTTTGACTTGCCAACTTCCTGTATCTTCCAGCCCACACTTGTGTGACCAAGCCCCCAGCCCTGTCTCCTCCTGGTCTGCCTGAGACTGTTGCTATCTTCTCCTCAGCATGGCACGCAGGGCCCTGCCTTAAACAACAAAAGGATATCTAAGCTTTACTACAAGGCTGAGACAACTGTTAGGATTGCTACCTTTGCCAATAGTCTGGTGGCAGTGGTCCTTGCAGGAAAGTAGTTAGAAATCAAGCTGATATTAGAAATAGTGACAGAGATGCAGAATAGTCTCTGTTGTTGTCAGCCACACGACCTTGGGTGATAGACTTAAACTTTCTAAGCTTCAGTTTCCCCATCTATAATTGGATGATACTAATATCCACCTTGATGGCTCTTGGGAGAATTAAATGTTTGAAAGTGCCCAGGACAAGTCTTGGCACATAGTAGGTAATCAATATGCAGAGGATTCTTTTCTTCCTTCCTTAAAATAACTGAGCATGAGCCCAAGGTGAAAGTTGAGATTCGCTGATATCAGTTTACTCTATTGTGCTGGGACCTCTACTTTTTACACCTCAATTCTGTAGGCATTGCCCTTCTATGTCAGAGGTTCCCCTTAGACAATCTAGGCAGAGGATCCGTAAAGCTCTTTAATGCTTGACAACCCAAACATTAGATTCTAAGGAATTTTCCACCTGAATTCAGGAGTCTTTATTGGTGCCTTCATTAGTTCATGTATTATCAGAGAAGAAAAGACATATGATTAAAGGGTGGGCAAAGTAATCATGAGAAAGACAAGATACAAAGGGATATAATACGTTAAATGCCGTGGAGAGAAGGAAAAGTATGAGGGAAAGAAGTATCAAAAGCCAGAGTGTAGTGGAAGGAGAGAGAAAGAAGGACTGCATTAGAGAGGAAAGGAGGATAGGAAGAATGTGGAAAACCCACAGAAGACAAGGGTTGCTGATACGATTGTGGATGCTACCAGATACTGGTAATTTAACTCCAAAGTGTCTCCTTACAAATAACTTTTACAATGGAAATGCCAATGGAAACAAGAATCTGAGAATTAGCGTCAATTCTCACTTCTTTCAAGAACTATTTCTCTCTTTCTGTCCATGTGGTTTTGTCTTTGCAAAACTCCTTTAGGGCTCATCCTTCAGCTTCCAAGCCAACAGTACAGTCTATCCTTTTATTAGATTAGATTTCACATGCTTTATCCAGCTTTCCTGCGTAGATATAAAACGATCCAAGGTCAAGGACCACATGTTCATTATACCCTCCAAAGAGCCAAGACTAGTTCTGTGCATATAGTCAGTGCTTAATAAACCAGTTACGGTGTTGGCTTTTCACCCAAGTATCTATTTATTCTCTGGGAGAGTTAATGAGTGCTCTAAGCAACTTTTCAAAGAGGCTGGTCTGCATAGGATAGCTTCAGCTGTCATGAACAGCTTTTTCTAGGAATGTGGAAGGCAAGCAAAATGGAAAGCAGGCTCTATGCATTTAGGATGAAGACTGTCTAGCCTGTTATCCAAGAATAGTTTCAAAGGAGACTAGCCTCAGGACTCCAGATACTTCACTTACAATCCTTACACCTGAGTTTGTGTCTCTGCAGATGTGTTTGCTGCTGTTGTTTGCTTTGTCTTTTAAATTTTATTCAGAAGCCTCTTTCCTGGGGAAGATACTCAGACCAATCAGAAAAACCATGGCAAGTGTTCCTTACAAGTAAAGTAGTCAGTAGGTTAAAATGCCTACTTCCCCATCTGCCATCTTGAAATTCCTATGCATTCCCTTTTAAGGAAATTCCCCTGGCAAAGGAAACCATAGTAACTTGTAGTATTATAACAGGAATTTGAATCTGACTGTCCCTGATTTCCACCACTCAAGGAAAGAATCAAATGGTGAGAATGGAATGAGCAGTGGAGTAAAAGACATTATCTGTATGAATTTGGATAAATTGGGTAACCTCGCCAAGCTTCAGTTTTCTCATCAGCAAGATGGCAAGCATTGTATGAACTGACAAATGTAAAATCACAGAACACGGTGCCAAGTTCATAAGAGCTCTGTAAATGTTCACTTATGCCTTCTGGACTGTTTGTGTGTGTATCCCTGTCTTGTAGATGTTATTAAGTATGGCATTGTTGTGATCAAATTGTGATCTGATTCCTATTTAGTCCAAGTGTCTCTAAAAAACATTCAGCATCTGAGTTTGGCAGTGGTAGTGGTGGTGGTGGAGGTGAGAAAGACAAGGAAAAAAATCTAAGGGCACAAAATAAGATTCTTCAGTAAAGCAGAATTTGTGTATTTCCTCATCGAGAAAAGAAACAAGACTTTAATTAAAATACTAGAAATGGAAAGCTTTCCACTTTATCCATAAAGTGATTATATTAAGGCATTATTCCCCTATATCTCTTCATTTCGTTATAAGCTTCCCCAATTGTTCTTTCATGATATAACAAAAGAAAACTAGACTTGATTTAAGAAGTCTGAATTTTTTTAAAGATTTTATTTTTTTCCTTTTTCTCCCCAAAGCCCCCCAGTACATAGTTGTATATTCTTCGTTGTGGGTCCTTCTAGTTGTGGCATGTGGGACGCTGCCTCAGCGTGGTTTGATGAGCAGTGCTGTGTCCCCGCCCAGAATTCGAACCAACGAAACACTGGGCCACCTGCAGCGGAGCGTGCAAACTTAACCACTCGGCCACGGGGCCAGCCCCAAGAAGTCTGAATTTTAATCCCATCTCTGCTTTTTACTATTGAGCTGAACAAGGCCTGGTGACTCAGTAGAGGAATTCAGTCTCACATTCCTCATGTGTAAGATAAGGGCCCTCTGCTACACGATCATGGTTAAAGACAGAAGAATTTAGACCCATGTGGGTACCTTGTATGTAACAGCCATTAAATAATTGTCTGTGGAAGCCAATACTTCTGAGGGAAGGGAGGCAAGTTCCATTTTCTTTCCATTTTCAGATCAGGAAAATAAGGATCAGTGAAGTTAAGTCTCCAATGGCAAAACCATGATTTGGCACTCAGAATGCCTGATTGACTGATGCCTAATTTGGAGCTGTCACTTCTCAATAGTATTGTATTCATTGTTTTCTAAGTAATCGTATTGGAACAGTGGAGGTCCAGTGTCAAAATAGTAGGATAGCCCCAGGCTTGGATTATTAAACGCAGCTAGCCTTTCCCAGTTTGCTCTCCCTTCCCCACCACTGCATCAGCCCCAGAAAGTACAGAAAAGTCATCCCCAAATCCTACACCTATCCCAGGAATGACCTCCACATGCTTGCTGAATTTGATGGACCTCTGGTTTTCTGTGACTTTCTAATCCCGGAGTACAGATTCATTTCCTATTTCCATATTTTCATGGACAAAAAAATGCATTTGTCCTACCACATTTTACACCTCTGAGATCACCAAATAACATCAATTACTGCCAGTTAGGTGGCTATTGTAGCAGTCATCACTGAGTGAATACTCATCATAACTTGCAGAAAGAGTTACAGGTGTTTCAAAAAAGTCCTTTAGACAATAGTAAAGCATCTTTTTAAGGAACACTGACTCATCAATTCTCTTCATGCACAGAAGACAATGTTGTTTGCAAACACATAGGCATCAATGTTCAAGTAGATAAGTAATTAAGAAAAGTCAGAGTAAATTAGCATTGAGGACCTCCAAAACTGGTGTATATTATCGACATTTTCTTTACTATGTATATACAGCACAGTTTTTCATAAAATCTATGTCTAAATAAATCTAAAAGAACTCTCAATTTAAACAAATTTAAAATAAAAAAACAGTGCATCAGAGTGTAATTGGCAATTTTTGTTCATTTGTTTGTTTGTTTTTCATTCATAAAATAATTGTTCCTCTGTGTCTTACAATGAATGTTTTAAAACATGATATGAAGTGCAGCATCTTCTACTAGCAATTCACTTAGAGTTCCTTCCCCAGTAGCTGCCTTGAGCACATTCTCAACTCTTGATTCTGCCTACAAAAGTGATGGCAGTGCCCTCTAAAGCTTGAGGTGAGAAAGCCACTTTCCACTACTTCTTTTCCTCACATAGATGTCTAGTTAGTCAGATCAATGCTCATCCAAGCATAGAGTAATTTGGACAGATCATATACAAAACTGATTTTATAGTTGCTTCTTCAAATAATTAGAATTGTAGTCAATATTATTTTGGAAATAGGTGCCTTGTATTTCTCATCTATAGAATGAGTTTTAGAGTGTTTTGATTTGTGGGCATACTCAAAAGATTATGTAGAATAATACACGCAGATTATACTTTGTAAAAATAAAAAAAATGATACATTCAAAATTTACTGCTCACTCATTATTCTGCTTCCTTATTTCTGTCTGAAGATATTTTTGCTAAAAGTTCTAACACCAAAATGAGATCAGTAGACTTTAAAATTAGTTAAATCAAATAAAGATTTGGTGAAGAACAGCTGGTCAAGGTGCCTTTGTTAAACTGGAAAGTTATGAGGAAACTATAATGAGATTATGTGGAGAACACGGCCCCTCACCCCAGACCCCCTTAGTTTCCATGTTTGAGTGACCACAATCTCATATAGATGGGAACCAACTCCATTTGAGCTTGCAAGGACTAAAGAGAAAGGAAACTCAAAACCTTAGTCAAGACTGCCAAGATTTTGAAATATTATTAGACCTTGGACCATAAATCTGAAGGAAAAAATGAATCAATCAATTCAATCTTTACGTGCAAATCACTCTGCTAAAAGCAAAAAAAAAAATCTTGATCTTCATACACCAACACAAATGATTAAGAGCTAATACAGTTGAATGTAAGCATAATACAAACAATATCTTATGTTTATGTAGCATTTTAAAATTTACAAAGGGATTTCACACACATTCTTATTTTGTCCTCACAACAATTTGTGGAGGAGGTATTATTCCCATGACAGATGAGAGAGATTAATCATTTTCTCTGTCTCACAGGCTAGTTCAGTGGCAGAAGATAGGAACTGTGGATAATTCGCTAGTGCATCTCCAACACCTCGCTAACAGTGTGATACTGTATTTTATGTGACAAAGGAGTGTTTCAAAGAGCATGTGGTATTACAGTTCTGATGAGTAAAATAACTCCCTGGCTAGTTGGTTAGAGAACGCTTCACGGAAGCCATAAAGCTTACTTAGGGACAGAGAGGGTGGGAAAATTTCAAACATCCCAAGGGAGTGGCATATAGATATTCTAAGGAGAAGGCATTGAGAAAGCAAAGCAAAAGCAGCAGGAAATTGTGTGGAATACTCCAGAGGATTCATGTATTGGCTCCATCGTGATCAAATTCATGCATGACCCTTGACTGTTACAATTTCAGAAGTAATCACATGACTTGACCAGGAAGCAATTGATTCAACCCTCTGAATCATGAGGAGCCAGGATGAATTGGCGACATTGCCAGTAGGGACATATTGTTGGATGCGGCAGTATAGCTCTAATGCCTCATGGGTAGACATGAAATTAATAAGCGGGATGTAGAAACTACTTAGTCTGTAGGAAAAAGAAATAATGAAACTGGGGACCCTCAACATGCCAAACTAGTGCAGGGCTGTGGGGCTTGGCACTTGCCTGCCCCTGCCGTATGTATATAGCCGTCAGCTTCCACAGCTAATAAGCAAGCAGGGGGAATGACAGGCTTTACCTAATGAAAATGGTAGCTATCAGTCGGTGACTCAAAAGGTCTGGCTCCAATTCCTCTTACAGTTGATGATTTGATTCTTGTCAAATTAGTGGAGTTGTAACAAGGAGACTGTTTGTGAACGCTGCTGAGTGTTCCTTTTAAATCTCTCCAACTTTTTCTTTTCATGCTTTTCCACAGAAAATCGTGACTACTTGAAAGAGTGTGTGTTCTTTACTTTCTCTCCCAGGGAACAGTGTTATTCTTGACCAAATACCTATTACAAACAGCAGTATCAACTTACAATTAGAAAATCTCGAAAAATCTCTAATTGGGTCAATATTTAACTCAAGAATGTAATGATTTTCATCAATCATTACATTTACCTTTAAATTCTATTCATCATTGAAATGCAAAATTACAATGTGTACTCATCATTTATAGTCTCATTGTACTCTACGTGGCTTCTAGTTGTGACCTGATTGGTACTGAAGTAAATTCGGCCTCAGATGAATGCTTTTCATGACAGATTCCCTTCGACAACATGGTTCAGAGAGCAAGAATGTACAGTCACTTAGCTAATCTGACTTAGATGGGACAGCACAGTTTATCTTTAACCTACAAATTACCCCTGTGCTCTGAAACATTCGAACTACACTGGCCACACCTCTGACCCCTCCCCCTCACAGTGTCAGAACCTCCCACATTTTCTCATCTCTAGTTCTCACAATTGGAAACACATAATTTTAACAGATACTTTAAAATATTTTAACAGATTCCTCAAGATGTTAGAGGTAGACAGAACAGGAATTTTCATCTTATTTTAAAGACAACAAAACTGAGATGCAGTCGGGCAAAGGAGTTTGAAAAGATGTTTGGAGACAACATCCCTCTGCCTGGCTCTGAGTCCAGTCCTCTTTCCATCACTAATATTCTCTCTATGATTCTTTTCAACAACCACATGACTTAAAATCTGGTCAGAGAAAGCTCTAAAAGAAAGGAACATCAGAGATCATATATAAAACTAACTGTGGTCAGAGCAATTATGCAAGTTTCCTAAAGCCATAAAGGAAGTAAATGAGGGAATATGAGCTACAGATCAGGACTTGTGAATTTAGGCGCAGTGAAGTGGGCTTCTACGCACTTTGAGGCCTCATCAGAAAAAGGTAACGAAATTGGGTAGCCTTAAATCACGCTCCATGCAGACTTTTGAGCATAGCCCAGCAGTCATCCAACAACAAGCAGGAGAATGGTCAGCTCGTCCACTCTGGAATCCCAAACAACAGCTTCCGCTTGAAACGAGTGGCAGAAACATGAAGTGCTTACAAAGAAATCAAATCAAATCAAATCAAAGCAGCATTTGACTCCTTAAGGAAATGTTCCCGGAGACAGCAGCCAGCATGGCTGTCATGTAGGGATGTGTGGTGCGTAGGCAGCCATCCATTCAGGCCACTGGCTACCAACAGCTGACTCTAGGAGTAATATTTGAATCTACCCTGAGGGGGGCCAGAGCCCACAGACAGCTGGGCCATCTGTTCCGATAATACCACATTACTCTCTACACTCAGTAATGAAGGCTCCTGAGTAATCTTTCATCAGAATGACTTCACGGCATTAAAAATGTATTTCAATACATAGCTTGTTTAAATATTTAACCCTCTTCGGCTTTGAGAGATTGATTCAAAGCCGCAGTGTTTATATGGGCAGGAAACATTGATTTTCATATGCATGCATGCATTAATTCAGGAAGACTTGGGCACACACCAAAGGTTTTGATAAATGGATCTTTAAATCTCGGACTTTAATGGAGAATATTGGTTTGCCGCCCAGACCCCAGCCCTCTGCCAGGATTTAAATATTTTCAATTCTCTTTTCCCAATGGTGAGGGGAGAAAGTCAGTAGATGAACAGATTTTAGAGAATTATTTTGGGTGAAGTTTGTTTACACAACACAGACACACACACAGAGATTATTCATTTTGCTGGCCTGCAGTGGGAGCTATTTGTGCACAGGGCTGTCCAGCTTTTATTAGATCTGTCTGCAGCTCACCTTTTTCTGATATTTTGCCAATAAATCTGAAGACTGTAGTGTATATTCCACACATGAAGGGCCGAGTGACAGAAAACCCTCTTATGAATTTCTTTGTGTGGTGACATCATTTAAACTCACCCCACTACCCAGACTTACCTTATTCATTGTCCCTCCCCTCACCTTATTGAGGCTGTCATTCTGGGAGTTCTGGTTAACTCTAACCATCTTTGCAAACTTAAACACTTCACTGGGTTTAGAAGACCAGCCTTGATGTGCAGGAAGGACCATAAGACTCGTTGTAAGATGTCCTTAGCTCTCAGCTCCTACGTGTTGGATAAATAATCACTGTTAACATCATACATATACTCCCTTCACCACTATATATTGTCACTCAATATTACTCTGTTCATCCTCCCTCCAAATATTAGCAATAGTCCCATGAGATATTTAGCTAACCTTATCACCACTAAGTGGGAAACAAGCCTCAAAGAGTTTAAACAACTTTTGCAGTGCAAACAGCTGGTAAGTGAGTAAGGTGGAGCTATGACTTGGCTTTTTAAATAGTTCATCATGTTGGTGGACACTGTTCAGTCTTCTAAGACACATATCCATGATTAATTAGCACAACTAAATCAAGATCTGGTCATTGTATATTAAATATCAAATAACGTTTTGGCATCGCGAATACAATGATAAATAGGATAGAGTCCTGCTTTCAAGGAAACTAGAGAAAGAAAAGGGCTTTGAAGCAGAGAATTAGAAAGCGTTAGTAGAAGTAGAGCAATAAAGATAGCAAGGATAAAATGGAAAGACAGGCTCTGCAGCGATGACCAAAACAATGAGTTAAGTATTAACACAGCCCAAGTACAGACTTTCTCCACATATTCAGCAAGAGAATCAAGACCTAATAACCTAAAGTATCCATTGAGTATAATTAATTAACTTCTCTTTCATATATCTAAAATGGTACTAGTTGTATATTATTCTCTAGAGAAGTAAGAAAATGGTTGCTTATCATTTGCTGTGTTTTGTGGTTGACTTTAAGGGATAATAAGTGAACTGGACCATGTAAAGTTTTCTAGAAGAGAGAGAGAGAAATACGAGTTTTTTATGTTTATCTACATAATACATACACGTAGTTTAAAAAACTAAATAATTTTAATGGCAGTCCCAGGTCCCTAGTTTGTCCCTGTACAACCACTCTTGCCATGTCTTCTGGTCATCATGCCCATGTTTGTAAATGTTACACAGGTAGTGCTGTATCTTGTATTGATTTTAGACATTATTCCTCTTACAACATCTGTATCTCATCTTCCATGTATATCCAAAATAGCAAGTCACTCGATTAGTTAAAACAGTAGTGATATTCACATTAAAATAATTATGTAAATATTCTTCACTACAGAGCCAAATAATATATTATTATTGCATTCCCTTTCTTTACAGGGGTTTGCTTTCCATCAGTTTTCTATATACCTTTCCTTTTCTCTCTTGCTCTATCCAGTAAACCCAAATCCTATAATTTGCCTAAATGCTCTATAATATTATATATTCCATTATCTCTTTCTTATCCCTTGAGGACTTCCCTACCAGACCTCTCTATCCTCTTACTTCAATGTAGACTTGAACCCTCTCTCTAAGCATGTTTTCTCATTATGGTCAAAGGAATTCTCCTACATGCGCTCCTGGTATGAGTACAGTCTCTCCTGGATATGATGTCTTAACATTTCTTGATTGACTAACTGTGTATTTCTAGAGCACATCATCATGTTGCTTCTCACAAAAGGGCAACTGGTAGGTAAAGTTTTCTTAACCTTGCTTGTTTTTATTTTGTCCTCACATTCAATTGATAGTTTGGCTGGCTACTGAATTCTAGGTTGAAAATTAGGTACTGAAGTAGAATTATCAAGTATTAGAAGTATCAGATGGAAAAGACAGCTTGGATCCAGTGAATACTCCAAGGATTAAGCTCATTTAAAGCAGTCAAATGCCAGTTGAAGATCCTGGCATCTATCTTCCTTCATGATCTGCTCTTTATGCATTTTGTTTTATGCTTTACAGTTTGGAGATCATTCTCCTTGATAGATAAAATGGAAGTAAAATAAGAGATGAATGAATCATTCTGCCTTGGCTGTCATTTTTTAACAGTACCTTATCTACCCTAAACCATGTTCTTCTTCCAGCTTTGCACAGAGTGAAAATCACCATTTTCCTGAACCCAATATTTTTCTTACTTTTCACCTCCTCTGGTTTTTAACTTTCCATGTGAGCTTCCTAAAGATACAAGGGACTCTTTCACATATCTACTTGCTTGCCTGTCTCTCTTTCTATCTTTGCTGCATGTTCTTTATAACATGAGTTCATCAGATAATTCCCATTGTAGTCACTCTACTCCTCTAGGGAAGAATTGAAAATACAGAGAGAAGTAAGAATGTTTAAAATCAGCTAGTGTTTTCCCCTTCCAGGAGATGAATGCACACACCAAGCATCAGGAAAACATATGTACAAATTAGCCAATGTGACCACTGCTATGAAGCATATAAGATTAACATGGAAATGAGGAACATAAAAGTAAATTTTGTTACCATTGCTGCCCCTAAGAAGGTAGCTGGAAACACAACTGATAACAAATAAGAGGCACAGAGAAGGAGGCAGGAGTCTGAATACTGATTCAGCCAGGTAAAGTCTACATAGTAAGCCATGCTGTCCATATTGCCTATTGGTACCCTTACCAGGCAGATCAGGGGAGCTAGGTTAACTATTAATAGCCCATATTTTCCCCTCAAAGTTGTTAACTCTAAGATGACATAGTCATATTTCCCTAAGGTTCCTGTCACTGTAACTCTACTGAACAATGTTTCTTGTTTATCGTAGTCAGTTATGGAAGCTTATAGTTTCCTCATCCTTATGAAAGGCAAATTTATCAGCAATGAGAGTCAGAAAAATGCCATATGCTGGCTTTTGAAGAAGTAGACCTCAGGAAGATTCATTTATGCATTTATTTATTTATTCAATTATTTAACAAGTGATGTGTGTGTCTTAAACTCTTTCAGTGTAATAGCATGTAATATCACTGCTTTCATGTAGCTTATAGTCTAAAAAGGAGTACAAAAATTACATGAATACTTTGCAATGAATTATCATTGTGATAAAGGCTTTGAGGAAAAGGCAATTACACTATAAGTGCATTTGATGGGAGGATTTAAGCTTCTCTGAGGGATATTTTAGCTGACCTAGCTGATAGATGAATAGAGTTCGCTGGCAGAAGGGAAGGGGGAACACTATAGTAAGAAAGAGTAGTTATGAGAAGGTCCAGAAGCAGGGAGCATAAAAATATTCCAGGATTGATGGAAGGCTCATGCAGTTACAGAATAGGATGAGTTGTATTATAAGGCACGAGAAAAGGCTTAAAAACTAGGAAGGTGTCATATCGTACAGGGCTTTTCAGCCTGTGTGAAATCATTTGAAATTTTCTTTCATAGCAAAAGGAAGTTATTTAAGAATTTTAAGCAAGAAAATGTCTTGAATGGATTTATGTCAAAAAATATTCCATGGATTTCTTTGCAAAGAAAGATGTGGGGGAGACAAACTAAGACGCAATTGCAAGAGGCCAGAAAAGATATGATGCTAAAATGTAGATGATAGTAACAAGGGAGACTGTTTATATTTAGACTGTAGGGTTGCAGTACAGATAGAATAGGTGTTATTGGCATGTGAGTAAGAAGGAGAACTGAGAAAATCTTAGACCTGCTCAGTTATATCTATATTGAGTAGCCTAAAGAGCTACTGGTAGAAGAATAGAAACAAAAAGATGTGATTGGGTAAACATGTTAATTTTGTTAACATAGACTGGGTAAAAGAGAAGAGAAAGTTTGAGAAACCTTAAAGAGAAGAATGAAAGATTTTGAGATAAGTACCCTGTGTGTGACACACACACACACTCTCACAAATCTCTCTCGTCCTCTCTCTCTCTTTCTCTCTCTCATATGCATACACAGAGAACAAGCATAAAAAAATTCATTATGATTTTTATATTTTATCATGTATTTTTGGGTGGTTTGAGAAATTTTAGTAAAGACTTAAATTGACTAATTTTTTTTTTAAATGAAAGTTGTGCTGAGACTGGACTGTTTAGGTAACTCAGTTTTATTCAGGTTACAGAGGACCTAGTAATTGATTTGATTTGAATTTTAAGGAAGAGAAGATGGTCAAGTGTAACACTCAGGTTTCTTACTTCAATGATTGCAGAATGGTAGTATCTTCTGCTGAGAAAAATATGAAAACATTTGAAAAGTCTTCTGTCTGCCTCCCACTCCCTACACTTTAACTTTTTTCTGTATCATTTTTGTGATCTATGTTAGAAAAACTGTAACCATATATTTTGTGTAGTGATTTTCTGTATAGTATCTTCTCACAGTGATATCACTTTGTTCTTCTTTTTTACTTAATCGCCAAAGTGCCTTCCACAATAATATATCAGACGAGTTTGAGGATTTCTGTTCAGGAATATAATGGTACTTTGATTACAGTGCTATTTCCTCATGTCCTTTATTTAAACAGCTTTTTTTTTTTTTTAAGGCACAACCTTCATTTGTCATCTTCTAATGATTTGCCTGGCCTCACTAAATTTCCATGACTCTTTCATCACGGCATTTACATTTTAATATCAAATTTTAAATTCATTCTTTGGATAATAAGTACTCAGTGCGTTGGTGGAGATGATCATTCTTTTTCTGTTCCTTTTTCCTTTCATTTATTTTTTTTATCGTTCTCTCAACAAAATTTTCTGAGTGTCTGCTATGTACTAGACATTGTCTAATCACTAGTTTTGTGAAAATGAACAAAGCTTGTTTTCATAAATCAGCATTCTAGTCAGAAGGGAAGTGATAGAAAATAAACATGAAAAGAGTATATGAAGATATGTGATGTTCTGATAAATAAAATAGGGTGATATCACGGTGACTTGGAAGCTACTTTAGTTTGTCTAAGAGGTGACATTTAAGATGATAATAGATTAACAGGCCATATAAACCTTGTGAAGGTCATGAGGGAGAGCATTCCAGGCAGGGGAGATAGATATGAGAAAGGCCTAACGGAGCAATGAGCTTGGGTTATGTGAGGAAGACAAAAAGGGCCAATATGACAGAGCCCCAGTGGGAGGGGGAGGAGTGGTTAGCGATGAGGGTCAGCACACAGAGAGCTTTGTGAGCCAGAGTCAGGGGTTTGAGATTTGCCCAAACGGGCTGGCACATCCTGAGAACAGTTTGAGCAGATGAGTAGCATGATCTGGTTTACTCTTTTAAGACCACCTGCTGCCTTTTGGAGAATAACTTGAACATGGACATGTGGAGAAGCAGGAGGCCAGTAGATGTTTATTTTGAGAGTCCAGGTAAGAGATTATTAATACATGAATTAGGGTGATAGTGGAGAATTAGAGGAATAAACCAACTTGAGAAATGTTTTAGGGGAAGAATTGGTGAAACTCATTATAGGAGACATGGTGAGTTGAGCAAAAGAGAGGTAACAAGGAAAACTCCTAGGTTCTTGACTGGTACAATGGAGTACATGGTGGTATTTTTTTTTTTTTTCAAAGGTGGGGAAAGCTAGGTTTGGGAAAGAATGTTTTAATTAAAAACTAAGAGTTGTCTGTTTCTGTTTTGGCCAGGTAAAGTTTGAGAAGGCTACTAGAAATTCATGTAGAATTTTAAAATATCAGTTGATATTCTAGTCTAGAGTTTAGGAAAAGCCCAGGATAGAGATGAAGTTTTTGCAGATTTTTGTAGAGATGCAACGTAAAGTTATGAGAATAGATAGTCATCTAGGTCACACAGGAGAGTGAATGGAGATGAGGAAGATACCAAGGAAAGATCCCGGAGCATATCAACCTTTATAGGTCTAGAAGAGGCAGAGAAGCCTGGGGAGATAAAGGCTAATGAGGTAAGTGAAAACCCTAGGTAGGAGGAGAATGTGTTCCCATTGTGGAAGTTGAAGAAAACAAATGGTATTTCAAAGAAGAGGGATCTCAATAGTTGATTGCTGCTGATAGATCAAATACTATAAAAACAGACATGTAAGCATCAGTGCACACCCCATGGAACATGAATGATGTTCTAAATAGGCAGACATGTATTTTACTGGGAAAATTGCTCAGCATTTTTTCATCTATACGAAATACGTTTTTCCTTGACTCAAGCTGTCTTCCATTGGTGGTTTAATTAATTTTTTTTCTTTGTTCATCAAAATCAGCCACAAGAGAATCCTCAGGATAGTAATTCTGTTCAGGGTAGCAATGACCCCTCCCACTTTCTCCCATTTCTTTGATTTGTGCTCCAAGGTGAATTAACAAAAATGAAGAGCAGCTGGTAGGACTGGCAAATCAGTGCAGATTAGCGTTAGCTGCTCAGGCTTCAAGGAGAACAGTAGCATTTAGGAGTCAAGATTTGGAGTCAGACAGAATCAGAATTGAGTCCCATTTCTGATACTTACTGTGAGCCCTGGTCAAACTACTATACCTCTCTAAGACATGATCCTCAAATGTGAAATAGGATCAATGAAATCGACCTCCTAGGGCAAATGTGAAGATAAAATGAGTAATAAATGCTAAGTGTTGAGCACAGTGCCTGGCACATGGTAACTGCTGCATAAATGTCAACTACAACCAAGAAAGATCATAACTGTAGTTTCGAAACTGGCCCATGAAAGGTGGGGAGAACAGGAATCAGATCAGAAAAGCATGGAAGGTGGAATAACATGGGCAAATATAGGGAGACCAGAAGAGAGGAATCCATTTTGACTGGAACAGAACTTACTCAAAAAGCAGGCTTTAACAATCCTGTTTAGTTATATCTTGGTTTCTTAGTGAAATCTCAGAAGAGGCATGGACTTGCCTCCAAACCTTCAGAACAAAACTCCTGGTAAAAGTCTCTCCTCAAGGAGTTAGAGTGCCGACTCAATAACCAGCCCCACCCCGAGTTGTTCCTGCTTATTTACAGGTCAGCAGCAGCTCTCGGAATTCTCGCACAACGTGACCCGTACGCAGTTTTAATTTAGCTCTCTTTCCTTTCTCCTCCTTTTCCTCTCCACGTTGTCTAAGTGCTAATAATAATAATTCAATTTAATAACATCCATCCTCACAGAGTACTCAAGCCCATCCGGTCCTCAAGGACACCTAACCCTTCCCGGGCTCCCCTCTCCACTGCTTTATCACACTTGAAGCACATCATAAACTACGTCTTCCCCAGACCTTGTCATAAAGGGCGAGGCCGACACTGCAGGAACGAGGTCAGGGAAATACAACCTTGAACTGTTTTATCTCCTCTCCTCCCTCTTGCATTTCCCTCTTCTCTTTGACCAGTACTTTTCCTTAGCAGTCAGGAAGAGAAAAAGCTTAAACTCTTGTTCCCAAAGGGGTTTCCTGGAATGGTTCACATTCTGTTTGGCAATTGAAACCCAATCTAATATGAATGCATTGATAGCTGCCTCAACAGTCATTAATTTGCTAATAGAAATTGCTTTTGGATGATGCAGGTCAGGATGATGGCCTCAGGTTTGTGGATAAAGAAATTGAAATGTGAAATGTGAAATGTCTTCTACACAGCGACAGTGCTGAGAGTAAGGCAGGGAAAGGACCCACTTATCTGGCAGTCAGCTCTCTGAAAACTTCAGCTTCCTGAAATATAGGAAAAGAAAAGTAAAAGGTTAATATAATATTTATGAACAGCCAAAATTATTATAATAAAATGTGCTTAGAAATACTCATGTGCTTGATTCCCATGATTTTGCTGGATTCATTTATTCTCAGTTGACACACAATTTTAACAACATTGTATATTTTGCCTCCTAGTACATTAAAAAAGAAACTTTAAAGCTAAAAATGGTGTCAGATAATAGTTGAAAATTATTAAGTACAAATTATAGGACAGACATTGGTATTGTTAAGTCCTTATTTTCATTATTTGAATCCTTTTTTTCACCACATTATGGATGAGAAAACTAAGACTCTGAGAGACTGTATCATGTAAACAAGATCACATGGCAGGTTAAAGGAAAAGATGCAGGGTAACTTCTTACTCCATATGTCTGAAAAAAGCAAAGATCATATCTGCTACATGAAATTGCTTTGAGATCATGTGTGAATGTCTAACAAAGAACTAAGGAAAGATAAATAGAAAGCATCTTATTTTTGCGGAAATTCCTAGGAACAGGGCATAAGTTAAGCTGTAATTGTGTCTTAATGAAGATTTCTTGACAGCCAGTGAGAACCTGGCCAGACTGGACAGAGAACTGGGTTAATACAGGCAGTGTTCCTAACTACATAGTGCTGAAGCCTTTGCTCTGAGACAACACGTTGTCCTTAGTTCCTTTTTTACCAGAGTCCAATCTGTAACACTAGATTGTAGACATTAGATTGTGTAAGACTCGGTGTCACTCTCTCTTGGCATCTTCTGCAGTGTTGTACAGTGCTATAAGTCCACTCATGGATGCACACTACCTAGCCCAGGGCCACCAGTTGATGCATAAAGATGATCCTTCCAGGGATTTGGAAGAAGTATCACCATGTGGGTGCCAAATTGTGAAATAGCTACTGGAGTCTTCAGTACTTTCTACATGTTCTCCTCTGAATTGCACCGATCTCTCTATTAGTGATTTCTACCTCCAGAGATCTCATGTTGTTTTGCTTTCTACAATTATATCCTATATTAACAACATATCTGACAACTTTTGCTGAAAACTTACCTCTTTTCATTGAAAAGAACCTGATCAGAATTCACTTTTAAGAACAAGGAGCAAATATATCTGTATACATTGTAGTGAATGCTGTGGTACTGTGGTATGCAGCTCTGATCCTCTCATCCTCTCTAAAGAGTAAAACCCTCTTTCTTCCAGGTTGTGAGAATATTAGCAGCTGATAGATCTCAGGTGACTTTCTCTATGGGAATTACCTTGACCTGAAGAGAGTCATCTTGACCAAGGTCATACCCCTTCCCAAGAATATTCCATATCCAATAACCTGTCTACATGAGGATATAAAACCCAGGCTCCTTTGGTCTCCGTGTGGAAGTATTCTGAAAGGCCATTCCAGGTCAAGAGCTGTCATAGAATTATCCTTATGCCTTTGTTGTTTATGCATCAAAGTTATCTTCATCCTCTACCCAATTCTCCACCCTTTAGTCTCTCATAAGAGTGGTCTCCGGAATACCGGAATTGAAATCTATTCTAGTATGGGCTTGCTTTTCTTGCCTGGCAGACCTGATTCATCAGTGATATTTCAGAACTTGCTTCCTATGTTGTTTCTAATACAAGGGACTGTATCCTGCAAAATACTGTATTAGATCAAAGGGGCCTCTTCACAACAAAGAAGGTGTGGCAGTGCACACACGACCATGGATGGGATCTGCCGGTCCTATCATATTCCATGCCACCCAGACGATGCCAGACTGTTACAGTAAGTTGCAACTGAGGCACCAGTGTGGTGATGATACCCTATGAGGAAGAAGTGCCATCTTCTAGGACACATCACAGATCCCAATATGTAGTATCATAGGTCTGGAATCCAAGAGGCAGAGCTAAGAGGGGCCCACTTACTATCAGTTTCAGTAACTCACTTGGGAAATTTGTGCTCCCCATCCCCCATATTTAGGGCTTCGCAAAGTTAAAGGTCCTGGTTCCCAGAAAGGGAAGTCCTCTAACAGGCAGAAAAGCAAGAATACTATTAAACTTTAAGCTATAGCTCCCACCTCCTAACTTCAGCTTCTTTGTTCCAAGAATCCAGCAGGAATACAAGGCAAGGATTATAGATCCTGATCATCAGGAATAGATATGGTGTTGTTACACCATGCAGTCAGAGAAGAATGTGTCGGGTACCCAGGTCATTCACTTGGGAACTTCTTGGTATCACTTGGCTCAACTTTGACAAGTATCAGTTACCATCTTAAGAGCAGCAGTAATGGGAGCTCTAATCCATCCCACTCAACTTTATCTTATACTTCAATAGTAAAAGAGGCCCATCAGAATCCCAGAGGATCTCATTATACAAAGTGTATGTGAGTTTAACAAGGGGTTAATTAGCATAAATTATAGTGGATGCTGTGGTGTGCTGCCCAGATCTCTACCCTTTAAGACAGAGACACTAATTCCTCAGTTGCTAGGGTTTAGGATCTTGAAAGCCCTCATCTTAGTAGCTCTACTGTAATTTCCTTCTGCTGAAGAGAACCACATCACGCAAGGGTACACTCTCTTCGCAGAGTCATATCTAGTGACTGATGGATGTACATTCCCCACAACTGTATCTCCTGAGAGTACTCCCCAATAAATTTGATGCATGCCAATATATGTCTCAGAGTTTGTTTCCAGAGGACCCTAACCTTGATATACCTTATCTATCTCTACCGATCCAGGAAGACTTGAATTAAAACAAAACAAAACAAAGCAAACAAACAAAAAGCAATACTTTTGCCCTCCAAAAAGAAGTTTGAACATAAGATGAGTTTCCAAGTAACTCTACCTTTCCAGAGAGAGATATTTGGGGAAGGGGATACTTTCAGGAGGCTAGTAAGTCACACTTATGCTTTGCTCTTCTAAATGCGATCCAAGCACTAGCAGCATCAGCATCACCTCAGAGTTTGTTAGAAATGCAAAGTCTCTAAGCCCCTCCCAGACCTATTGAATCTCAATACGCATTTTATAAAATCCCCAGATGCATTGTGTGCATATTAAAGTTTGACTAGATCTGCTCTGGACAGTGTTCTTTAAGTTTTTTGGATTGCACATTCATATCATTAAAATAAGTAAGTATACACTCACAATATTTATATTATATATAATAATATGACATAATATTTATTGCTATATATTTACCACTTATTATAGGTGATAATATATAATATGTCTATATAATATTTATTGTTTATAATGATATTGTGTACCATTATACTAATATGTCAAAAACATTTTAAAAATTCACAAATATAGACTAAAAAGAATAAGGCAAAATAGCAAAGGCAATTTTCATAATTTCCTCCCACTCCTCAATAGATCATCACGTCCCTCCACCTTGGATGTGTATATTCCGCATTAGAGATTGCTGCTCTATATGCAGGCACATCTCAATCCTGTACATTAGGAAGGGATTTAGGAGAGGGATTAATAGGAATCTCAGAATTTGGGAAAGACAGGGATTGCTTTCTCTATGGTTGGAGAATGAAAGAAAATTAGAGCGCTTCGAATTGGCATAAAGTGGTGACAGCAACTAAAACCACTGCCATTTCCAATAGCCTCACAGATTCAAGGGATAAAGGAAACTTTTACTTTGTTCTCTGTTTTGTGTGATTCTAGTCCAAGATGTTCACCAAACTTGTCCATTTTTCACATGGGATGCTTGCTATTTGCAGGTATCTGATTGAATTTTCAGCAGCTGCTTAGCAGGTCATTTCATTTGTCAGGTAGACGAAAGTAATGAGAATTTATCAGCCCCTAGTTCAGATTCACAGCTGATCTGTCACCATGCATTTCTATAAATATTGCTCTTATTTACTCAGGATGCATTTCAAATTAGCAGGAGATTATACACACACGTATTTTATGCATATATATACATATATATTATATATATATATATTTGGGTTTTTTATACACACACACATACATTATATATCCAGAGGAGGGTTTATAACTCCATTCCTCATTCACCTGGCATGTCAAGATGTACAAATATAGTGAAGCTGTGAGTGCCTGAATTGACATCTTCAATGATAATTGCATTAATGCTGAGGCTCCGGAGGTTGGTGTGGAATCTGTTCAGGACCTCTGGCATGGGAGCTGAGCTCCATTGTTCCACAAAGAAGAAAGCACCCTATAATTTTGCTGAAAGCAGAAGGGCAGCAAAATGATATTGTTTAGAAGCTGCTCAAAGTATTAGCCACTATATCAGCTGCTTTGTCAGCCTTTCTGTCAGCAATGGAATGTTGCACAGGAATGTTACTCTCCCCAAATGCAAGACAATTAAAATATGTGAGTGAGTCAGGAAGAGGGGGGTCGTGGGAAGGAAGCAAGAGGTTTTGCTTTACTAGAAAGGAAGTGATGCAAGAACTGATACCAGCAATAGTCAACATGGATCAATATTCTATGTGGTGGTTGAGGACATTGTTCTGGAATGTCTAAACTGAATGGCCCAGTAAGCAATCACAGGTGAAACATTTCCTCAAACCAGTTTCGTTCTGAACTCTATTAGGATTGTGTGGAAGGAGCCATTCACGATGGCTCCTCAAGTTCACTCTTTGTCAGTCCTCCTTAACTCCATACGCAGGCAATGGTAGTGAACCTACAAAAAGAGAGAATCCATGAGAATAAAAATGAAAAGCTATTATTCAAATATCCTTTCAGGCCTGATGGTTCTGATGACAGAAAAAAAACTATGATGTCCAGGAGCTCAGCTACCATGGTGTAAAAGGGACTAAAAATACTCCACTCAGGATCAGGCCTGGGTACCTTCTTAATGCTGGGAGCTAGGGACATGTTGATATTTCTTTCCTTACAGGAAGATTAAAAAATTAATTTCCAAATTGCTTAATGGAATTATTCTTTTGCTGAAAGCTATAAGACTAGGAAAGTGGAAGAGAGGAACAGCCTCATAATGCTGAACTGAAGTGAGTTTATCTTTGGTTCTGTGACTAAATGTGCAACATAACCAACACTGCTGCAGAGCAAAATCACTGAAATACCTGGAAAATACCTAATTTTGGGTAAGGAGCTTAAGGTGTAAATGCACTGAAATAACCACAAACTTCTTGTCAGGGAATGATCATACAAGGCAAAATAGATCTCAAACAAACCAACAACTTCTACTCAAAATGAGCATAGAATCAAAATTCCAAAAATACATTAAAAATTCAAAGAGTTAGCATACCAGCCAGCAAAATTAGCATTACAAAAATATTTATTCCAGATTAAATGCATTTTACTGATGACAAACACTTAAGTTTTTTGTCTGATATTTGTCTGCTTTTAGTATGTTGAAGATGATCAAAATGTAATGACAACATACCATTATTTGAAAAAATTATGAAAACACAAAGACGGAAAGAAAATAAGACCAGAAAAAGAATCAATTCATAGGTTTGGAAATGAAAAATATAGTCATTTAAATAAAAATGCAACTGATGTGATAAGAGTAGATTAGACAAAGTAAAAGAGAAAATCAGTGGTTTGGAAAATTGCACTGAGGACAACATTCAGCATGCAGGACAGAGAGAAAATGTTATGATAAATTATATGAAAGAGGAGTTAAGGAGAAAATCTTTACAACCTGGAGATAGGCAAAAAATCTTAAACATGGAACTAAAAGCATGTTCCATAAAAGACAAAAAATGATAAAATGGATTTCATTAAATTTAAAACTTTTGCTTTGAGAAAAATACAGATAAGAGAATAACAAATCAAATTAAAGACTAGGAGAAAATATTTGGAAAGCTCATATGCAAAAATGACTTGTACCCAGACTATAGAAGGAACTCTCAAAACTTGAAGTAAGAAAACAAACAACCCAAATAAAAACAAGGTAAAAGTCTTGAAGAGACCTTTCACCAAGGAGTATATGCAAAAGAAAAGTAGCCACATGGAAAGATCAACATCAGTAGTTGTTAGAGAAATGTAAGTTAATGCCATGATGAGATACCACTGCACATCTATTAGAATAACTTAAATGAAAAACACTGACAATACCAAGAATGGGAGAAGATATAAAGAATCTGGCAGCTGTCATACGGCACTGATAGAAATGCAACTCTGGAAAAGAATTTGGCAGTTTCTTTAAAGCTAAGTATATACTTTACCATATGATCTAGGTATCCATTCTGAGGTATTTAACCTAGAGAAATAAAAACAGGGCATGAATGTTTATAGCAGCATTATTCATAATCACCAAAAGCTGAAAACAACTCAAATGTCCTTCAATCAGTTAATGGACAAGGAACTGTGGTATCATCACTCAAAAAGCATAAACTATTGATATAATTAACAGCTTGAACACATCAATGGCATCATGTTGAATAAAATAAGCCAATCTCAAAAGGTTGCATACAGTATATTTCCAATTATGTAACATTCTCAAACAGAAAAGACTATAGTGATGGAGAACAGAGGAATGGCTACCAGGAGTTACAGATTTGGAGAAGATATGACTACAAAGGGATATACAGAGGAGTTTTTGGAGTGATACAGCTATTCTGTATCCTGAATGTGGTGGTGGCTATACAAATCTATACGTTGTTTAAATTCACAGACTTGAACACCAGAAGAATCGAATTTATAATACATTAATTTGAAAAATAAAGTTAAAAAATCAGCAAATAATGTGATAGATATGTATGTGTGCATGTATCTGCAAGTGACAGATCACGTATATGCATAGAACACTTGAGCTCATTGACCAACTACTCAGTCACAAAAGGCTACAATTTTTCAAAGGATCAATAGCATGCAAATTACATCCTCTGTTCAAAAGGCAACTTAATTATAAATAAACAAAAAGTGCACTTTGGACAAAGCATGTATTTGGATACTTAAAAATGAATTCCTAAATAACTTGTGGGATAAAAAGGAAGTGAAAATTACAGAACACTTTGAAATGAAGGACAATAAGTTCAACATATCTGCTAAAATTAATGAGTATAAATAAATCACTTAAACGATTAATTCATTTAACTAAGAACAGTGAAAGGGCAGTGAGATAGAGAGAGAAATAATTAAATAGAAATCTAAGAAACAATAGAACATATCAACAAACTCCAACACTCTTACTTGGGAAAATTTTTAGAACTACAAAAATCTTTAACAAGAATGATGAAGTGAGAGAAAAGGAAAACAAGGTACATGTACACAATATTGATATAAATAAGTGGAACATAACTACATAGAGCACAGAAAATATGAAAATATTAAGAGAATGTTACATTATGTACCTGAATTTAAAAACTTAAATGAAATGAATAGTTTTCTGAAAACATATGCATAAACCAAACTGACTCAAGAAGAATTAGAAAATTTTGATAAATCAATAACAATTATTTAAATTGTTTAGCAATATATTTCCCCCCTAAAAGTTAACAGTTCTAAATATTTTATAGCTGAAGCAAATGTGGCAAGATATTATGATTTGACAAATTTGGCTTTTTAGGACACAAGTACATAGTATGTTACTATCTGTATTTTTCTGTTCAAAATGTTTCAAAATTAAAGAAAATTAAAAATAAATGAAGAAAAGGCACTGTGATTGAAACAGAAGACACACATTCAGGTCCTGGCTCTGTGTCTTGCTTACAGTGTGATGCAGACATTTAACATATCAGAGGCCCAGTTTTCTTTTTTATAGTGAGGGGAATATAAGGTAGTATATATGAGTGTGCCTAGCACATGTATAACACGTCCTCAGTGAGTATTTCTGAATCTTATCTGAACACCTCAACAGAAGAGGCTTCGAATCTAGTAATGGTTTTTATTACAATACACCAGCAAAGACAACCAGTGCTATAACATTGTGCTAAATAAAGTTTGCTTTTGAGTTTGTAGGAATGCCAGTTGAGAGCTAATCATGGAGTAAGAATGAGGCAAGATGAGAAATAATTCATTGTTCCTAGAATATGAGAAAATAATAACTTCTGAAACTTTGAAACTCAAATTTCAAAATTTTGATCATGCACTCATTAACAGAAATGGAATGTTTTAGAAAAGGGGTTAATCCTCGTGCCTCATGGTCAAAACACACTTGGATGCATGGAGCTTACTTCTTCATGCCACACTCTAAATGACAAACTGCTACATGGTCAGAATGGAGAGCCCCAAATGCCAGAAGAACTAAACAACTTTTCTGTTTGAAAAAGTTTTTGAAAAAGTTTTCAGCTTTTTCTTCTTGTGAAGACCCAAAGAAAGAAGTGCAAAGTTACAATCAGGAGAAAGGATCCCCAAGAAAGACGTGAATGGGTGGCTTCGAATGTGTGAAGACGAGAAAGCCATAGGCTGAGGCTGACTGGTAGCATTTGAGGAGATGACATTTGTGTCACTTTAAGTTTCTCACAGAACTGCCCAAAACAAGAGCGGGGTCCCATGTCCCGCTGTGCATTTCCACATCACAAGGTTTTCATGTGCAGGCCTGATAGCTTCCTGAGAAGAAAGCTGTGTGGGTATCAGGACCAGATGAGCCTCCAGGTCCGACTCAAGCCTGACCAGCTGCCCTTCTGAGCAGGTGCCAGTACCTGAGGCCCATTCCTTTTGTAGGTCCCTTTGAGAAGGACGCAAAAGCAGGACTTTCACCTCCAGATATATCATAACTCATGGCCACATATTGTCTCTCTAAGCCTCATGAGCCAACTGTGAAACAAGTTGTTGATCACAGGAAGGGAAGCTTATAAATGTGACCTACCCTCCTCATCATGATCTGAAAATAATTTGACATTTTTGGTCCTCTGATGATTGATCTAAAATATAATCTGCTCTAACGTGAGTAAAAAATGGTGTTTGAATGGCTTAATAATACAGATTTCAGGAAAACAAGCTAAGGTTAGAGATTTGTGGTTTGGGATAATGAACTCCCTGAGGCAGAGGTCATGCATTCGTCTTCTTTGAGGCCTCTGCAGTAGCTGTGGAATGGAGACAGGCTTCCCAGAAGGGGCACTTGTGATACAACAACTCCATCTACTGCCACCATCAACCATGCAGCTGCCATCTGCAGGGTGAGGTGCTACCTTCACTATGTACAGCATCTCAATCTTACCAACATTTCCAGATTTAGATGATTTTTTTTTACAATTTATATTTTGCAGATGAGAAATTTTAGAAACAGAAAAATTAAACAATTTACCTAAAGTCAGCCCGCAAGTATGAAGTGACAGAGCCAGGATTGAATCCCAGTGATCTAATCTCACTGTCCACACCAGTCCTTCTTTGAGCCATCAAAGCACTGATTGGGAGAATTCACTCTTTTGACAGCTGCATGCCATTTATTGGACAGTCACATAGCCTGCAATTTCCATTCAGAGCAGTGAGCCTACAATGTGCACTCCTATTGCCTGGCTTTAAGCCCATAAGTGAAAAGATAATCACAAACCAGTAGTTTGTTGGCGTGAATTCTGTGTCTCTCCTTTCTAGTGTTAGTAGATTTGCCATATGAGTTTTGTTTCATTCTGGGATAACCTAAAAACACTCCACATGGTAGCCAGTGGCATGGCAGGTGCTGCCTTAGCAGCATGCTAGGACAAAAGAGAAGCATGATGAAGACTGTAGTCCTCAAAGGCTGCATAAGTAAGAATCAGGTATCTAAAGAGTCTCACCGTGTGTTGGAGACAGTAGTGCACCTAGGAACCTAAGGCCCTGAACTCAGTGGCCACTATGATGGTCTCTAACTCTGCCTCTCTGTTCAGAGATCCATCAGCAGAGGCCTTTCTTCAGCATCCACACTTAAGTGCCCTTCTTGTGCCTGTAGCTACCACGTCTGGCGTAGAGCTTATATCCTTCTCCAGGCAGCATCCTGGTCTTGATTACAGAATATAAATTTGTATCACCCATCACGACATTTCCATTGTCTCTCATCACTGTTTTATAATTTGAAGTGAAGTTGCTGAGGAAAGAGCACAGCCTTTGCAAACAGCAGGAATAAAGGGTGAATTCCATTTTTGACTCTGTCTACCCATGTGACCTTAGGCAGAATTGCATATTCTATGGAATCAGACAGATCTGGTTCAATTCTGAAATCTTTTACTTATTTATGTGAAAATTTAGGCAAATTACTTACTTCTCTAAACCTTATTTTACACACCAGCAAATAGAGGTAATACTAATTGCATTAATTATACCGTAGGACCAAATAACATACCATGCGCATAGGTCATAAGTGTATATAGTTTGTGTAATTTGGCTAGGATGCTCCAAATATTTGATAAATGGTAGCTTCTACTGTTAAAGTTTATATAAAGCATCTAACCCAGAACCCAGCACTTAGTGAATACCCTGTTGACTTTATTCCTCATCCTCCTTCTTACGCGTATCTTGAGCATTTTATGACAGTGGGGCTTCAGCCCTTGTTCTGGACACTGTGTTCACTGCTTTAGTGGGCTTCTGTGGCCAGACTCTGATGAGGTCAGCATTGCAGGACTCCACTCAGCCCCAACATTTCTCAAGCTCCATTTCCCATAGTGAGCCAGTAACTTAAAGGCACACCTCACTGAATCCCAATATTTGAACCACAAGTAACCATATAAACTCTTTTCCATGCGTTAATTATCAGCTTTTTTTGTTGCTGATGTTGAGAAGTACTGAGACTTCTATATAAAAAAATCAACCGTCATATTGGTTCTATTAGTTTCCTAGGGCTTTCACAACAAATTATTATGAGTGTGGTGGCTTAAAACAAGATAAATTTATTCTCTCACTTTTCTGGAGGCCAGAAGATTGAAATCAAGGTATTGGCAGGGCACTATCCCTCTAAATGTTCTAGCGGGGCAATCTTTCCTTGCCCCTTCCAGCTCTGGTTGCTGCCAGCAATCCTTAGCTTCCTTGGCTACTTCACTCTGATCTCTACTTCCCTGGTCACATTTCCACCTCTTCTTCCTGTGTCACTGTGTGATCTCTTCTGTATCTTATAGGGGCACTTGCAATTGGGTTTAGAGCACACTCGTATGGTACAGGATAATCTTCCCATCTCAACATCCTGAATTTAATTATACCAGTAAAGACCCTTTTTCCAAATAAGGTCACATTCACAGGTTTTGGGATTTAAGAAGAGGACATACCATTTTGGATGTCATCAATCTACTCAATCCACTATGAAAAGAAGAAAAAAAAAAAATGGAGAAGAAACGAACATAGGTCCTCTTGATTGAAGAGCTGCACATTGCCTAAAGGTTTAGGCCCCAAAGCAAAACCACAGGCAGCGAGGGTACACCTTCCTTTCCTATCCCTCAGGTTTGGCTCTATGGAAGAATCAGCCCTTAGAGGTACCATCTAAGGAGCTGCATAGAATCACCTTTCTGATGAAATATTCAAGGTGTTAAGTGACCTCTCTGTTGAATTTTTTCTTCTAAGAATACTTCACACAAGCCCTTCCTTTTCTGGTTTAAGGCCATCAATCCTTGTTTGCCCCTGCTCTAATCACCTGAAATAATTCCTTTCCTTATTCTTTACCTATTCCTAGTATTTATGTTCAGTTATCATATCCCCCACCCACTGTCATCATTGCTCCAGGCAGGATGTATGAAGTTCTTTTAATAATCTTTCTCTGTAGGTCATATCCTCTAATCCTTTTATCATTTTTGGATCCTATCCAATTTATCAATGTCTCCTTCTAAAACAAGCAGGCAAAATGCTACAAGAAGTGTTATGCACCTTGTTTTTAAGCAGAGAGTCAACAGATATTCACAAAGAAGTCGAAGGATTTTCAGGAACACATTCTGGAATTAAATCACATGTATGAAGTTAGCCTTTCTCAGTGCTTTATGCACTCTTCCACTGCTTCAGCAACTGCATTAATTTCTTCCAACCATCAGGAGAAATGGAGAAAACAGTTATGGGTGGAGTAGTTATGTCTAAAAACAATAGTTCTCTCATTTATCCTATGCTCACCGTATGCCAGAGCATGTGCTTTGCATGTGTCAGTTACCTCATTTAATTCTGTGCTCAGTTGCACAGATGAGAAAACATAGGTTGTGAGAAAGAAGGAACTTTACTAATGTCTATACAACTGTTAAATCATGTGATCCTAGGATTCAGTCCACGGCTTGGTTGTAGAGTCTGTGGTCCATGATACTGCACCTCAGTAAAACACTGGGTCACATTTTAAACTCCTAATGAAACTCTAAGAATAGTACTTCACTTAAAGGATAGTTCACTAAATATTCAGTTCGCTGGCTGGATTCAGCTATTTTATTTTCCCAAAAATGATTAGTTTGTCTAGATTTGGCCTTTGAATCAAGACTAACCTTTCTAAAGGGTCATCGCCTTAAAAGGTTATTTAATCTATGCCCATGCCTTGGGGGTGCCATTCAGGAAGATAATTCCTCAGTGTCAATAAAGAGTTCTCTTTGCAACTTTAATTCTGTTTGTTTTCAAAATTATTTTACATGGGTATGCAGTGGATCTGCCTACAACAGGTTTCCATCAAGTCAATAAATATAATTCAATTAACTGTTCTACCCAGGCCTGATCTAAGTTCCACAAATTTTACAAGGCAAACCTGAGAAAATTTAACTTTTTTAAGGAATTCAGGCTTACTGAAGATAAATCTCAGGCTCAAGAAAATATAGATGGGAAATACTCAAGAGAGTCTATGATCCACAATGACACTTTGTAACGTAGAATGGAGGTTTGTAAGCCTGTTTAATCAGAAATACCAGAAAGTTTAGAAATTGCATTCCACAAGCCCATTCCACACCAGCTGGATCAGATTCTTGAAGGTTGGGGTCTGCAACTCGGTAGTTAAAAAAAAAAAAAGCTTGAGATAATTATTATCAATCAAATTTGTGACTATAGACTACTGGCAGAATATATATTCAAAGAAAGGATGCAAATGTTGGTAATAATAGGGATAATATCTTGCTGCTATTTAGTGTTTTCCAGTTTTCAAAGTAATTTTCCACTAACTATTTCATTTAATGTTTGCAATAACCCAAAATGCTGTTCTATGGACCAATTACCATCATCAAGCAGCATATGATAAAACTAAAGCTTAGAGTCCTAAATCACTATTCAGTCCCTACCGTAAGTCACATGGGTATTAAGTGGTAGACTGGGCTGGAGTCCAGATATCTGAACTCTCTGAATACTTCCTTCCACAGTAAGCTGAGCAGCCTTCATAGAGGAAAGATGTAAGCTAGTGACGAAAGAGTACTATTTGGGAAGAGATAAAGAAAATTGATTTGGGCTTCAATGCTGCTTCTCACTTGCTACATCTTTCCAGTCCTTATAATGTTAAGAATAAAGTCTCTGGAATCTCACCACTCTAGGTCAAATACTGCTTCCACCATAATAGCCGGGGGACTGTGCCTAAGTTCCTTAATTTCTCTGTGCCTTGCCTTCCTCACCTGGAAAATGGTCTATGGTGAAGATTAAATGTGTGAATACATGTAATATATATATATTATATATATTCCTAGAACAGTTTCCGTAAAGTACTGAATGGTCCATTAAGTATTAGCTTAGAGATATTAATCAGATAAGTGCAAAATTTTTATTAGGCATAGATTTCTTAATACTGATTCTTAAAAGAGAAACTCAGACAGTAAGATCACATATGATGGGCAGTTTACAAACCAGAAGAAGTTCTGATAGTGATAATTATTTCTCTGCTTTTAGGAAAAATATATTTAATGATCTTTAATATTAGCAGGTACATAATGTGTGCCAGACACTGTGTTAAATGTCTAATATGTGTTATCTCCTTTAATCCTCAACACAGCCCTGTGAGCAGTGAACATGTTTTCATCCTCATTTTACAGATAAGGAAACTGAAGCTTAGGGAAGCTAAGGAAACTGTCTAAAGTCACAGAGCTGGTGAGTAGGGTGGCCAGGATTAGTTCACAGGTCATTTGTCTCCAGATCTCGTGCTCGAAACCACTACTCTTATTGCAGTACTAGCAAAATTTCCAAATGGAAGAAGTTTATCCTTCATATTTTGCACTTCTTTCTCTGACACCCTCTCAACATCCCCTGTGCTTTTCAATCCCTCTTGAACTCCCCCCTCCACCCACACTCACCAGCAATCTGTAGTACGATCTTTTAGCTACACAAATTCTATCAAATCAACACTCTTCTCAGACTGGCCCTTACTAGAATTGATCCATATGCCAAAAATTACTTCCCCCTTCACAATGAAATTGTCCTTTTCTGTTCTCGGCCAGGTAATGAATACAGAGAAATCTGACTATGTAATTCACGGCAAGAAATGCTTCCCAGTAAGAAAGATAATCTTTGCATTTCGGAAGGAATTTATTTTCTAAAAAGCATTGGTTAACTGAACTACATCTTTACTTAGTATAATATTAGGCCATGAAAAGGTGAAATAGATATTGATATTGTGAGGTAAAGGGCCCTACATCTCCTTCACAGAACCTATGGGTACAGGTTTAAAAGGGAGGCCACACTCATATTCCAAGAATTCACACATCTGAAAGTGAAAAAATGAATGTGCCCAAGTAAGACCAGTGTTTGGAGGACAAAGACCCTCTTTCAACAATTTATTAAAGAAGCCACAATGGAATGGCAGGAAGGGTGTCGCATACCCTTTCTCTGGAGCAGCCTGTTCAGCCCCCTTCCCATTTTATTAAATCTGAGAAAAAAGCATTGTCCTTTGGTTGACAGTAAACTGCCATACGATGTTGGCTCTGTCTCCTCCTAAAGGCAGTGCTAAGGTGTTCTCTATAGCATATTTTCAGACTAAAGAAGGATGACATTTCCAGGATAAAGGCGGCCAGCCCTGTGGTAGGATCAGCTGTCTGGAAACTCACTTCAGTTAGAAATGACTGCTTTCAGTTGTCCCATCACCTGTTTTTCCACATAAAAGGTTTTTCCCTTTGGAGAGATCTACGGATCCACTTTCAAGGGGCCCTGTAGCACACACAAGTAGCAAGCCTGGCAGGGAGCCTGAAGAGAAGGGAGCGTTTCTTCTATTTAACACAACATCCTGGGGGGTTTGAGGAGGAGGCAGAACACAGAGTCTCTCTATCTCTCTGTGCATTGGCTGGCTGTCTTCCAGAACAACTTTGAGAATCTCCTCTGTGAAGCCAGCTGCTACAGGAGAACCAAAGTTGGCTCTGACCTCAGGAAGTTGATGTTTAGAAGTAAATACAAAGAAAAGTAACTAACCATCCAAGAGTTAAGTAGTGAAAGATAACAATAAACTAGATATTAAAAGGCAGGACATGATATTGAATACGGATAGTAACAACAACAATAATAACACTACCTCCATTGTTTTCTGTGCTAAACAACGTGGGAAGGTATGTGTGATGTGTGTATGTGTGAGTAAGCATATGTACTATATATATGAGTGTGTTATGCATACACATATATGTTTATAATAGTGTATACACACATTTAATTAATTAATATTATTATTTGATACATACATATTTAATTAATCTCCTTAACTACAATATAAATTGTACCTATTAGCACCTAAGAACATGAGGATTATGGAGGACTTTCCCAAGGGCATTTAGCTAGTAAGCAAGTCGTGGAGAAATTCCCAGACCCAGA
The DNA here is from genome assembly GCF_021613505.1 of Equus quagga. Lineage (NCBI taxonomy): Eukaryota > Metazoa > Chordata > Mammalia > Perissodactyla > Equidae > Equus > Equus quagga. The sequence goes on from NC_060275.1 coordinate 35,822,234, forward strand.
TTTGTCAGACTCCAGAACACATGCTTTTAATCCCTATCATACTGCCTTCTAATAGTAGAGAAACGCAACAAGGACTTAAAGAAAGAAATAATCATCAGAGGCTGCAATGATGTGTGCAAGTCAAGAGGCTGGATGGGACAGGTCCTTGCAAATGGGTAAGGTCAAGATGGAAAGGCAGCAGGAGGCCTGGCATCAAGATGGATCAAATAGTGTGAACAAATGTGCCCAGACAATGGAAGGACTATGGGACATTTTGATTAGAGGATGATCGTAGGGTTGAGATTTCATCCTGAGGGCATGAGGGAGTCATGGAATATTCTTGAGTAGAACACATGGCACAATATTCTTCCCCAATAGGAAATTGTCTCCCGAAGGCTTCTTTTAAATGTCTTTGTCTATTGTGGTTGTGTTAAAAATAAACACATGGAGAAATAGTCCTTATATATTTTAGAGACATACATTGAAATATTTAAGAATGAAATGGTATGATGTTTAATGTTTGCTTGTAAAAATCCACTGTGTATGTTGAGGGGAAAGTGGGTGGCAGTAAAAACAAACTTGGCCACATGTTGGAAACAGTTAAAACCGGTTCATGGGAACATGGAGGTTTGTGATAATGTTCTGTCTTCTTTTGCAGCTTTTAGAAAATTTCCATAATAATAAATTAAATGAGTCATTAGTACTTTAAGTACTGATTTAAATGGTGAGTATAAAGTAAAATGGAAAATGATCAAGCTACCAGTGAATTTTTGATAGTTACTGTAAAATAAAACCTCAATGAACTTTTCTGAAAAAAATGTGAGCATGGTGTCAAGATCAGCTCTCAAGTCATTTTCCATTACATTACTAACTTAGAAAAGTACATCTGATATACACATATAAGCCTTTGCTGCAAAGTATTTCATATGCATTATTCCATGTGATCTTTATAGGAATCCTGAGTGTAGCGGGAGTACCAGTGTGAAATTGGTCCTCCTTGGCATCCAGTGAGAGACTTCTGGTGGAGACTCTTACATATCTTACTTCAACTTTGAATTTCTCGTATCAATTGAAAAGTTAGCAGAAATAGGCAGAAATGGCAAAATAATGGTGATTGTCATTGCTGTCGAAGGAGGTGCGAAAATCAAAATACATTAGCAAAAGTCTGGAAATAATCATCTCAGCCTCTACGTTGTATACAGAAGGCAATCAATAAACGTGTAGATATGTGAATGATTCACTCCATAACCACATCCAGTTAAACAGCCATCTACAGGGGTCTAAAATTCAGTCCCATCGAGATATTTTCGTATGTGCGTACTACGTATTTTCTAAGAGCTTATAAGGGATAAATTTTAATCTCTTCCTGATAATTTCAAAAGTTTATATTTTTTGTTCTTATCTTACCTTGCCCATTTCAGGCTCACATGAGGAAGAAGCTGAGGAGTAGGACAAGTGATACGCCCACCCAGCTTGGTAGCTCTAGAAAGAAAGTGTTTGAGAATTAAGTGGAAAACTTACCTTTATCTTACACATTTTTACCAGTTTACCCTTCTATCTCCCTTCTCTTTGCAGACCCACCTTCTTATGGGTCCCGAGTGCTAATAAGAGGTAGTCTAATACACTGAAAAGAAGAAGAATTTTGATTCATTTAACTTAATATTGATGCCAACTATTTTGTCCTTGGGAAAGTGTCTCTGGGTTTCATTCTCACAAGTTTATACCGAGTTAAGACCTTGCCCACTTCATATGAGATATTAGTTGCTACAATTACTCTCAAATGATATGAGTTAACACCTCAGAGGTTTTTTGTGTGTGGAATGATATAAATCTTAAAAGTTATTTTCCAGAATCAAACAAATGAAGCTCAAATAGTAGAACTGGACCGCCATGTTTGATGTTCTAGGCCAGCGTAACCTATCATGTGACCTTCTGTTCCTACTCCCATATGTTGCAACCTGTTCTGCCCAGTTATAAGGCTGATAGGCTAGGAAGGCATCAGTGGAGTGAGAAGTTAATTAAAACATAGCTCAGTCATTAAGCTGTCCTATTGGCAAAACTGCTGGCCTCTTTTCATGCATTGCCAATCATTATTTTGGTGTTTTAGAGGTTTGGTCATTAGGCCATTAATTGCTTTGAGCTCCATTTTCCTTCTCTATAAAAATAGTATGACACCAATGACTAGTGGGCTGTTACATTTATGTCAGCATGAATAATGTAGTAAAAGTAATAATCATATAATGGTCATATTTTATATGATAGTTACTTACCATGGTGTAATTAACGTATTCTATCTTAATTATTTAATATGGGCCTCCTGCTTTGTTTCATGTAGACAGCTGTTTATGTGGGGACCCAGATGCTGACAGAATCTTGTCTGCCATAGCTGAAGAGAGAGGTGAGAAAGGAAGCCATTCAGCTAATATATTCCTAATGCTTTCTCATCCCCCTGCAATTGCTTTCTAGGACTCTGTGCTTTGGAATAGCACTGGCCATGGATTCTGCAACAACAGGTTCTGAAAAATATGTTTGACATCCCATGACAAATGTGTTATGTACCAGGCACATTCCCACATCACTCGTGTGGTGTGTACTGAGATTCCTATTTTACAAGAAAAGTATTCAGGCTTGGAGAGTGACTTACCCCAAGACCCAGAGCCAGAAAATGGTAGAACCAATACTGCCTCAGGTTCACTCCATGTGCAGGTCCTTTCCACACTGCACCATTTCCCTTGGTCATGAAAATGCCTTGGTAGGATGCCAGGAGAGAGAAACTGGTTTCATAAGTAAACTAGGCTAAGAAGCATAGTCCATTATTACACTTGGAGCCTTGAATTAATTTACATTTTGTTGTGGAAAATTCAAAGGGAGATGATAAAAAAAAAGGACATGGAAACATTGAGAAGCTTTCTTAATATAGCAGTGTGGCTGTCTGGGGAACTGTATCCTGGCACTCTCCAGGATGCTCAGGGCATCCTTTGGATGTCCACCTCCGGATGGAGCTCCACGTCTGGTGGACCCTGGGTCATCCCAGCTGAGGAGGGGCTCACCTCTCCTTTGAAAACAGTAAAGTGCTGCATTAATGGACTCCACCCCACCCTGATCCTGCCCTGCTTACAACCTCCTGTTCATTGTGTGTGTAATTGCATGAGTAAGCTGACCTGCCAATATAATGGGCCTGCTGAGATTATGATGCAAGGAAAAATCAAGCTGTTTGTTTTAGAACTTCCTTTCTGTTTCCATTTTTGATTAAGCTCTTGCTTTGAGTATCAAAAAGGATGTAGTTTCCTTGGCAGCAGATCTGTACAGCAGTTGCTAATGAGGCCAACACAGTGAGTTTTCTTTCTAGAGAGATGTGTGGGAATGAGCAAGTCTTGCATGCTCCTCAAGTGAAATCATTGCCCAAATCTGTCCCTTTAGGTCTCCAATTTAGAGATTTGTAGAACAATGCTGCTCTACCAGCAAAGCCTTAGCTATTAAACATCTTGGTGAAGAATCTCAGTTGGTGGAGAAAATGTATTGAGACTGATTCAGTTAGGGGCTCAGAAAAACCAATCTAGGCGTGGACAAGATCAGTGGAACACTTCAGACCCAAGGGGACTTGCTAAGCACTACTACTCTTTAGACCTTCACCAACACTCAGGCTTCTACTGTCTGTGTGTGGCAGGGAATAAGGTCAATGGCCAGGTGGATAGTGAAATGGCTGGAGAAACCAAGCATATCATTTAGAATTTTTGTTCTTTTTTTAGTGAATTCGAAGCTGTTGGGGAAAAGGGAGGGGGGCTGGTAATTAGAGGTATAATAGGCAAGGTTCTTAGTTGTAACAAATATAAACTAGATTCTATAGTTGAAGACATATTCTAAAGAATATTGGATAGGTCACAGAGTGTCCAGGCTGTGCAACCCAGAAGAATGTACAAAACCATACAACAGAACTGGCCCCAAGGAGACAACTTGGTACCTCTGCCAAGCACAGATATTGTGAATTCCAGCCCTGGATGCTTCTGCTGGAACCTTAGCTACCACTGCGCCTGGAAACTGGATGTGATTACCACTACCACTTCCTAAAAGGATTCCACGTGGGTCCTGCTTCTTTAAATTCCTATCTTCCTATTCACAGTCCATCTCTTGAGTCTGATGGACAGATATGAGTGTGCACTGGCTGCCAAGGAGACTGAAGAATTGAATATCTGGCTCCCACCAAAAGTGAAAAAATAGATAATAAATTACCTCAACTTGAAAAGGGTGTTCAAAGTTGCTGGGAGCCCTCAAAATTGACAAATACCTGTTTTAGTAGGAATCCGTGCGAGGGAAATTGCAAGCAGGGAATGGGATGAAAAGGAACCAGGTGACAAGTAAACCCTGGAGGACTGAAATGAACTAACAGGGAACCAGAAGGGCACCAGGGACTACGATTAGAAGTCAAGTTAGACAGATTGATGACTCATTCTGGGGATCAAGGAGGTTGCTGGATTACATTAAAACAACTGTTCAGAGATGCTTGGAAATATGCTAGGAGCAACTAGCTAATTAAGGTCCCACTCTATTGGATATTAAATCCCTAGGCCAGGTACTTCTTGATTTAGGAAGAGGGTGAATCTGGGTTTTTTTGATTTTTTAATGTTTTGCTCTGGAACTGAGAGCAACATTACAGAGTTACAACACTACAAAATTACAGCAAACACTGTAATGTTTTGCAACAGGAACTTACAGATCCTGTATTTATTTATTTGACAAAATTATTGTGCATATGTAAAGCGCTAGGCACATGGTCTATCTAGGTACTAGGGATATAGAGAGGAGTGAAATACCACTCCTACTCTCAGTATACTTACAATCTGTGGAGAGCAGATGCAAAATGGTGGGACAGGCCAAGATGGACCAGGAAGGCTTTGTGGAGAAGCCATTGTTATTCTTTTGTCTGATCTTTCTTTTCATCATAGATTTTATCCCAATTGGAACTTATATATTCATTTGATTATTTACTTGTTTAAAAATCTCTCTATCCCACTGGGATGTAAGGGAGATGAGGGTAGAGATTTCTTTTCATCACTCTATATCGTCTACTAGTATAAACTGAATGCCGATAAATATATATCAAAAGAGTGAATTAATAGATGAAGATGAACTGTGAACTAAGCCTTCCCAAATGAGTGTTTCTAGGTAGAGATTAGATGATGGAAAAATGGAGGAAATTCTAGTAAGAAAGACCAGTCTTACCAAGGACATGGGAGTAAACGACAACTAAGTAAAGGCTAGAATCTATAAATCACTTAGTGCTGTTGAACTAAAAAGGTTGAGGCCAGTTAAGATGACTGATAAGGTTGCAAGTCGGTAGAGGTCAGACATGAAAAGCCTTTGCATTAGCTTCTTAATTCTCTGTGTTCTGTCTGCATTTTCTCATAGTTTCCATGGGTCAAGAATTCAGACATAGCATAGTTGGTACTTCTATTCAAGGTTTCACAAGGCTGCAATCAAAGTGTCAACTGGGGCTGGTGTCCCCCCTGAGTCTCAGGGTCCTCTTCCAAGCATAGCTGGTTGCTGGAAAAATTCACATCCTTCCAGCTATAAACCTCTTGATGTCTCTTCTTCAAGGCCAGCAAAAGAGTCACTCTCATCAGGAAGGACCAGTCCCTCTTTTAAAGACTTTTGCCTGATTGTGTCCACCTAGATTATGTCCATCTTAGAATTCTGCCTACCACATCATTGAGTGTGGCATAAAGAAGCTTGTCATCTCTCCTGAGTAATGAAGAGTCATTGAATGGTTATGAGAAATGGAATGATGAAAGCATATTTTTTTCCTGTGAATCACCCTGGCAGTGATGTGGATGATGGACTTTAGAAGGACAGCAGTTTGGTGGACAAGATATTAGACTATGGCAGAGATCTAAGTGAAAGATGATGATGAGGGAGTGAGAGTGAATGGTACCACCGCCCACCTGTTATTCAGATCAGAAAACTTGGCCTCATCACTGATTTCTCAGTTTTCCTTATATTTCATATCCATTCCATCAGCAAGTTGTATCAACTGCAACTCCCTAATATCTAGAGAATGTGTCACTTTTCTCCATAGTTTTCACCTAGCCCAAGCCACCATCATCTCTATCATTCATTCTTCATATTTTTTAAAACGTAATTTAGATTTATATTGCTATCCTCCCCAGACCCCTCGATGGTTTCCCATGCATATAAAGTGAATTGAATTGTTTTTATTACAGCTCACTGGGCCATTTTCCCTGCTCAGCTTTTAGACATAACATTAGGCTCTGAAACCACAGTCTCACTATGCTCCAGCCAAAGAATCTTTGCTATGTCTTAAATAGGTAGACCACTCATCACCCTAGGGCCTTTGTTCCTGCTGTTCTTCCAGCTTGGACTGATCTTCCTCCAGATATTTGTGTAGCTGTCTCCTTCACATCATGCATGTCTCAGCTTAAATGACACTCTGTTAGAGAGGACAAGCAAGTCGCTCTCGATCATAATACCTTATTTCATCATCTTCATAAGATGTCTATATGGACTTACTTTGTTTATTTGTTTATAATTTGCCTCTCACACTAAAATGAAGTTCCAAGAGACCATCACCTTTTTCACATAGTATCTCTAATGTGCAGACATGTGGCTGATACATATCAAGTGGTTTAACAAATATTTATTGAATCAGTATATGCAATTGAGGAAAATGTAAAATTATTTGAATTTGATGATCAGCTGAATGTGATTGGCAATGAAAATGAAACAAGGAAGTTTCTTGGCTTTTTAATTTGAGTTACTGAGATTAAAAAATAGAGGGAAAGGAATGGGATTTGGACAGAAGAGAAAGACAATGGATAAGATATGTAAGAAAACCTTGTAACATGCGTTATGAAATTTTCAGAAGCAAACTGATCAAGGTCATTTTATGATGCAGTGATTGGACTACCACACAGCCATTCCAATGATATAAAGAACCTGCTGGTGTCTTTAGGGAGAGGACTTTCTCATATTCAGGATCAAGCTGAAGACTAACTCCTACTGTCCCAAATACTAGTTAGTTAATTAAGTAACCACCGAATGTGAATACTCTATGAGACTGGAGTAGTGCAGGATTTGGCATTAGTTAGACACACCTTTGCCTGTAAGAATTAACACCTTTAAGCCATTCTCACTGGTTTAACAAAAGAATGATTCTAAACATTGAGGCATTGTGGAGTGATTCTTGGTCTTGCTAAGGGTGGGTAGATATTTCATCTGAAATTTTTATGCCCAGCATGTTTTGCTCCAAATGTTTTTCTTGCCTTTTTGAAAGGCCATGTTTATTTAAAGGAAAATCTAATCTGTCTGTGCCTGATGCTTTTCCATTTAGCTCAGCCAAATGCTTTTTTCCTAAGAGTTACGTGCTGATCAAGTGATGTCGTTGCTTGTCAGAAGTGAAAGTCATTCTTGCCCAGTGAAAATCTCGTGACCCCACCAAAAATCATGAATTCAGTTTGAGATGTCCTACCCCAAGGAGTCTACCCCTGGTTAGAAGCTTCAGAGAAGTGAAACTCTCTCATGTCCTTTTGCTAGAGGCTAGCACTGGAAAAAAGACAGTGCTAGAGGATGGTCAATCCTATACCTGGTTTCTGTTTCATTCCCTGATCCACCATCATTTGGCAGTGAGTTCCTGCCAGTTTATGTGCGTCAATGATTCTTCCTTGGTGAGTACCACTGATCTATTGACTTCTTGGGGTGTTGAGAAACTATGGCAAAAATGGGGAAGACAAAATATTAGTGGAGTGTTTGGATCAGATCATAGGCGCTCTCCATCCTTCGATTTTGAATCCACTCCCAGCACTTTAGGAGAATCCTGTGTTGAGGATGATGAGGCTGCCTGGGTCCTGGTTTAAACAAAAACTAGGGAGCCGGCCCAGTGGCTGAGTGAGTAAGTTCTCATGCTCTGCTTTGGTCGCCCTGGTTTCTCTGGTTTGGATCCTGGCCACAGACCTACACTCAGCTCTCCAAGCCATGGTGTGGCAGCATCCCACATAGAGGAACTAGAATGACCTACGACCAGGATATTCAACTATGTACTGGAGCTTTGGGGAGAAAAAAAAGAAGATTGGCAACAGATATTAGCTCATGGCCAATCTCCTCATCAAAGAAAAAAACTAGTAATGTGGATTTGGATGCTTTCTCTTGTTCATTTGTTTGCTTTTGGCTTCTATCTTGACTCCTCACTAAGAACCATTTCATTCAGGGGAAAAAGAGACTAAACACTTCGGTGGCCTCCCCTGAACTTCAGCAGAGGAAGATATTTATGCCCTGCTCTCCACGTCACAGGGGATTTCCAAGGTGTGCAGATGGTGGTTTGAGCAAGAGATGTAAGCCCTACTCACTGCTCTTCCTCCTGTGGATTCTTCCTGGGACATTCATCTCTGTGTACTGGCGACCCGGTATAGCTTCCCAGTCTACTTGTTTCATTCTCTACCCCCCAACATCAGAATGAATTCACAGCATCATTCCCAATTTCTCACTCTCTTTTCCTTCCTTCTTACAGCTTGCCCCTGCGGAAGACTGTCCATGCCAACTGATCTAAAGATAGGGTAGGCATAGATTGATTAATAGGCTAGGAAGACCTCTTACACATCATTTTGCTCAGTGTCATTGTGAGTGCTTCACATTTATTTATAGTTGTTAAACACCTATTTTATGTGTAAATTAGAAATAATTAAGATCATCCTTTTAATAGCTTCACACTTTCCTTGGACTCCTATATGCTTTATTGAGTGGGAAAGAAACAGGTGAACCTTAGCCAGTGCTAGGAATGAGAACGGAATGTAAGACTTTAGCTTTCAGTGGGCAAGTGTCACACACATCTGAATATCATTAGTACTAGCCTCAAAGAAAGTGATAGACACACACTGAACTAATGCAGCTGCTCACTGGGGAGAACCTGGGTCTCCTGGCTACCAGGGCTCAGCGGTATTCACTGTACTCTGGGTGTTCAGTCAGCAACTATTGCAGGCATGGTATTCTGTTTGCCCAGTGTACATTAACCATTGCCCACAAAATTAACCTGATTCATATGAGATTAACTCCTCCCAACTTTCCTATCTGCTAATTTTCCACTCGTGACTGCGTGTGTGCCAGTTAAATATATGAGTCTTCCTGAATGCTGTTCATGTGTGCTAGGAGCAATTCCCTATCTCCCTCCACTCTTATTCATCCATAGATTGTCATGACATCAACCTCTTCTGTGCTGTCCCCTGGAGACCTCCACTCCACTGACAACTAAGGAAACATTGCAGTCTCTACTCTTGCCAAAAAGGGACTTCCTGCATTTCCCCTGGCCTCATGTGAATTGTCCCACTTCCAACCCAGCCAAGACTAAGCTGTTACTTTTAATAAGAGTTTAATAAATGTTCATAGTCTAGAACGAAAGATAGGTTACACAGGACAACTAAATGCCAAGGATCATGGAGCCCAGAGGTTCAGGCCTATCCATAGGATCCATCTTCATGTGTCAGCAACAGCTGCCCACAAGGATCAGAGTGCTCTGAGCACCTCTGCTGCCAAGTCCAAACCTAACTGCCAGGAGACTGAAAGAAAAGGAGTTCTGCTTCCCCTCTGGTCTAACGATTACCTGCTTCACCATCCCTCATTCCATAATCCAAGATAGGCCTTGTGTCAGGGTAATTGACAGTGAGAATATAGCCTGGGGGAGACTGCTTCCACCCACAGGGATATGACCTTACACTCCGGCCTCAAGCAGAACAGTTTAATCAAAATGTCTTAGCTGCAAATTGGTGTGTTCTGAGTTACGTGTTCACAACTATAACAGCATATTAATTCATTCATGCATTCATTCATTCATTCATCAAACTAATATTTAGTGAGCACCTAATACCTATGACCTATCACTGTGGCTGGCACATAGTAAGTGCTCTATAGAGATTGGTTTACTGAATGAGTGGATGAGCCTGGAACTTTCACTTGGACAAGCTGATGGTTTGTTAAGAGAACTCTCTCTGGAGTCAAATAACATGAGTTCAAGCCATGGCTCTATCATCTTATTAGTGACCTTGGACAAGTTACCTAACTTCTCTAGGCAACAATTGCTTTATTGGTAAAGATGATGATGATGATGATGATGATGATGGTGATGATCATGATTATGATTATGAAATAATGATGCCTCTCATAGGTTTGCTTTCAAGTACTTAGGTTAGAGTGAGATAATATTAAGATATTAGAGGATTCAGTGTAATCATGGGTGAGATCTGGAATTAATCTTGTGATTTCTGAGTCTCTTGTGCTTGGTGAGTTTCAATTAGCCCATAAACCTCATATGATGAGGTTTACCTCTTCCAAGCCTCCTGTCTCAGTTTTCAGTGTACTATTATGGATGTCTGTGTAGATGTCCCTCTCTGATTGGGGGCTAACTTGGTTGGGACCCTGACAATCTGTCTAATACTTTCCAGCTTTGCTCACTTAGGAAGCAGAATCCTTATACTTCAGTTTCTGCTTGAAGATTCATCTTTAATCTACTCACTGCTTGGAATTCTGATAGGGGACATGCCTAGTCTCCAGTGTTCCCTGCCTCCATGTCTACCCAACAGAATAAACCACTTTGATTGTTAACATTGATCAAGCCTGGCCTCACCTGGGCTCTGGATAGTGTTGCTTTTTAGGAATAAAATTAAAATCTATATTAGAGGTTTATCTCAAAGATTACATGAGGAAAGGCACATGACAACATTTAGCAAAGTAATTGTACTAAAAGCATTCAGCGAATTATAACTTTTATAATAATGATGTGCTGTCATCACTCACTTCTGTTTTCCATTCATTGTGTTCCTTACTTCTTCTACCTTCCATTCACTGATACAAATTAGCTCTATCTGCATGGGTTGATTGGTAGATAGTGTCCTCATTTTCTACAATTCGAAAGAACAAAAGCACATCCATAGCCATAGACATGGTGATACTGGGCATAAAATTCATGCCTACAGTATCCTCTGGGCTAATTTATCTTACCTTGTCTTATTTTTAGTGTAAGACTCATTGAACCATAAGGGTCTCCCACTGCTCCAGGAAATGCTTGCCTATAAATTTAAATTTCTTCCTAGAATCTATCAGGTATCAACATTTTAATATTTTATATGTTCCAACTGTACCTTCAGGACATGCGATTTGTTTACATAGCAAATGAGCTATTGGGAATTTCTTTAAGGAGAACTTTTCATTCTTTGAATAAGTCTCATGATGGCTGAGTTTCTGGGAAATTCTTTATGGGATTTTGTATTATTCATGGAAGAAACCATGCCTCCCAATTTATTGAACACTTAGATCTATTCCAAATAAACTCACAGTGAAAAGTCTTGAGATGTTGGTGTAAAAATATGGCCACAATATGGCCTTTTGCAATCAAGCTACATATTTTTCATAATAAGTAGGTTTATTTAAGTTTTAATATTATAAGAGTAGACATCTAGTAGATAAAGTAAGAAAAACAAAATTCCTGACCTGTGATGTCTTCTGAGAAATAAATACAGTTATGAATTGTGTTCTGCACATAGTTAGCCAAGGGGGAAATGGAGAGCTGCAACCCTCCTCCTATCTTTATGATGCCCTCACCACCCTGCATTATACAATTCTGGGGCAACAGGCTTGGATCTAATCTTGTGTCCCTCAAAGTACCTAATCCAGTGACTCTTACAACACTGGGACCAAAAGAGTTTAAGTTAGTACACTAATCAATCAATAAATAATGGCTACAGATCTGTTTGCTTTCTGTCTTCCCTTTTTTTAAAAAAACATTGAAAGAAACAACTGGAAGCAAATGGAGAGAAGAAAAGTGAAGGAGCATGGAAAAAAATATGTGGAAGTATAGGAGTATTGGTACTTCTCTCAGACCTGCTAGAAAGGAGGAAATCCAATAAAATCATCATCATCATCATCATCATCATCTTTTCATTTGATAAATATTTAAATATATAGCTTTTTATCTGACAAATATTTAAATCTGTAGCTTGTCAGTAGAGTTGGGAGTTCCTGTTCCTATTTTTAATCTATGCCCTGCTTATCCACCTTCTGTCCTCATGCTTAGGTTTCAGAGAAATGTAGTAAGGTCCTCTAATTATTTCTGTTTAAATGTGGGCCCCTGTCAAGGATTCCCACCAGATTTCCTCCCATAGTGAGCTGGAGTGGGTACAAAAGCAATCTCAAAGGTTCCAGTTATATCTTTATTTGAACGTGTGACTTCTGTCGTACTTAGGGAAGCCTCTGCTCTTTTTCTGAGGCTAATTTGTCGCTCCTAGTATATCAGAGTAAAGCCATCTTCCATTATGAAAGCATGTCCAGACTCACATTTCTACCCAAAATGCTGCATGGATGAGTGAGGGTTTTATCCCTTCCCATTCTCTGAGACTTGCTCTCACTTTGAGACTGCTGACGAGTGGGTCTCTGTCATAATTGTCACCTCAAGAAGATGTCAAGTTTGTACTGATTCTCAATCTTTCCAGTAATGGTTGTTCTTTAAAAATGACTCCATTGTAGGTAGCAGAGGTCTCACAGGGCCCTTCCCTAATGAGGTTAAAGTTAAGAGGCAGAGATTTCCCATGGAGATGGTTTATTCTTATCCCTCAAGTACTGCAAAGCAGTCAAAAAGTTATAAGGAATAAGCTGGAAAAAAAAGATACGTGTCAAAAATCCAATGCCTTAAAACTTATTCAATTATTTCCTACTATGAGTTGCATTCAAATAATAATTCATAGTTTACATTTCTACCATTATACAAGTACTGGATTTCACAAAAGATTTGCATTTGCCACATAGGAGGAACACAATATTTTCAATTATATTTTGTATTCTATTCCATTTATTTCAATAACAAAAGTGAATCCTAACCACTAAATTGATTTCCTAACCCATTAATGGATCCTGACCCACAGCTGAAAAGCCCTCTCTCAGAAACTCACACTCTGAATTTATATTTTACAAACAGTTCTTAATAGCTTTAATGATTAATCCCAACATACAGAAACAAAAAACAGCCAATTGCACAGAGTTAAGCAAGATTGACAGAAATAAGAATGCAAACAAAGAAGTGAACACTTCCAGCAAGAGGTGTGTGAAGGAATAAAAACAATTTCCAAAGTACTCAAATGGGGCCCATTTAGTGCTGAACAAATAGCTACTCGTACCTCAATAGACACCCTGAGGAGACAGCTGCGTTATAGCTCCAACCAAGAAGTATGTCGAGAAGGACAACCCCAACTCGCCAAGAAAACTTTAATTGATGCTCTTCATAACATATTTAAAGCAATTCAACAAATTATTGAACAACTCCTTTACTAAAAGCATTGTATTTAAATTGTATACAGACCATTTTAGAATTATTTTCAAGAAAAATATTTATTGCAAACATTAAAAAAAAATGAGTTTAGTGGTTTTTAAAACATGTTGCCTGGTGTGGAAGGCTTTCAACTTGCAGAGATTCCCCTTCTGTGCACCAACCCAGTAACAGAGCCTCCCAGCACCCTAAGTGGTGTAACAGTCTGAAAACTAGCCTTGTGGCATCTATACTATGTTTATTATTTTTCCTGTCATTAGCTGACTGACAGAAGCAAGTCTGCACTTGTGCGGCGGAGGCTAATACTGAATCCATACCTCCTAATTCTCGACATGACCCTCTCCTGACATGGTTGAGTACTTCTTAGCTCTGCCCCACCCTCTCCTCTCTGGACCATCCTACCCTCTCCCTCATCTCAGCACAGGCACTGAGATCTCTGTTCAGCCATCTCAGTATTTTGTGAAACGTTATGGGTTTTTTTTTCCTCTAGCAAATCAGTCTTTTCTTCAATTCCTTGTATTCCCTTATAGGACTTCTTCCATTTTCTCTTCAACTCAAGATTAGATGCTCTCTCTTAGCTCAGTAACTTACATTCCATCTTTATTTTCCTACTTTAGATTATAGAGTCTTATTAATTCCGTATGAAGAAGCCAGAGAAGGAGGGGAGTGAAAAGCTAGGAGATGGAGAGAAGTTAAACTTTCCTTTTGACATAGGATTCTGGAGTTCCTTGAAATCTACGGACCTCTTAAAAGTAATCTTCAAATATCTGGAATATTGACTTGTGCAGAACAATTCCTTCCAAAGTGATGCTGTAAAGGTACTTCACTTGTTTCTAAGCAAAAAAAAAGTTTTCATACTGCTTTGCTAGTAGAATTTTAGGACATCTGGTGGAGGATATGATTGTCTGCACAACTTGACAGTATGCATCAGTCTAGGTATGACTGAAGAGAAAGGGTTCCACAAAGACTTTCTGAGCTCCAGAGTGCTTAGAGTCTCAGTGCTTAAAGGGAATGTTACAACATTGAAAATGCATATTTGAGCAATCAAAATCTCGGCAAGGTATTTTGTGGACATAGACAATTGATTCTAAAGTTCATATGGAAAAGCAAAAGACCCAGCATTGACACCATAATATAGAAGAAAAACAAAGTTGAGGGTTGACACTACCCAAAGCCAAGACTTATTATAAGGCATAGTAATCGAGGCAATGTGGCACTGGTGAAAGAATAGACAAATAGATTAGTGAAGTAGGTTAGAGAGCCCAGAAAAACAGATCCACATCAATACAGTCAACTGATCTTTGACAAAGGAACAAAGGTAACCTGATGCAGAAACGAGAGTCTTTCAAACACATGATGCTGGAACAGGTATATATCCACATGCAAAAAAAAAGACTCTATACACAAAACTTTCACAGAAATTAACTTAAAATGCATCATAGAACTAAATGTAAAACACAATCCTATAAAACTTCTAGAGGGTAACATAGGAGTAAATCTAGATGACCTCGGTTATGGCTTCTTAGACACAACAAAAATGGCACTACTTTATTTGTGTGTCACAAGTTTGATCTAAAGTATTATTCTTACCTTTCAGTTTTAACGTATTTATGTATTCCATTGTAATTTCATCTAGATTATTTAGAGGAGCATTCTTTTATTTTCAAACAAAAGAAAGTTTTCTGATTAGCTTCTTGGTTAGCACAGATTTATTTTATTTTTGGTCAATGGACATGCCCTGTGTGATTCAATCTTTTGAAATTAGTTGAAAATTGCTTAATGACCCACTATACAGCCAATTTTAGTAAGAATTTCATGAAAGCTTGAAAATAATATATGTTCTGTTGTTGTTAGGTTAAGGGTTCCATGGAGTCATGTTTGTCCATTAAGCGAAGCTTGTAAAGAATGTTGTTCAAGTCTTCTGTATCATTAAAATTGCGTATTTTTGGTGCACAAGTTCTATCAATTATTGAGAGAGGCTTTAAAACCTAACATATATTTGTGGATATGTCTATGGCTCTTTGCACATATGTCAATTTGCTTTATATATTTTTCCATGTTATTAAGTACATATACTTTTAACATTGTCACAATTTTCTGTTGAATTAAATCTTGTCATTATGAAATAATCCTTTCACCACTAGTAATGCTATTTTGCCTTAAAGCTTCTTTACCTGATATTAATATAATATAATGTTAATACATTATTATTATTTTATATATTATACTATACATAATTATAGTATATATTATGTAATTATTATATTATGTATAATTTAAATATATTTGTTATATACCATGCATATTATATATAATTTATACATATTTATGGCATGTTATATGTTTATATAATTTACATATTTATTATATATTATTATATTTTATGTATAATATTTTACACTTATAGTAATATCATATAATTGTATTATATGTAAATATAATATATATATGTGACTATATATATTATAATTCCTTCACTTTTCACATCCTGTCAAATCTGTTCCTTATCAAAAATATATTGCTGGTTTCCTATTATTTTATTTAAGTCTACATATTTTCTCTTTTAATTGACTTATTTAATTTTAATGTATATTTTCCTTTAATGTAATTACTGACTCAATGGATTTATATCTATTATCTTATTTTACAATTTGTCTTCTTATTTTCTGTGTCTTTATATGGTCTCTCTCTTCTTCCATGTTAACTAAATATTCTTTCCCATTCCATTTTCCTCCCTACTAGTTTGGAAATTTCATCTTCTATTTTTTAGTAGTTATTCTAAAATTTCAAACAGACATTCTTAGTTTATCAATGTCTGAAGTTATTAGTACATTGTTTTCTGGTTTATATGGCTGCAATTAAGAAATCAGTTGAACTTGTAATTGTTGTTGTGTTGAAAAAAGTCGAACATTCTCTGAGAGTTTCTAAGATCTTATTTATGTCTTTTGTGTTCTGCAGTTTCATTACAATTTGAATGGATGTAAATTTATTTTTCTTTATCTTCATTCACACAATAGGCCTTCTCAAATTGGTATATTTCATCATATCTGAAAAAATATTATATTTCAAATATACTTCAAATATTGACTGCAATTTTCTATCTTCTCTTTTTTCATTCTATGTTCCCTGTTTTTCAACAACTCTTTCATATTTTTAGTCCTGTCTCTATGCTGTATTCTGTATAATTCCTTCTGCACATATCCTTTAGTTTACTAAAAGTCTTTTACTAAATTTTTTACTAAATCTTTTACTAAAAATATCTTATATTTTACTAATTTTATTGTCAATGTGTCTAATCTATTAAACTTTCCTTTGGGTTTTTTGGGGGTTTTTTTGAGGAAGATTAGCCCTGAGCTAACATCTGCTGCCAATCCTCCTCTTTTTGCTGAGGAAGACTGGCCCTGAGCTAACTTCTTTGCCCATCTTCCTCTACTTTATA
This sequence comes from Equus quagga, assembly GCF_021613505.1. Taxonomy (NCBI): domain Eukaryota; kingdom Metazoa; phylum Chordata; class Mammalia; order Perissodactyla; family Equidae; genus Equus; species Equus quagga. The sequence continues at coordinate 35,838,967 of NC_060275.1, forward strand.
TGTGGGATGCCTACCACAGCATGGCTTTCCAAGCAGTGCCATGTCCACACTGGGGATCCGAACTGGTGAACCCCAGGCCGCCAAAGTGGAATGTGTGTACTTAACCGCTGCACCACCAGGTCAGCCCCTCCTTTGGGTTTTTAATTTTAATTATTTTACTTTTAATATTTATGAGTTCTATTGGGTTTTCAAGCCTACTAAAAACTTATTTGTGGTTTCATTTTCTTTTCACTGTTTTCAAACGTTACTTTCATTACTTAAATACGATAAGTATAGAGTTTTAATTTTTCTCTTAGAACTAAAATACAAAAGTTATTTTTTATATCTTTTACTACTGAATTTCCTTCCTGGTGCCAAGTTTTCTTGTATTTTTTTGTTGTTGTTTTTATTACTTAAAACTAGTTTATTAGACGGAAAATCCATGAGTAATTTTGTCATCCCTAATTTGTTTACTTAATGAATAATTATAAGGCAAACACCATATTAACCACCACATAAATCAAGAAACAATGATAGAATGAGCAAGACCAGAACCTTCTCCATGTGCTCCATATCAATCACAGGTTCTAGCATTTTTTTCAAAATATAACCGCTAACTTGACATTTATAGTAATTGCTTCCTTTTGTTTATCACCCAACTTGCATTCCCAAACACTGTAGTGTAATCCTGACCTTTTTTAAATCTTCACCACTTTTTACACATGATATGTTTTATATGTCTCCCCTCTCTCTTTCTTTCTAAGATAATTTGTCTGTTGAACATCCCAGGATATTTGACTTGTAGAATTTCCAACATTTTGGATTTTGCTGATTGCTTACTCTTAGGATAGTTCTATGTGTATCTCTGTCCTCTGTATTCCTCACAAGTTGGCAACAGGAAATACAGAAGCTTGATCCAGTGGCTTGATCAGGTTCAGCTTTTATCTTTGTGGCAGGATCATATGTGTCTTCACAAGAAGACTCATAATATCTGGGTTTTGCATTTTATTTATTTTGTGTGTGTGTGTTTTGGCAGGTGTTGCTGCTCAATGCCCAGGTGTATAAATTAATTGGAGGTCAAAATGGTGATATGCTAAGAATATATATATAAATATATAACTAATTTGTTAACTTGAATAAATTTGTTAAATATATATCCTACTTAGTTACCTAGTTGTACAGTTTAAATAGAAAATACAAGTTAATGTTTAATTTATCCTTCTCATTTATCTATTTTTTATACTATATTGATTCCCTTTCATGCTCAGAAGATCACAATTACATTTTTTCCAAATATATATGGGGCTCCCCATGGTGTGGTGGTTAAGTTCAGCACACCCTGCTTCGGTGGCCTGGGTTCGTGGGTTCGAATCCTGGCATGGACTTACGCCACTCGTCAGTCAAGCTGTGGCAACAACTCACATATAATGTAGAGGAGGATTGGTGCAGATGATAGCTCAAAGTAAATCTTCTTCAGGAAAAAAAAATATATATATATATATAAACACGTATGTCATTAATAACTCATGGATTTAAACATATTTTATTAGTGTCAATCTATTGAAACTATCTTTATTGAATTTCAAATTGTCCCATCTTTGGCCTGTGAGTGCATAAAACGTTGATTTTCTGAGTCTTTTGAACGTAATTCTAGAAGCCTTTGATGGCTTTCTTGCTGTCTGGAACGGCAAAATATTCCAGACTAGACATCCTAGATTTAGCCGTTTCTCCATGATGTCTTGATTTCCTTAAATAGGAGACAGTATTTCAAGACCACAATCTGAATTCCTGAAATTCTTATGACTGGGTTACAAATACTTCTTAAGATAATACTGGTATTTCTCCTTATATGACATCTATGCACCTTTTTTTCCATAGGAATGACTTTTTTATAATTTTGGTCATCTGAAGCTTGATGTCTAGTAAATTCCTTAGGAAAGAATCAAGGTAACAATATTCTCTGAATTTTTGCATGGTGGTAATAGCTTATATGTGACTTTATATTTCAACATCAGTTTTCTTGAATATAAAATCTTTGACATATTTTTTCCCTTAAGCATCTTAAATATGTTACTATATTTTTATTTGGCATAAAAAATGTCTAACAGTAATCTAATTTTATTTCCCTTATAATTTTTATGCCCTTTTTGCCTTGATGTCCAAAGTATTTTTTTTCTTTTTCTTTAAAAACTTATGTTGTAACTAGAACACATCTTGCTGTTAGTCATCCTGGGTCAATATTATCAAGTGCATTTTATTTTCTTTCAATATGTATTTTCAAATCTTTATTTCAGAAACTTTTCTTGAACAATAGATTTTAACATGTGTTCACTTTTCTTGCTTTGGTTTTCTTTTCAGAGTCCCCCATTATACATACTTTGGATCTTCTTTGCCTCTCTTCAATATCTCACTTTCTTGAGTTTTTTTTTTTTCCTAATTTCATTTTTAATTTCTTTAAGTTTTTTCTAAAGGTATTATTTGTTGTTTTCATTTATTTTTATATTCCTTCTAGTTTAATATTAATTTCTAAACTAATATTTACTTTTCTTTTGAATTCTTGAGTTCTATCACTTAGTTCTGAGTTTTTCCTATTCTGATTTATGCCCTTCTTTCATTTCTTATTTAATTTTATCAATATATTTTAGCTAATTTTAAAATAGCACATTTTAGTTTTTATCTATCTATTGAGTATGTCTTTCTGGTATTGGTTCACTCACTGGAGAGATAGTACTCTACTTCTTCATCTTTTTTTCTCCATAGTAACTTTATATGGGATTTGCCTCAATGATTTTATATTATAAATCTCCTGAACTTGCAAATGGAGACTTGATTCAGATAGCTTTTCTAACTTTAAAAAGTTAAATTTTCTATTGTTTTAGTGTATTGTTAGCAGAAATGTGCTGGCTTGCTTTCTAAGATATCCTGGTTCTGTTCCCCTGCTCCACCTTTTACATCTCCTCCTTTTTTAATTTCTACTGTTTCTATCCTGATCAATTTTTTTATTTCACCCCCAGTAGTTTTCTCCTCAATCTTATGTCCCACCTGGAAGAGATCCCTGGCTGGTTGTTTTAAGAAGCGCATAAGGACCAGACTGTTCCAGGCTCTTACACCTTATCTCAGTACCCTTGTGCTTAGCTACCATTGGAGCTTACAGAACTCTTTCATTTTCAGCTGCTGTTCTCAAACTGGCTTGCCAATCTTTCCAATGAATGTCTTTTATCTTTGGGGAATCCTTTGTTCTCATGTTGGTCAGATACTCCATCATTTCCTTTTACTTCTTTCATCACAGACTCTGGCACTATGAAGATCTTGCAATTGCTGGTGGGTTGTCTGTACAAGCTTATAATTTGGACTATATGAGAAAACCTTGTGCCCAGCTTTCATACAAATTTTGACCATGACGTTTTGCTTTTCTGAGCTTCTTGCCCTATTCTTAGGTGAGATCAGGGAAAATACAGACACTAAACTGCCCCTATTAATGCTAACTTCCAAGATTTCTCTGGTTCATTATGCTTTACCATGAGCTACTCATTTTCTTGATAAACTATTTGCAGAAATTCTTTGAAGCATATCAAAAATTTACATTACCCATGTTATCTGTATAAGCCATTGAGAATAAAATCATGGGTTTCCAATTCCAGACAAAATAGACTCAGCACATTTCACTCTATTCCTCTTACTAATTAAAATTATAACCCTGAGAAAATGTAAGTCATTGATTAAAAGAGTCTGAAAGGTGGAGAAAATAAGGCAGTCTGCTTAGGGAAATCAAGACTCAAAGGACAATGCAGTGGTGAGTTTCATAAAATTTCCTTTTCCTTTTCCATTTTTTCCCTCTTTCTATTTTTTTCTTTCTTTCTATATATCAAGAGTGAGCTACTGTTTGCCATTATAGGTCATATAGTAAATAGTTTCATATTTGCAGGTCATGTGCTCTCTGTCAAAACTAGTCAATTCTGCCTTCGTGGCAAAAAAGCATGACTGTGTTCCAATAAAATTTTATTTACAAATCTAGATTTTGTGGGTCAGATTTTGCTCACAGTCTGTAGTTTGCCAACTCTCGTTATATATATATCCCATAGAGAGTGATAGAGCAGCCCACAACTCAGAAATGCCAATGGGAACAGACAAAAAGAGCTTCCAGAAAAGCCTGTTTTCTCTAACCAAAGGATGAGAAAGAGGAATGGCCCCATTCCATCCCACCTGGTGCTTCAGATACTCTGAGTCAGAGCCCTGCTCCTCATTTCTGCTACAGTAAGGGCAATCGAAATACCTCCCCTTTCCTTTGCCAAAAGCCATATTGTTTACTCTTGCTTAAAACTAAGCAAATGATGAAATAGATGGGATGCCACCCTCTCTCATTGATAGAGTGTGTGATGTGGATTTTGAAGAGGAGGAGTTAATGAAAAGGATACTTTACTTTAAACCTGCTTATAAAGTTCTAAGCAAAACAGTGAGCATCCCATAAGGAAATAAACCAGAAGCAACACAGCAAAAGTTTTGGGAACTGAATTAAAGTATAGAGAATACTGTCCAGGTTTCAGATTACTGTCTGGATATCATACAAATGGGACAGACCAAAAGCACTGCAAAATTTTGAGAACTCAATTAATAAAGCATGTTTTATAAAAATGTGACACTGGACCTAAATAGGATGATTGCCTGCTTAAATATACTGTTAAAACAGAAACTAGACTCACATACATATTACTAAAAATAACCAGAATAAAATCCAATTTTACTTGCCATATCAAGGAACCAGGAAAATCTCAACCCAAATGTGAAAAGACAATCAACACATGCCAACACAGAGATGAGACAGACGTTGGAATTATTTACAAGAATTTTAAAGCAGCTATCAAAATGTTCCATGTAATTATAAACATGTTTGAAAAAAATAGAAAAATTAGAATATCTTAGCATAAGTTAAAAGATATTAAAAAAAGAGAATTTTAGAATAAAAACTATATAGTTACTGAAATAAAATTCCACTTAATGAGTTCAATGTCAGAATGGAAATGACAGAGGAAAGAATCAGTGAACTTGAAGGTAGATCAATAGAAATTATCTAATCTGAACAGCAGGGATAAAATGAATTGAAAAAAGTAAAGAAACCCAAAGACCTGGAACATTAACAAAATGTCTAACATTCAGGTAACTGAAATCCCAGAAGGGGACAAGAAAGAGTTTGGAGGCTGAAAATATATATGAAAGAATAATAGCCTAAAATCTCCCCAAATTTTGAAGAACACATAAACATACAGTCTAAGAAGCTCAATGGGTCCAAAAGATTATAAACTAAAAAGCTCCATGCCAAACACAAATAAGTCAAATTTATGAAAACTAAATATTAAAAGAAGTCCTTGAAAACAGCATTAATCATAAAGGAACAATTACTTTAAAAAAACTGCAGATTTATAGATTCAACATTGTCCTTATTAAAATTTTAGCGAAACATTTTTGGAGAAATTGACAAGTCAAGCTGATGTTAAAAATCTGTATGGAAATGCAAAAATTCTTGAAAATAAATAAATATGTGGGAGGTCTTTCTTGATTTTAAAATTTACTATAAAACAACAATAGTCAAGATAGTGTAATAATTGGCATAAGAATACACATATTGATACGTGGCTCAGAGTTAAGAGTTCATGAATGCTTATGTGTGTGGTCAGTTGATTTTTGACAAAGATGGTAAGGCAATTCAATGGAGGAAAAGACAATTTTTCTCCATAAATTGTGCTAGGGTGATTGGAGATCCACTCAGTAGTCACCTGAGTCTAGGAGTGGGAATCTGGATTGACTGCAATAAAGCATGAATGTTCTTTTTGGGGTGATGGAAATGTTCTAAAATTGAATTGCGATGATGATTGTATAACTCTGTAAGTTTATTAAACATCATTGAACTTAAAATGGGCGAATTTTATGGTTTTTTAATTGTTACAATAAAACTGTTAAAAAGAGACGTAAAAAGAAAAGAAACAAAAAATAGATCATCAATAATTAACTATTTTCAGTTTTAAAATGGGAAAATAGAAAAATGGTAAGGAAAATTATACTAAGGAAACAATTTTAAATAAGTTACCCCAATCTTAAAGCTTGGGTAATAAATGACGTCTGAAAAAAAATAAGTGAAAAATAAAAACCTACATCTAACATCATATTTAACAGTGAAGGACTGAACTCTTGTCATCTATAATCAGAAGAAGACAAAACATTCACTCTCACTACTATTTCCTGCTTATTCAACATACTACTTGAGATTCTAGACTGTGTAATAAGGCAGGAAAAGAAATAATAGCCATATAGCTTGGAAAGAATAAAATAAAACATCTATTTTGAGACCTAAAAATTCCCAAAAGATGTAAAAGAAAGCTAATAGAACTAATGAGTGAGTTTAGTATGGTCATAGGATCCAAAGTCAACAAACAAAATTCAATTTTATTTCTATATACTAGCAATGACCAATTGAAAATTAAAATTAATTGAACAATACCATTGATTACAGCTCCAAAAATGATGTGCTATAAAATATTATATATCCATACTACAAAATATGTGAAAAATATGTATGCTGGAACTATAAAAAACATTGATGACAAATGTAAGACCTAAATAATTGTAGAGATATACCATCTTTATAAATTAGAAGACCTGATATTATCAATATGTCCATTTCTTTCCAGCTAATCTGTATGTTTAATGCAATCTTAAACAAAATCCCAGTAAAATTTTTATGTAGAAATGTACAATATGACCCTATAAAATGCAAGAAAACAAAAGAAAATGTTTCCACAAAGTGAGTCAGTTATAAAAGAAAGAATACCTGAGAACTCGGCAACAAAAGACATATGAAGGACATTCCTAGGGTAATAGTGGCAGAGATCTTAGGAAGACAACTGTGAAATTGGTCTAGAAAACAACAATTTTAGATAGCAGCCGTTGAACACGGGGTTCCAGGAGAGAAGTCTCCAGGGAAAATACAGCCCTGCTATTTTATGTGACAAGTTAATGTTGATGAGACTGTAGTTAAAGATGTTTTATGTCTCTGGCAGAGAGTTCAGAGAGAGATTAATGACAATTAAGACAAAGCAAAGAAAATGAAAAAAAAACCCACAATTGTTTACTCAAGGAAGAAAATATGATACAAAAGAAATGTAATAATTGTGTGTGTGTATGTGTGTGATGGTGGTAGCATAAGAGCTAAACCTTTCTGTGGGAGAGTAGGAAGTCAAGAGAAAGGCATTTTAAAAATAAAGGTATAGGAGTAGAAACTTGTCATTTAGGAACAGCATTAAATAGAAGAAGCAACTAAAGTCCATAAAAGTAGAATTGAGGTGGGAAGTATGGAGGAGGAAACTGCTGTATATTGTAATAAGTATACTGCAATATGTATATCTCAGAATTTTTTTTACCATATACTTCCAATATTTCTTAAATATTTGTTGAAGTATGCATACATGTAGAAGAGTGCAAATATTACTAGTGTACAACTTAAGAGTTTTCACAAAGTGAACCAAAGCCTTCTCAATTTTGAAAGCTCGGTTAAAATCTGACATCCTCCGTGAATCCTCTTACCTCTAGTGTCCTCAATAGTCTAGCCATTCACGTCAGACATCATTATTGCTACTGCTCATCTAAGTCCACATATTCACTTGTATGATCCTTCAAGCACTATGTAAGTGTGCATTAACTCCAGAACAAATTAGAAGTCCTCTGAGGATATAGGATTCTCTCAAGAACCGGTTACTGGGGTGGACCAAGCAGCTAACTGCTTGAATCACTTCTACGTTGTGCTCCATCATAAATGAGAGAAACTGGAACTTTGTTGCCGGTTAACTTGTTTCCACACCCAGATCTGTGTGTGTGTGTGTGTGTGTGTGTGTGTGTGTAAATGTAATTTGATTCTACTACTACTCAGTCAAGGAATATACTGTTATCCTGAATTTAACTTTAAAAAATTATTTTTATAACCCTGCTTTTTTCTAAAAATGTTGAGACCCAGCTACTGGCAGATGCTATATTTGCTGAGTACAAACAAAATCTACATCCTAAATGTAATGTCTTCCACATTCTTACATATATTTAATGAGTAGGGTTATATAAGTTTGGATAAAGAAGTAATGAAAAAGCTAGTTATTTCACACAAATATGAGAAAAATGATGTGATAATCTTAGAGGGGTGTTGGCCTGAAAATCTCTGGAAACAGAAGTACAAGTGACCTCGTTGCTGCATGAGCAAGAAAAGACACATAAGCTCTGATTTTATTTTTCAGTGAAATGCAATGCAAATCTATTCCCCCAATGAAGTCTTCAGTAATTCCCCAACATTCACTAAATTTCTTTTGAAAATGAAAATTTACTTTGGGAAGCACAAATAAAAGATAAGAGGATAGTAACTGTAAGAGTTATAAACTCTTAAAAAGAGGTATTCATTCTTTTAATAAATAGAAAGTCAATTTGTTTCTATTACCACTAAACCAATATTGAACCTATATTTAAAATCATAGGTTTTAAGGAGAAACAAATTATTAGATTCAAAGGGTACTACATGTCTCTGTTTGACCCTAAAGTTTTCTATTCAACGAAGTTTATTGTAATGTCTTCCTTTTCCCCCGGTACATGTATTACGTGCTTTACTTTGGGTGACTAATTGAACTGGTTTGCCTGGAGCTTTCCCAGTTTTAGCACTGGAAGTATTGCTTCTGGGAAATCCCTCAGTATGGGGCAAACTGAGATGGTTGGTTACCCTGGAACTCCAGGAGGACATGGCTCCATGTCAGCACTGGAGATTTTTAATAGTTAACTGTGGGCTGAATTAGAGAGAGAAAGGAATGAAAAGGTGTTGAGGAATCCATGTGACTTCAAGTTCTGAATTAGCTCAGGTCCAGGGAGGGAAGGGATCACTTGAAACTCTCTCAGGAAGCCACAGAAAACCACAACACTGGATTATAGGCAAAAAGTTTGCTGTCACACTTCCTGTTTTATCTGACTTGTCTGGCTCTGCTCTGAATCCTGTTAAAAGCAGCATCCTCGCATTCTCCAGAAAACCTGAACTTAAGTGACAGGACATAAATAGCTGGAAAGAAAAATCTAGTTCAATATAGGCCAGAGAAAATCCAAACTCCCACAAATCCCCACCCTTAAGACCTCAAGCTGGAGGAGTTAAGAGCATTACATCACCAGCGACTGTTCCTATTGGCTGATGGTACCTGAAGGACCAAAACATCTGCTTCTTGGACTAACTCTTTCCTTCCCTTGCAAAGCATCAGACACCTGGGTATCATAGAATAGAACAAAGACCCTAGGCAAGGACAGCCTTTCAAAGGGGCAAAGCCCACTGGGTTGCTGCTTCAACATGCATGTCAGTGTGAGCATGTCTGTTGGCAGGACACAGTGAGTCCAGACTAGTACTCTCCCGTATAGGAAGCCTAAGATGCTGGCTGACTAGGAGTTGAAAGAGATCTCCAGCAAACTAAACGTGTTTGCTTTCTTCTCCCACTAGTGCTGTTGGGAAAGATTCTCATTCTAATAAGTTTTGACAAGAGCTGGCAAGGGGAGCAGGTGCCAATGAATCCAACTAGTTGGAGGCATTAGAGACATTGTGGGCACCAGAGGATAGAAGTGTTGCCATGGGAACCAAGTGAAAGGTGTTTGGTGGTGGCTGGTTAGGAGGTTTGTTTTCTTGTTTAAGACAGAGCTGAACAGCTGCAAGTCATGCTCTCTGTTTTCTACTTTAGCATCAGTGGGTAAATCCCCCTGCTCTACTTCCCCCCATCCCCAGCCTTAAATAGGATTTGAGGAATTTAATTTCTCTGCTAACATGAATAATGCTTAAACATGAGGCACACCAAAATCCTTTGAAAAAGGTATCTGCAGCAAATCAGGACAGTTCTAATCACAGAACTCTTTATGTTGGAGAGAAAATTGTTGCTTCAGGGTCAGAGTGGTGTTTTTTTCAGCAGGATTTGAAGACATCATTTTGAGCTGCAAAGCCCTTGCCCTAGCTTGCATAAACATCTTTACATCATGTGGTCTTTGGCGTTCATACTTCTAGTTTTTAGGACTCATGTACCCTGGAAATGACTCTGAAACACAAGACTGCTTAAAGAAGATGAGATCTCCAAATTTGGCAGGTCTTTTTGAAGTCTTTGAAAGACATAAGAAATAAAGGGAAGAGAGATGTCAAGAGTTTATAAATAGTAACTAGCCAGCAACAAGTATTAAGATTGAGACTACCATACATATAGTCCTCTTTTAAGAATTGTGGAAGACACAAGAGGAGAGTCAAAATTAGGACTTTGGTGACCTGCCAGACAGAGGGAGCAACGGAATCCTCTAGACCAGACAGAGAGAGGAATAGTGGAGGGGATATGGGAGCTCTGAGCTACAGCAAACTGGAGGAGCAAGTCATGTGAATAAGTTGCTCGTATCCTGAGAGTGGGTGGAAGGCCTTGGTTTCTCGAGCAAGGCTTGAGGAGAATAACCAGCAAATGCTATAAGTTCAGTCATGATGTTGCCCAGCAAGTAGAAACAGTACACCAAGCATGGAAGAATGGTGCCACTGAGCTATCAAAACAGGAGCCTAGGTACTGAAATTAGAATTCAAAGTGCAAGCTTAGTTACAGAATGAGAACCAAGACTGGTTTCCAGTCTCCATGCATAAGATTAAAATGGGACTAACAACCCATGCGTGGTGATACTGGGTCACTGGAGCACTGACCTAACATTCTTTGAATTAACCCAATGAGGCAGTGTTGTCTCTATATTTACAGGTTGTATTTAATGACAACAATTATGAAGGTTATTAGAGACATACAAGAAGGAGGCCTTATTTCAGGGATACATCAAATTCCCTGCACTCAAATAATTTACAATTTTGTCATGAAAAATATGGCTTCCATACACATAGATTTTAGTAGAGCACAATTAAATGCTAACCAGATATACAGGTCCTCATGTCATACAGGGAACAGAAGACATAGGTTGGCATGGACTAGAATAAGCGTAGGTCTTGGACCTCTGGAAAGCTGCCTTGAAGCTATTCATTTCCTCATGTATTCAACAAATATTTATTGAGTGCCTACTTTAGATAGGCATTCCCTTAGAGCCAAGGAATACATGTTGGACTAAAATAGTCATGCTCATTGCCCTAAGGGAGATGACAGCTTAGTGTCATAAGTGTTCAGTGTGTATGAGTATGAGTGTATGGGTACATGTTTTAATTGAAAGGTAAGATGAGTATTAGAGGAAAAATAAAAACCTAAGGATGGCAGGAGAAATAATTTGAACATAGAGGAAATTCCACATAAAAGCAGAAATGACCTTTGCCAGTGCTGAGGAATTTGTTTTACAAAGGACTTTCATGGGGATGACTATTTGGAAACATACTCCAGACCAAGAAAGGACTAATTATTTTCAGCACATTTTCCAAGTTGGGAGTACGGGCTGCATCTGGATTCCAACCCTTTGGCCTGTTATGCACACTATGTCTGTGGAGTGAAAAGCCAAGACCAGTCATGAAACCATCTGCATATATGAATTTATCATATTAATCAGATCCTAAGGAAATTTTAAAGGATTTAAAAGCAGCATACAGACTTGTTTTTGCTTACATTTTTATGTGAGTATGTGAGGTCAAGAAGATTATAGTTAGAAAATAAAGGGTCCAGATTATGGGGCCTATACTAGCCACAGTGGAGTCCAGAAAGAGCTCTGAGCATAAACAATCCATTTAAAAATTGTTAGAATAGTTGAAGAGACATTTCTCCAAGAAGATAGAGAATGGCTAATAAATATAAGAAAAGACACTCAATATCATTAGTCATTACGGAAACACATACCAAAACCACAATGAGATGATACTTCACATCCCTAGGATGGTTAATATAAACACAAAACGAGAGGGCCAGCCAGGTGGTGCAGTGGTTAAGTTCGCACCTTCCACTTCAGTGGCCCAGGGTTCACCGGTTCAGATCCCGGGTGCAGACCTATGCACCACTTGGCAAGCCATGCTATGGCAGGCATCCCACATATAAAGTAGAGGAAGATGGGCACAGATGTTAGTTTAGGGCCAGTGTTCCTTAGCAAAAAAGAGGAGGATTGGTGGTAATGTTAGCTCAGGGCTAATCTTCCTCAAAACAAAACAAAACAAAACAAAACAAAAACAGACAATACAAGTATTGGAAAAGATATGGAGAAACGGGAATACCTATACTTTGCTGGTTGGAATGGAAAATGGTACAGCTTCTTTGGAGCACAGTTTGGTGGCTCCTAAAAATGTTAAAGGTAGGGGCCAGCCCCAGTGGCCTGGTGGTTAAGTTCAGTGCACTCTGCTTTAGCAGCCTGGGTTTGGTTCCTGGATGTGGGCCTTGACCGCTCTGTTAGTGGCCCTGCTGTGCTGGTGGCCCACCTACTAAAAAATAGAGGAAGATTGGCATGGATGTTAAATCTGAAAGGTAGAGTTGCCACACAACTCAGCAATTCCCCTCCTAGGTATTTACTCAGAGAAATGAAACATTTCTACCCTGATATTTGCATGTGAATGTTCATAGCAGCATTAATCATAACAGCCTCAAAGGGAAACAATCCAAATGAACATCAACTGGTGAACAGAAAAAATGTGGTATATCCATGTAATAGAGTACTATTTAGCAATAAAAAGCATGAAATGTTGATCCATGTTACAATTATAGATGAATCTCAAAGGCATTATCCTAAGTAAAAGAAGCCAGACAAAAAAGGCTGCACTGGGGCTGGCCCCATCGCCTAGTGGTTAAGTTTGCATGCTCAGCTGCAGGCGGCCCAGTGTTTCGTTGGTTCGAATCCTGGGCGTGGACATGGCACTGCTCATCAAACCATGCTGAGGCAGCATCCCACATGTCACAACTAGAAGGACCCACAATGAAGAATATACAACTATGTACTGGGGGACTTTGGGGAGAAAAAGGAAAAAATAAAATCTTTTTTTTAAAAAAAAAAGGCTGCATATTGTATGATTCAATTTATATGAAATGTCTGGAACAGGCAAATCTGTAGAAACAGAGAAAGTAGCTTTGTGGTAGCTGAGTATGGGAGTAAAAATGAAAGCTAACTGTAAATGGTAAAAGAGATCTTTATAGATGTTAGAAATGTTCTAAAAGTAGATTGTGGTAATGGTTGCACAAATCTGTAAATTTGTTAAAAATGATTAAGTTGTAAACTTAAAATTGATTAATTTTATGGTATGTAAATGCTAACAATAAAGATGTAAAGTAAAAAAAAGACTTGCTACTAACTTTGAGAAAGTATTTGCTAATCACATATCTGACAGAGGATTTGCATCCAGAATATATGACTAACTCCCAAACTCATAAGATAAGAAAATATAAGGGCCAAGCTTGGTGCCTTTGTGGTTAAGTTCGGTGCGCTCTGCTTTGGCAGCCCGGGTTCAGTTCCCAGGCAAAGACTTACACCACTTGTCTGTCAGTGGCCATGCTGTGGCAGTGGCAGTGGCTCACATACAAAAAAATAGAAGAGGAAGAATGGCAATGGACATTAGCTCAGGTGAATCTTCCTAAGCAAAAACAAAAAAGAAACAACACAAAGACTAAAGACTTGAGAAGACAATTCACCAAAAATGATATACAAATGTAAAATAAGCACATAAAAAGGTGTTCCATATTATTAGTCATTAGAGGAATACAAATTAAAGCCATGATGAAATAATAACATACATTTATTAGAATGGCTGAAACAAAATTTGCTGGTGCTGGTGCTGGGGTATTTGGTGAGCCTGGACACTCACTTTACTCTTTCACCCACAAGAGAGCTCCTGAGCCAAGGGGGCCTCTCTCAGCACCATGCTTCATGGGCTTGAGGGAGGGGTGATGTGGGTAAATTGAAACAGTCTTTTCTACCCTCTTCAACGTGTCTTTTCTTGTTTCTGTGCTCCATCCAGGTGCTGTAATCTCTCGTCTGGCTTCCAGAGCTCTTGTGAAGGTATTTTTGTTCAAGGATAATTGTCAAATTGGTGTTTCTATGGGAGGACAAGGGATGGGACCTCCTATTCCACCATCTTGCTGATGTCACTCCCACATTGGTTTCTGTAAGTTGTCTTTTCCCATTAAAGCTGAGATTTTTGTGCTTCTACATATGCCAAGTAGTTTTGGATTATGTCCTGGACATCTTAAATATTATGTTATGTGACTCTCAGTCTCGTTTAAATCCTTTGGGAAAATGTTGATGTTTTTGTTTTGGGGATAATTTTACACCACCTCTCAAGAGTCATTGAAGGTTCCTGGGTTGGGATGGGGTTAATTTTCCAGCATTTCTGGGCTTCAGGCAGAGTGATCATGACCTTCCAAGGTTCCAGAAAATTCCTCAGGCAGAGACACAGACATAAGATGAGCAATCGGAAGTTGGCCAGCATACTTTGAAGTGGTAGAGTCCATGGGATATGATGGATTCCAACAAGGTCTGCTATGCTCTGACTGTATTTTGAGAATTAATCTATTTCCATTCTTATTTAGCCCCTTGCCTCACGCCATTCTAGTGAATCAATCCATCTGTCAGTTCTGCCTTTTTCCTTCAGGAAGGAAATATGCATGAATAGAAAATTGCAAGTCTTTCTGGATTCTTATCCCTAGTGTTTAAGACTTTTATGTTTTAAAGACATAAACAGATTGTTTCAGCAATAAGCAAGGGCAAGGCTATGGGAGGAGGGACAGAGAAAGGCAGAGATGAGAAAGAAGTATGTAGATCTAAAGAGCAGAGGAAGCCAAGGACATATGTGGAGCATGTCCCACAGGCAAACAGAGGTACCCAGAGAGCAGGGGTCTCTCCCAGATTTCTCAAGACTCAAGCTCAAGGCAGAAGGGCAGCCAGCTCTGAAGGGGCTATTCAGATGACCAAACATGTGAAGCAATGATACAAGAAACATTTTTTTAAAACTCTAAATTGTTTTAAAAGAGGATGATTTTGCTCAGAGCCCTTTGAGTATTCCTTTATTTGATTCAAGATTTCAATACATTGAACAACTTTCTGGGTTTATTTCAATATGTAAAGAATTCATACTCTTAATTTCATAAACATTTAAAAATATTATACCAAAATTGCTTGGTTTTCAGTTCTTAAAAATAGCACAGCAGGGGGCCGGCCCACTGGTGTAGCAGTTAAGTTCACACACTCTGCTTTAGCAGCCCAGGGGTCACTGCTTTGGATCCCGGGTGCAGACCTATGCACCACTTATCAAGCCATGCTTTGTCATGCGTCCCACATATAAAACAGAGGAAGATGGGCACAGATGCTGGCTCAGGGCCACTCTTCTTCAGCAAAAAGAGGAGGATTGGCAGCAGATGTTAGCTCAGGGCTAATCCTCCTCAAAAAGAAAATAGCACAGTAAAGCAGAAAACTAGAATACCAAAGATTTATATTTCATTCTTCACATACGATCTATGATAATTTGTTTCTTCCCTGTGAATTGCTCCATTTCTTCTTTAATTACATTGTGTAGAAACTTCAGAACAATGTAGGAGAAAAAGCAGTACTAACCAGAATCTTTTAATGCTGCAAATTTTTGAGAATTCCTTTGATATTTCGCTACTAAGAGTAACAGTTGCTGTTTTTCCTTAGAGTGACTGTTGCTTAGTAAAGGAAGCTCCTCTCTAGTTCTAGTTTGCTTAGAGGTTTTGCTATGAATGAGTGTTGAATTTTATCACATGCCTCTTCTCCATCTGTTAAGGCGAATGAGTATGAATATATTATTTGCACTTTTAATCTATTAATACAATGAGTTATTTTGATAGAATTTCTAATGTTCAACCATCATATTGTTTCCCGAGCAAACTCAACCTGGTCATAAATTGTTTTTGCATTTCTGGATTTAGTTTGTGAATGTTTAATTTAAGAATTTACTTTAAAATTGTATTTTGTGTTCTGTTTTAGTCTAAATGTGTTATCAAGTTTATACTAGATCAAAAATGGAGGTGTCAATGATCCATATCTTTCTGTGATCTGTAAAAAATGTCTATAAAACAGAGTGTATTCTTTAGAGGATTGTAAAACTGGACCCAGAAAACCATCTGGGTCTGGAGTTTTTGAGAAATAATATAAATTCCTAATATGTTGCCTTTGATAATTTCAGGTTTTTTTTATGTCTTGAGAGTCAGTTTTGGTAATTTACACTCTTTTGGGGAAACTGACTGTTTTACCTAAGTTTTCAATTTATTGTTATAAAATTATTTATAACATTGACATATGATTTTTTTCAATCTGGAGCAGATCTACAAAATGTTCTTTTGTAATTCCTAACATTACTTATTTGTGCTCTTCTTCTGTTTTTTAGAATGACTGTTGTTAGCAATCTGTCTAATTTATTAAGCCTGTATAAGGCAGCAGCTGTTGATTTTGTTGACCCTTTATATTTTATCTTTGTTTTATATTTTATTATTTTCTACTCTTATCTTCATTATTCGCTCTCTTCTTTCTTTGAGTTTACCATTTTTTCCAATTCTATAGTTGAAAGCATACACAATTAATTTCCCATTTTTTTTCTCTAAGGCTATAAGCATTTCTTCTGGAGGATCTTTAAACAAATCCCAAAGCTTTACTATGTATTATTTATTTTGTCATTGCATTGAGAATATTTTCTAATTTTCATTACAATTTTTTGATTTATGGTTTATTCAGGATGGTGCTTTAATTTCTAAATGCATGGAATTTTTAGCTCTTCATTTTGTTATTGATTCACAATTTTAACTCATCGTGGCCCAGAAAATATAGTTTGTATGTCAGTGTTATTAGGCATTTGTTGAGAAGTCTATATTTATTTCTATTTTTGTAAATGTCCCATACATGCTTGAAATGTAAATACCTTATGAATATGTATATATAATCTAATAATTAAGTGCAAAGCTATAATGTATGTATACAGGTGTGCATATGTACATAGACAGGTAGACAGATAGAGATAGAGATAGAACTAGGGATAGGCAGTTTTATCTTGTGGTATCCATCAAATCACAGTTTATTTAATCTTTCCATATTCTTAATACAATTGTTTTCTCTTGATTGTTCTACATTCTGAGAGGTATATGTTAAATTCAAGGTGTTTATAGTTTGACAATGCTTTCTGTAAAATGTTATCAATCTAGCTCTTTTTGCATTATACAATTTGATGTTTATTTTTAGATTTTCTGATAAATTATTTCTTTCGTGCTCAAGTAATGATATTCATTATGCTTTTTGCCTTAAAATTTCCACCATGCTTGGTAATTCTCTGTACTTCATTCTGAGTAATCTCTTTGGTTCCAACTTTCAGTTTACAAATTCTCTCTGTATTAAATCTGCATTTTAACCAGTCCTTTGAGTTTTTAATTTTATCTATAGATGACACGGCACTGTGCTCCATATCTCAGTGTTGCAAATGAGACGTCCAATGCTAGTCGGACTTATTTTTCCTTTGTAGATGACACGTTCCTTTGCCTATGTGCTTATAAGATTTTTCTATTTATCCTTAGAATGGTTAAAGTATTTTACTGAATATGCCTCAGTGTTTTGCTACTTTTTTGTTAGTTTGTTTCTTTTTTCTCATTACTCTAGAATGAAACTTTGTGAGCCTGCTCAAGGCTTAACATGTTCATACTTTAGCTCAGAAAACTTTTCTTCTATTATTTCTTTAATTATTGATACTTCCCCCAAACTCATTTCTCTCTTAGAAATTCTTACCATTTGAATAAAATTCCTTATGTCTCTTAATCTGTTCTCTTATAATAGTTGTCTCTATTTTTCTCTGTGTTTTAATGCATTCCTTGTAGTCATCTAGGTCATCAATTTGGGTCTTAATAATGATCCTTCTCTTCACATAATGAATTATTTAGTCAAAAAATCATATCTTAGGTCTTGGAACATATTCAGGTGCTGCACCTAGAATCTTTATGGATCCAATTATTTAATTTGTATTTTATCTGACTCATATGAAAATTTTATTTCCCCAAGTGTGGGTTCTAAATTTCTGCATTATCTTCCTCTTTCTGTATCTTGTATTCCCTCTGAGATGAGATTAGGATTTTTAATTTTGTTTGCATACTGGGGCTTATATCTGAGTCTTTTAGTTCCCTAACTCTCTTGAATCCTGGAAATTCTGGAAGACACATGCACTGTCATCACCTTGGATTTGCTGTGTAGGCAGAAATCTTCCCATCTCCTGTGGAGACAGTGGGAAGAGGCCTCTGCAGTCAGATCTCTCTGTGTTCTCTTATTTTAAAGTCTGGAGAGACTTAGTTTCCCCAATTCCAGAGATTCTTGATGGAGCCCTGTCGACAGGGGCCCACAGATCTCTGGAGAATAATTTTTTCTCAGGATTTGCAGCTTTTAGATCTTTGTTCCAGGCATTATCCAAGCAGAGAAACCCTTTTACCAGTTCCCTCAGCTGGGACCCTAAAACAGTCCAAGGTCTTACTTAATCCCAGGTATCCAAAGTTTCCAGTGACTGATGGCTCAAGAAAAACAAACAATTTGGAGGTGGAAAAGAGAAGAAGGATGCTGTGTTGAAGGTAGCTTTTCTCAGAGCCCTTAGCTTGCAAATCCTTGAGACTAACTTCTCTCAATTTCTCTCTCTTCCCCCCCCCCCTTCTCAAAAAACTGATGTGTCGTTGAGGATGTGGAGAAGTCAGAACTCTCATACACTGCAGATTGAAATGTAAAATGGTGCAGCCACTTTGGAAAACAGTCTGGCAGCTCCTCAAAAGAATAAATATAGAGTTATAGTATGACCCATCAATTATACTCCTAGGTATACAAGAGAAACCAAAAAGAAATGAAAACATATGTCCACGTAAAAACTTGTACACAAATGTTCATAGCAGCATTAATCATAACAGCCTAAAAGTGTAAATAACTCATGTTCAAGTTATGCTTGATAAATAAGATGTGGTATATTAATACAATGGAACATTATTTGACAATAAAAAGGAATAAAAAAACTGATACATGCTACAGCATGGATGAATCTTGTAAACATTATAATAAGTGAAAGAAACCAGCCACAAAAGACCACATATTGTATGCTTCCAATTATATGAAATGTCTAGAATAGGCAAATCTATATAGACAGGAAGTAGATTAGTGATTACTTTGAACTGGGGAAGGGTTGGGGACAGACAGGGGGATGAGTGCTAAAAGGTACAGCATTTCTCTATAGAGTGATGGAAATAATGTAAAATTTATTGTAGTGATGATTACACGACTCTTTGGACATACTAAAAGCCATTGAATTCTACAATTTAAGTGGGTGAATTGTGTGGTATATGAACTATATCTCAATAAAACTGTTAATAAAAAAGAGACTAAAGATAAAATGGTTACAAAATTCCTTGGACCCAATAATTGCTGACTGTAGTAAAAATATTTATATTTTTCCTACTGTATAGTATTCTATCTTGTGTATATGCTATAATGTGTATATCCATTTTACTATTGATAGACATTTGGGCTCTTAAAACAAAGCTACTCTGAACACTGTTACGCATATCCCTGTTGCATATGTACATTTTTCTAGGTAGAAATACTGGAATGAAATTAGTACATAACAGAGTATATGCATCCTTAATTTTACCAGGCACTACCAACATTTTCTATGATCTTTCCCATTGAAGTTATATTAAAATAATTACATTGAAATCACTTTTTTATTACCTTCCTAGAATTTTATTTGTCCCTCAGTTTGAAGCTATAACATGAGTCAAAACCTGAAAAGCTGGTACAATGGTGAAAAATAAGAGCTATTGTAAGCACTAAGAGTATTGAGAAATTTATTTTTGTTAACTATAAGTGTATGCTCAGCTAGTTATTTCTGCAAGGTGAGAAGAGCAAGCGTTAGATTTCAAGGGGATCAGTGAGTAGTTTATGATGAAGAAGTGGATGTTAAGAAAGAAGAACTTTTTAGAATTTAGATTATAAAGAAAAATAAACATCAAGTGATATTTTGAGGAGCAAAAAGGTTTGAGGCTTTTTTTTTTAAATTTACGGTACAAAGATTCGAATAACCTAGGGAAAGAAAGGAATGGAGAGAGAAAGGTGTTAAGTATAAGAAAGGAATAATTAGTGAAGTGAAGTCCCAGAGGACTCAAAGATAACAGGAGCAAGAAAACAGGTAAAAGGGGATGCAGCAGAAATGATGAGTGGGACCATGTCTTCTTCCAAAATGAGAGAGGAAGAGCAAAGAGGAAGAGTGGAAAAGTGGAGAGATGTTGAGGTGGAAGAAGGAGCTGATGTTTGATAGCATCATTCATAACTTAGTGAAAGAAAGCTGTGCCTGCATTTTGGGGGGTCATTACATCAACACTGTCGCAGAAAAGCTCTTGCTAATAAATTTGCAGAATATTGCAATTAAGAATCTTTTAACATTTTTCCTCAATTAATTTCATTTATTGTTTTATAGGCCAGCATCTGGTCCAACTCAGGATGCACTTCTGCTACGGTGCCTTTGTTCTAATAGCTCAGCCCATATGAAATGAGGATTTGGAGATTTTAAAGTTATGGTTTATGTTTAGATCATTAGTTACTGTTGTGTGGCTATGGACAAAAGTCTTAGCCTCTCCGATACTTTATTTTCTTATCCTTAAATGAGGATAATAATATCTCACTGAAATGGTTGTGGAGTTGATTAATGAGGTAACAGGGAAGCATTCTGTCAAGGCTAAAGCACTAAACATCTATGAATTACTTGTTCAGGTTTTTTTTTACAAGCTATCAACTGACTTTCTCTTCCACTTTTTTGTGAAATCCTGCATTGTTATCCAACTGGTTTACTCATGTAATTATAGTTTTCCAAAAAAGAGGAGCATCTAACAGGTTCAGCAGTTAAAGTGGGACCATTTGACTTGCCAACAGACCAATTCACTTGACAATAGCAAGAATGAAGTGAAAAATATGAAAGCACAGATTTCTTGTGTGGTAGATTTCTTGTCTAGGCATCCCATAATCTACAGCCTTGCACGCTGCTGCACTAAGAGTAGGCAGGCCTTTAAAAAACATTGTAATATGGGGCCATTACCAAACAATAAAGTGGTATTCAGAAAGAACCTGTATTCTAACTGGAAAGAAAACGCATGCAGATGTAAACCTTTAAATAAAAATATGAGAGACACAAACCTACGGAAAGCAGTAGAAGAAACATAGAAAGGAAGAGGTCATTGTGGGCTGAATTTGAGAAACTTTTAAAGCAGTAGTTCTTCCAATTTAATAAGACTACATTTCTATTTTCCAACCTAAACAGACCATCTTTTGTTGAAGCAGAGGCTAAGGCCCCAGCGTCCAGGGCTTCACCTTCTCCTCACAGCTCCTTTCTTCCCATTCCAGGCAATCCTACAACAGACCCTGAGGCACCTCTGAAGGTTGGGTTCCACTGAGAGATTGAGAACGATTAGATTGAGAGGAAAAGAAGAGAGAGGTGAGGGAGTTCGGGCTATATTTGAAAATATATAGGTAATAATAGAAAACCCAGTGTGGGTGACACTGGGGTTTCCTGCTCCCTCGGAGCTGTGAGGTGATAGGGTACATATTGGGAGCAGGGGGGTAAACCGCATGGAGATCTAGGCAAGAGTTAAATTGTGGAGGGCTGTAAATGTTATGCTTAAGAATCTTGCAAGTTAGGATTCCCTGATAAATAGACCAGTCGATCTCAATGCATGATCTTGGTTCCTCCCTACAGAATGCCTGATACTACATCTCCTTCTTTCCCTTAAATATTTTCTGTTTTACTGTGTATTTCTGAGGAGATGGACTCATGAACCATCAGCCCATGTGTAACTCATAGACATCACTTTCAGAAATCCTATCCTCTCTTCTCCTCCCAACCCACAGGCATGGAGAAATTTCATTGCTTCAGAGATAAGAATATTAGCTCCTCATTGCAAAGGCTTGGAGGCCCCTTCCCTAAGTAATGAAGAGTAATTAGGGTTTCTTGACTAGGGGACTAATGATGAAAGAGTAATTTAATCAAACCTCCCTGAAGCGGGGAGTGAAGACTTCTATATTCTACGTGTGCAGGAATTTGTATTTGTGGCTATAGGTGTTTGCATATTTTTATGGTTTACCTTTAAAAGGACATCTAAAGGTGGGTATGCTGCACTGAGTTTCATCCTCCCAGGTTAGCAAGATAATTCATTCAAACTAAATAGGATAATTTGGAAAGATTTTTTGCCTTTCAAATGGGAGAAAATTGAGTTAAATATGATGTCAGATCATCACAAGATTTCTTGGGGCTGTGGAGGAGCTGACACAATGTCTCAAAGCACCTAGTCTGCTCCTTAGTCTTAGCCAGTGGCTGGTGAAAAATTTAGCTTATAGTGAACGAAAGGTATGTGAATACACAAACTCACATACACATTACACTTACATACCTACCCAAACGCACAGTTCCACTCAAATTACTACACATAAGACTAGTGATTTGGAGGTTTCTGAGAAGCGGCAACACATTTGCTCCAATACTCATAGAAGAATAGAACTATAATTCCCACATTGGAAGGTAAGTGGCCTAAAAGGACACAAAATTTCACCAGAATAAACATTATACACCTACACGCAAACATAAAGGAAAATTAATCTGAGAGCTCATCATTTCTCAGCCCTGTGATTTAAAAAGAAAATTCTGAAATTCTCAGTATGGTTTTCCCTATTGGAATAAAACAAATGATAATAGTCTGCATTATTTTTGTCCTTGGAAGATGGAAGTGAGGAAAATCTTAATGAGTCTTAATTGTGGTTGATGACGGTGAGAGGGGAGTAGCAGAGACCTTGCATGTGAAGTTGCTCCTCCAGCTAGAAAACCTACAAGTGAGAGCTAAAATCGAAGAAACTATTTTTGTTTATTCTTGAGAGTTAGTTAGAAAAGGAAGTAAATCTTGTTTTAAAGATGCATAACCGAAATTTTCTCTGGCTGGTGTGGGAGGGGAGGAGTATTATCCTAGCAAAGGTGAATAGAGACTCATCAGTATCTTTCTCTTTCAAATTCCGGAAAAAGAGGTCAAAATCTTCCAATGTTCCTTTGAAATGTCAAAACTCAACCTTAATAATACTGGCCTCATGCAGGCAGCTCTGCATACAAAAAGAGGCCAGCAAGCTGCCAGTCAGGTTTACTTCTGTCTGACTGAATGAACTCTCACAAGGGCAGCAAAGCTTCTTTGTTGGGAGTGGAGGATGGAATTTAAAATATCTTCACTTATTTAAACTAACTGAAGAGGGACAGTCATGTGAATTAGTGATTAGTGTAAATTATTGAACAATCTTTTGAAAATTTCATTCTAGAATGTCCATACACACTAAGGGTTAGACGGGCACTAAAAGACGGGCTCCATTATGAAGCAGGTTCATGGGCTTACTGGGGATATATTTGTAAAAAATGTCTTTTATTACATTAAAGTCAATATTGGGGCATGAGCCCACCTAGCAAATGATTGTTCTTTGGAGACCTAGTTTATAAGTGAATAGAAAAAATATTTTCTGGGAATGTATCAATTGAGTATTTGCTGATTGGAGCAAATCATAAGTTTTTCTAGACATAAAAAACACTTTCCAAATCTTGAGTGTATTGTACACGATATGGCTAAATCATGTCCCCCACAAATTCACGTTGGAGTCCTAACTCCCAGTACCTCAGACTGTGAATGTATTTGGAGATAAGGTCTTTAAAGAGGTAATTAAGTTACAATGACGTTGTTAGGGTTGGCCCTAGTCCTATGACTTATCCAACATGAATGGTGTCCTTATAAGAAGAGGAAATTAGACACGGACGCATCCAGAGGAAGACCCCCACATGAAGACAATGGGAGAAGATAGCCAGCCACAGGCAAGGAGAAAGACCTCAGAAGAAGCCATTCCTGCTCACACCTTAATCCTAGACTTCTAGCCTCCAGAATCGCGGGAAAATAAATTTCTGTTGTTTAAGCCACACAGTCTCTGGCACTTTGTAATGTCAGCCTGTTGTGGACTGAATGTTTATGTCCCCCCAAATTCATATATTGAAGCCTCAACCCCTAGTGTGGCTGTCTTTGGTGATGAGTCCTCTAAGAAAGTAATTAAGGTTAAATGAGATCATAAGGGTGAAGCACTGATTGGATAGATGGTATTAGTGTCCTTATAAAAAGAGATATCAGAGAGCTGTCTTTCGTGCTTTCTCTCTGAGCTGACACACAGAGGAAGGCATGTTAGCATACAGCAAGTTGGCGGCCACCTGCAAGCCAGGAGACGAGTCCTCAGATTGAAACCTACCTTGCCGCTACCTTGGTATTGGACTTCACAGCCTTCAGGAATGTAAGAAATCAATTTCTGTTGTTTAAGTCACCCTGTCCACGATATTTTGCAGTGGCGCCCAGAGCAGACTGATACACTGTCCTAGTAAAATAATATATACAATATATGCAAAAGTTATGTTTCTGTCTTACATCCAGTCCTAGTGCTCTCTCAATCATCAGGAACTAAAATTATACAAGTATGTTAATGAGATTTTATAGAAAAAGGAATTTGAAACAGACAATTCATCACTGATTACCTAAATTTTGAATAGTCATATACTTCCTGTGACATTGGGTTCCAAAAATTTTGCTATAATGTCCTTACCTTCAAGGCTTTTAAAGAAGGGTTGAAAATTTATTTTATGACTGTTTAATAATTTAATAATTATTTCAATTATTTTATGTGTATCTGATTTATTTCATGTTTATAATTGTTTTTGTTAATATTAATCTGTATGAAAATACATTTACATTTTTATAGACTTGTTTTTAAAGTACTTGTATAAGTTAGTTATCACATTTACATCCCTCAGAAGCCTAAAACACAGATGAAGAACACAGCATTTGCATTTTACCTGTAGGAACCTAAATTGGGAAGGCTAAGTAACCTTCCGAAGGTCTTAGAGGTACGAAGCATGTACACCCACTGGCAACACTGGTTATATTGGAGGAAGACGAGGACTTGCTGGAGATTAGAAGGACTCTAGTCATGCCCATAAGGTTTAGAAGCTTTTCAGGATGATCTTGTTTAGTTATTGCTTATATAATTATAACATTAAAAATAGTTATTTAAAACAATAATACAATCAGAACAGTGAGTACTAAACCAAGGAGTGGATCCAGCTTGTTGAACCTCAGATATTGTTGAATATCATACATTCAATAGCTCAATCCAAGTCACTTTTTCTCTCTCCAAGATGACACTAACAATATTTTTAACCTGACTGAACGTGGAAGGACTTTTCTTCCAACCTCTCCCTAAGGATGATCATTCAACAGGTATATGGTCATCATGAATAAAATACTGACTCCTGGGTCAGTCATTGGTACAAATATTGCCTTGAAGAATAGAATAAAAAGGAGACTAGACTAACTGAATTACTCCAATTGGCCACTTTCTAGGAGATAACAAATGTCTCTTATATAAATGTTCTATAGCAATGTGATAAGGTGAGAGGATTTCTTTAACGCACTTCCACACAATCTTTCTGTATTCCAAGGAATTCACACTCTTAATACTAGCCAGGGTGGGAGGGCACGATCCCTGTTTTAAAGAGTTTCACTATGCAGTTATAGGGAAAAGATTAACACATTGTCAGAGATAATTTGCAGTCCAAGCAACATTCAACATATGCCTAAGAAAGGTATAGATGTTCACTGGACTTAAATTTCCAGCCTTCAATGGGCTATAATAGTAACCTACATAAGAAAGAAAGAGGAAAGTAAGTAATTGTTCTTATGTAGGATGTTAGCACCTAACCAAATCTAGCTGCAAATTGAAATCAATGGGGAAGCTTTGAAGAAATTCAGACTCCGAAATTCTGGACAAAACAAAAGCACTTTGGACTCAGATACAATACCATCCATGTAGTACCAGAAATGAGAAAAATGCTTAAAAAAACCAAACTGACCGAATAAAAATAAATCAGAATAAAAGTCTCAAGAAAAGTGAGAAGAAGAGTCTCAAGGTAAGAATGAATATTGAGCAACATATAACAAATCGAAGTGAATATTGATAATATGAAAGGCACTTGTAATAGAAGTTTTAAGTAAGGATTACTGAAGCAACTCAAGAGTCATGTGAAGCTAAAAGTTCTAAGCCATCACAACAAAAAAAATGCAAAAGAGTTATAAAAAGGCAAAGAGTATTTTGAATGTCTCCTTCATAGTGATGGTGAGTAAAGGTGCAAAAAGGTGAAGATAGAGGGGCTGGTCCAATGGCGTTGTTTGGTTTTGTGTGCTCTGCTTTGGCTGCCCGGGGTTCACAGGTTTGGATTCCAGATGCACACCCACATGCAGCTCATCAAGCCATGCTGTGACAGCACCCCACATAGAAAAAAATAGAGGAAGATTGGCACAGATGTTAGCTCAGGAACAATCTTCCTCAAGCAAAAAGAGGAAGATTGGCAACAGATGTTGGCTCAGGGACAATCTTCACCCCCGCCTCCCAAAAAAAGAGAGATTCTAAGGTCCAACCACACATCTAATGCAACGAGCTTCTTGCAAAGGGATCCAGGAATCTGAGCTTTTGTTAAGCTTGCCTACTGTTTCTGATGAGACTCATCAGCAGGCAGGCCCTTGGGAACCACTGATTTAGAGGACTGTTCTTAAAGCTAGAAATGAGCCTGCATGCTGCATGTCAGTACCCTGGCTCTTATTTCCAACATTTTCTAGAGCAACTCTAGAAAACCAGATGGAAGGACGCTTCTTCTGTCCTCATTCCAATTCCATTAGGTGGAACTTCATGTAACACAATAATAAAAGAGTTCTGAGAGATTGAATCTGAAGATATGTACTTGGATTTGATTTTCTTATGAAAAATATGAATTGTATTAGATGAGCTATAACATCATTTACAGCTTCACATCTAAATGAATTTTTAAAACATTCTAAGTTATATTTAGGAATGATATTTACAGAAATTGCATAATTCTGTTCAGGAAATAATCAGAAGCCCATCATCTGGACAATGTGAGATAGGCATATGGATTGGAGGCAAGAGACATCATATTATTTCTCCAAGTCCCTCCTATTTCTATAATGCTTTATTCACCCTAGACTCAAAATAAATACATGTATTTTTAAATAAGGTAGTGAGACTATGAAAACAAAGTTCTTTGGGTGTATGTTGGGAAAGGCAAGATTAAATCAAATCAGAAGTGAAATAATTTAGTGCTACTATAGCCCAGTAACCATTGACTAGAGGTCAAATCTTAAATCTGAATGTCTAGAATAAATGCATCCAAACGTATTTCTCAGAAGGCTTGCTGAAAACAAAACAGAAAGGAAACAGTGACAAGGGGAACAGAGGGCAGAATGAATAAAAAGTGGAGGTGAGGTTTTATGATAATTCTGTAGTCATAAAGTCATCAAATTTCAGGTTTGGCAGGAACCCCAAAGGTCATTCCTGCCAATCACACGCGGAATACTTGAAAACCCTCATTTTGCTTCCCTCCAATGAGACGACTCCCTACCTCTGAAGACTCTACTTTCCCTCTTTGGAAAGTTCTGTTAAATGTTTTCTTCTATAGAACTTTATCCTATCTCCCTGACACCACTACTCTTAGCAGCTATTTTTCACATGGATCTATGATAGCTTAAGGCTTATCTCTTTTCTACGTGTCAGACTATATAGTGTAAATTTACTAGCACACTCACACATACACTTCTACTTCCACAGAATCTTCTAATCTTTCATTTACCTATAAGAAACATCCCTAATTTTCTCAGATATTCTTCAAATGGTGTGGTTCTTAACCTCTGATTTCTCTCCCCAGAACTTCCTTTAGGAGTTCAGATTTGAGTAATCAGAATTACTTGATGACCTTAGAATAGGGGTAGATTAATATTATCTTTGTTTCTAATGTTTTACTTGGATGATACAGCCTTGTGTCAGACCACTAAAAATTTTCTTCAAGTTTGCATTAATCATTTATTTATGCATTTATACCCCATTACTTATCCATAATTAGCTATGTGACTCTTCCATTTTTTTCTTATTATTCACTCATAAGACCTTCCCGGTGCCCTGCTAAAATACAAAGATGTCATAACCACCTGATTTACGCCGTATTACAGACTAGTAGCAGAGCACAATTATGCCTTGCTTTTTTTTTCCACAGTGGACTCATGTTGGGGTCTATGGTCATGAATTCTTCTAATGCTTTGTACTCTTAAAACATCTCTTTAATATTCCTTTATAAAAACTTGCTGAAATTTGATGTAAAATTCATGAGTACTTGAAGAAACTACCCTCTCCTCCCTTAGCTAAACAATCCGGTGATTTGAGCATTTCAGGCCTCCCTTACATCTTTCATTCTCCGAAATCCCTCAGAGAACATTGAGTGCCTCATTTGCAACTTCACTCAATACTCCTTAAATATAATTAATCTCAGTCTCCTATCTTGAATTTATGTAGAGCAGCAAGATATTTTACAAAATTCCTTCAGCAACAGTGTAGACATTGCTAATGTTTATTCTACCCTTCCACGACAGAAGATAATTCTCTTTAATAGGAAAGACAAAATCAAATAGAAGTTGGGAAGTTCTACTTTGTCTCCAATTTCCTTCCATATTTCATAATGAAAGCTAATATATATATCTCTTGGTTTTCATGAATATATGTATTCCTGAATAACGTTTGTTAGTACTCAAACGTCTTGTTCCAAACAGACTAACAGATTTTTTGGAGTTGGTTTGTCTTAGTCTTTATGGAAAGTCATTTCAGGAACTGGGGAAATAAGCACAGAATTGCTTTCTTGACTAGGCCTACTGTGAGATGAATTCAGGCCAGCATCTAATTCATCACTCAATCTCATCTGGTGGAAAGACTTCAGCAGTTTGCTGGGTCCCTGGGGATTTTAGTTAGTTCAGAACAAGTGTCTCTAAACACTTGAAGAGTCTGGGGTTTCCCTTTTCCCAATGTCTATTTATTAAGTGTATCTTGGGGAAAGTTAGGAAGAAGATTAAAGAATAACACTTCTGAATGTATTGCAGGATCTTTCCTCAGAGGAACTTAGTCTTATTCTAATTCAAAAAGTTCTGGATCCACAGACTCAGGACTGAAAATAGATAAAGGGCCATTATTCTCTATCACATGAGCTCAGTTAAGGATTCTGTTCACCAGACGTAGATGTTTTCATGTTCACCAGACATATAGTGTCCTAGTTCGGGCTGCTATAACAAATATCATAAACTGGGGGGGGCTAAGATAGCATCCATTTCTCACAATCTTAGAGGCTGGAAGACTAAGATCAAGGTCCCAGCAGATTTGCTGTCTGGTGAGAGCCTGGCTCCTGGTTCATAGATTATGGTCTTCTCGCCATGTCCTCACATGGCAGAGAGCAAAGAGAGGAAGTAAGTTCTCTCATGACTCATAAGGGCATAAATCCATTCACAAGGGCTTTATCCTCATGACCTCATATAATCCTAATTACTTCCCAGAGGTAATACAATCACATTGGGGGTTAGGGTTTCAATATATGAATTTTGGGGAGACACAAACATTCAGTCCATAACACAAATCAAATAGGCACTCAGTGGCATGCCTATGTATTTTGGCCTTGGGAATTTCATAAATTAGCCACTGCAAAAAGATCAAGACACTTTGACAACATCTTCTGACCAGTGACCTTTTATATTAACCATGCCCACTTGGTGCTGTCACTTGGTTTCAATCATCCAAGGTTTCCTCACATCCACTGAAGTCACTGAGCTCAAATCGATAGCTGTATGTCTCACATTCATCCCGTCTTCAAGAGGCGGCCAATTCAGTCATTTCATTGATGATAAGCCTTCCTCACAAAGAGCCTTCTCCATGGTGAAGAACCCACACTCTGGGCTTTCTTGGAGAAGTAATCAGGAGGATGGTCACACATTATAAATTCTACCTACTCAAGTCTTCAGATTTCTTCCTTTATATTAAACTAAGAAATACCTTTATACTAAAATAAGAAATTAAACTAAGAAATAATATGTATAGCATATTAATTTAGCTGGGGTCACTAAATTTTAAATCAATTGACTGAGGGGTTACCTCTTGCAGCTGTTTGAGCTCACATATTCCTTAAAATCTCTGGTAAGTATATTCGTATCAGGAAATTCATCCTGATCATGTTCTTCCTTCCTAGGTCTAGTACTACCCTCAGCATCTTTTTCTAAACCTTTTTTTAATAACATAAATTAGCAGAACTTGCATTTACTTTGTAATTAAGCTGTTTTCTCCCAAGTTTGACTTTGTAATTGGCAGACTGGGCCATGCCAGAATCTGTCCCTAGTTATGTGTTTGAGTTATGGGAAGGGTAATGGGGGTCCTAACAGGAGTTGGCAACCTCATGTAAAGTAACCATGAGACAGAGTGGTTATAGGGCCTCATATCAGAAAAGACAGGAAGGGGTGATTTGGATTCTGCTAGCAGTGGGAACTCAGTGGGACTTGGGGTTTGGTAATAAGGTTAGAATAAATCCTTTAAAATAGTCTTCCAATATTTAGATTTATACTTTTTTTCGGATCAGTTTCCTGCTTTTCATGTAGAAAATCTGACAAAAATATGCTCAAATTCTATTATAATTCAGCGACCCAATTGTTGTTTATATCTTCCTTTCTGCATATCAGCCAAAATATTAGGTAACACTTCAGGAGAAAAAATTTTAGTTTGTTTTTTTTTAGGATAATACTAGCAACTCATTTTCAGATTTGTTTCAGCTACTCAAGTTCCTTTGTTTTTGATAAAATTTTAATATAAATTTGTGGCTTTTTCCAACAAAACCTTCTGAGATTATAATTGAGATTGCATTAAACATATTGATCAATTTTAGAAGAATTGACATATTGGTCATTTGATTCTTCCAAACCATAAACACAGTTATCGCTATATTTATTTAGGTCTAGTTTTTCTCATCAATGTTTTATAGTTTTCATTATACAAATATTGCACATATTTTGCTAAATTCATTCTTTGTTAGGTCATATTTTTGATGCTATTATAAATAGTACTTTCTAAAATTTCTATTTCTAATTATTCATTGACAGTGTATAGATATACACACCTTATTTCCTATAACCTTACTAAACCTGCTTATTAGCTCTAGTAGCTTTTTTTGTGTGTAGGTGCTTGAGTATTATCTATGTAGACAATCATGTCTGCAAATAAAGAACGTTTTATTTATTTTTGTCCATCAGTATACTCTTTATTTCTTTTTCTTTCCATATTGCATTGGCTAGCACATTCACAATTTGAATGATGTGAGCAGACATCCTTGCTCTGTTTCTCATATTAAAAAGAGAGAATTCACTTTTTCAGCATAAGTATGTGATTAGCAACAGGTTCTTAGTAAATGCTTTGAGAAAAGACCATTTAATTCCTAGTTTGCTGATATTATTTTTTCATAAATGACTGTTGAATTTGCCAAATATTTTTTTCTGCCTCTATTGAGATGACCTTGTGTTTTTTCTTTATTATATTACTGCTGTGAAAAATTGCTTTGATTAATTTTCAAATTTTGATATAACATTGCATTTGTATGTTAAAAAACAATTATGTTATAGTATCATTTTTATATATTACTGAATTCTGTTTGCTAATATTTTGTTCAGGATTTGGGGGCTATATTTATGAGTTTTCTTTTCTTGAAATATCTTTGGCATCAGAGGAAGGCAGGTCTCATAAAATGAGTTGAGAAATTCCCACTTTTATATTTTCTGAGAGAATTTGTGTAGAATTGGCTTTATCTCTTCCTTCAATGTTTTGTACACTTTCTGAGTAAAGTTATATGAGCTTGGATTTTTCTTTGTGGTTAGATGTTTAACTATGTATTCAATTTCTTTAATAGGTATAGGGATATAAAGTTTATGTCTTCTTGATTGAACTTTAATAGTTTGTTTATTGTAAGGAATTTATTTCATCCAAGTTGTCAAATGTATTGGCTTAAAGTTGATAATATTTCCTTTTAAATGTGCAAGATCTCCACTAACAACCCCTCTTTTATTGCTGATATTAGTCATCTAGGTTTTCTCTCTTTTTTTACTGATCATTCTCTTTATACGTTTATCAATTTTATTGTTTTTTTGAAAACCAGAACTTGGTTTCATGTCTTTTTCTACTGTTTTATTTTCTTCCCTCCTTTTTTGGTAATTATTAATTTTGAATCTTATTGTTGTTATTTATCTCCTCTGCTTCCTTTTGGCGTAATTTGTTCTTTTTTTCCTTATTTATTGAGATGGATACTTAAAACATTTATTTGAGATCTTTATTGTATTTAACATAAACATTTGCTGGCATAAATTTTCATTTAAGTACTATTTTAGCCACACTCCACTTTTAAACTATGTGATTTGATTTATAACCAATTAAAATATTTCCTAGAGTTCCTGTTTTGGGTCAGAGGGAATTAGAAATCTCTACTCTTTTTTTCTCACTGAATACAAATATAAAAAATTATATATAATGCATATAGCAGCTATTTGAGGATGTTGGAATAAATAATAGCAGGAATATTGAGAAAGAGGATAAGAATTCAAAGAATCGTGATGAGTTTAACGTATTTTATTCCTCCAGCATGCCTATTGGAGAGGAACATTCCTCTGTCTCAGAGTTCCATTTACTGCAATCTTCTCTTGAGGTCTCTACAACTTCTCCCATGGAGTTGTTTGGCACATGGGTTGTAAAAGAAAAGAGGGAAAAAATAAACAGGAGTTTTTCACATTCTGAAAATTAGGAGTTAGCTCCATTATCTCTTGAGCTAATACTAGCTGATTTGTGCTGGAAATCTGTCTGTGTGTGCTAATAAGCACTTCTAGATGTCATACTGCATTGAATACAGGCTGAGGGGTATAATTAATTTAAATTCGTATGTGTCCATAGGTATTGTACACTTTTCCCACAACAGCCATTAACATTTAATCACAGTTACTTAAAAAGTCTTCTCTCTGATAGTTCCAACACCTGGGTCATCTCTGAGTCTGTTTTGTTGGTTGCTTTGCTTCTTGACAATGAGTTGAATATTTGGTTTTTCTTGCATTTCTGTTTGTCTTGTCTTCATGACACTAGAAATTGAGGTAAAAAGAATTTACAGAGAAATGAGATGCTTCTCCTTCTACCATGCTATTAATTTGGGCAGTTGAGTAAATCTAGTCAGGAGTTGATTGGGATTTAGGAGTTGCTGTTGCTATGGCTACCTTAAATAGGACAAAAGATTCAAGTTTCTCTTCCAGAGGACTAGTGCTTAGCATCTGTGCTGGGATTCTGGTGAGATTTTTATCAGCTAGTGCTCCAGTCTCAGCTTTCAACCAACTCTGTATGCCTCTGCCACAGTAAAAATCTTTCTCCATGATTCTCCACCTCCCCCAGTAATAGACTGCTGTTGCTTGGCACTTTTGGCTAGTCTCATGCTCACAGCAGGGGGCATTCTCTGTGTTTCTGGTCCAGCCTCCATCTCAGGGAGGTCTTGTGTAACAGAGGCTCAAGGTGAGTTCCAGATTCCAGCCTTTCTTCCCTGTGGCAACCCAAATCTGCCTTGTATCTCTAATTAGTCTTTAGTGAATGTTTCCTGTCTCTCTCCCAGAAAGAGACCTCTATTTGTTACCAAAAGAGGATGAGCACAAGGAAACTATGTTTTAATGAACGTAGATTTTCTGTCCCTTCTCCAGAGGTAGAGAGTTTTCCTTTCACCTTCTGTTCTTTGTAGGCCGTTGTCTTTGTTGACTCTTCCTCAGTGACTTTAGGCTTTTGCTTTATAGGAGAGAGGGGTGTGGCAAAGTGCAGGGCATATTTTACCTGTCTTGCACAACTGAATAGCTGATGATCTTTGCTTGTGTGCTTACACCAGTAACAAAGGCTCTTCTAGTTTCCTATTACCCACAATCTTTCCTGTGAGCACTCAGAGAAGATCCACAGGAACGAGCTTGTGGATCAGTGCAAGGTCCCTTTATTCAGGTGTCCCCAGCTACTTTAGACTGACATGCTAGCCCACACTTGACCTTTGGCAGTTCTTTAAAATTAAAGCAGATAAATTTTTACCTGCTTGTATGGTAGCAAGCAGGATGCCTCTTCTCCCTAGGCACTGCCACAGGAAAGATAGTTTACTTAACCCATCTCTCTTTGGAGGAGCTAGTCGCACTTCAGATTTCAGATTACCTGATGGCCTTGTGGTCTCAACTTTCTGATCAGCTTTTGAAAAGTTATGATTTGGTCGTTTAATTGGCTTTTTCTAATTGTTATGATAGGAGCATCATTCTTCACAACTTTCTACATCCTAAGTGGAGGAAGAAGACCCCTGCTTTTGCTGTTAATATTGCTTCTGCTTAGAATGTATCTCATAACGCTTCTCATATTTCAATGTATACAGACTCTGCACACATGGATATTGGACTCTTTTCTTTCTCTGGAATTGGATTTTGTTGCCTGCACTGACTATTTGCCAGTCAGCATTTACCACCCCATACACGTGTATTTCATTTTTTCATGTAAGACTTTAACACTGATGTAGACTACATGTTCTTTCATAACAGAAACCACTTATACTTTTTGTAGCCCTCCTCACGCTCACTTGAAATAGGAGTAGGTCCACAGTCAGCACATAGAAACTGTTTTGAATGAATGTAGCCTTTTGGACAAAGGCATTGTAGCTAATATTTCTCCTTCTCTCCCTTCACTGCTAATGGGGCACAGTTTAGGGCTCCATCAGGAACTTGGTCTGAAGTCAGTTTTTGTCCATCTTTGTGGGTTTATTGTACCTATAGGTTAAGGACACCTGTGTTAGCACTGTCATCCGTGGTTGCAGTTAAGACCTAACTCTATTTGCTGCCCACTAAAAATAACAAATTCAGATGATGAGCTAAGGGATTCACCCCGTGGTGTGTGAAATTCACTAACCCAGAGCTCTAGCCAAATGAATAAAGTTTCCCAAATAGATCACCAGAATATCACTAATGTGTCAACAGAGAACACGGCAGCATGCTAACAGTTGGAGGCCAAATAGGCTTCCTAAATAAGCCTTCTAATTGAAGAGTGCTTTTAGCTTTAAGCCATCAAATCCAGGTAATTAAAAATGAAAAATCTATATATTTATAGTTTGACTATTCATAAGTTGTATCTGTGTGAAAGAGAGAGAGAGAGAGAGAGAGAGGTAGGGAGAGAGAGAGAACTTGGAAAAAAACCCAGCAAATAACAACCTTGTTTTTATTTGTTTCTCAAATTAGGGCCTCAATTAATACATATCAAATTGCCTTAGGACAGTGCCAGAAAAGATTAATGCAAAAGTGATCCATCCTACCTTTTATCTCAATTCCGTGACAGAAGTCTTGCAAAGTTGAAAAGCTGCTAATTTAGTAGTCAGCAGTGTCAAATAAAATTTCTAAACTGTATGTCTATAAAAGAACATCTTAGCAATAAGGCACAGCAAATATGCTTCAAAACAGTGCAGTCAGCAAATCTGCTTCAGGTTTTGAAATATCTAGCAATGACATTTATTAGAAAGAAACTATAATATATCAGCGATATAAAAAGCTGTCTCTTCATCAGCATTGCTTTATTATAGGCACTAATTTTGTGCAAAATCCTTTAGATTCTTTGCAAAACACCTGCTGAACTTAAAGAAATATGGTGAGTGCTTGCACAGAGACAGATGCAGCTTAATCACATAATAGTGAATTTGACTTTGTGGTGCTTAACAATAAACGAACTGAGCATACTAGTACAGAAGGCTTAAATCTTCCTCAAATTTGTATAAAGTTTTCAACGCAGATACTGTTTGTGCTGACTCTTTCCTTATCAAGTTTGAGGATATAAACAAATAGCAATTATAAGAATCTCATTGAGAATGAATTTTTTTAATTACATTAAATCGCATCAAAGGCTATGGTCTGAAATGACACTCCCTTCTCCCACCTCCCCTCCTCCTGCCTATTTCAATTTTCCTAGCTGGCTGCTTTCTGGCTACTTCTCTCTTTGTAGTATCCATCCATGCATCCATCCATTCATCCATTCATCATACCCTGTTTATTCTATCAGATTACTTCAAAATTTCATGTTATAGATGAATCTCCTTCAAGGTCAAATATGATGGCATTATGGCTCAGTAAAAGATGGAAATAGAATAAGAAAGACCATTTTCTCATTCTCTCTTCTGCTGCACACGATTAGTTTTATACGTTGATTGATTTTTGGTGGTAGGTTAAGTCGATTTCAATGAATTTCACTCATCCAGTGTTTACCAGATTAAGATCCAAAAGTGTTTACCCATATCACTTTTTCTCTCCTCTCTTCCCAATATTCTAATTCATATGTTCAGAAGACATTTTATTTGTACATATATGATATAGTCTCTATGTGTGCCTACATGTATTCACGTTCCCTTGTGAATTAACTATTCTTTCCTCATCGATTCTTATTTGCATTGTAATGTTAAATAATGGTACTTTAATTTTACTTCTTCAGATAAGCTGTGTGCTTGAGAAAACCATAAAACAATGAAACCTCATGAATATTTATATCAATGACTACACAGCATTATAGTCATAATCTCTGGAACTAGTTCTCACCAGTTCAGAATTAATTATCAAGTTCGGTTTTAATTGCATTCTTCTAAATTACAACCCCTCCCCCTCTAAAAAAAAAAAGGACTATAATGAATTATCTGGTAAGTACTTTACTGGGACTAATGCATCTCAGAGAGCTTCCTAAAATCCCATTCTTAACGTCTAATAACCAAACGAAGACATATGATCCCAAACCAGCGTTCTAATCCTTGTTATCCAATGTATTAGACATTTGCGGCTGCTTCTTGGGGTTTAATATATTTCATTTTCACTCAAGATTCAGTTAGAATTTAATTGAGTTTGGGGAACGTTTTTATTAAAAATTAAACCCTAAACACTCATTGTTTTGCTTTCTGATCCTTGTGTGTCTGTAATAGCATGCAGACAGGAGTATTTCATGGGGTAACCTCTGGAGAACAGTTGTCCTTTTATTAAAAAAAATTAAAAGATATGTTTAGCACTAAGACATAGAGGTGCTAGGGAGTAGGAGTATTTGTATACTTCATTTGAAGTAAGTGAGATCCACCTAAAAACTTTCTAGTCCGAATTCTAAATTGTGGGAAAAATAGGAAAGAATAACAATAATATTCTTAGAACAAAATATGGAAAATGACTTGAAATAATATAAAATTTTAAATATGGAGGCTTATTAAAACTTTGAGTAAAACTGTCAGAGACATATTTATCTCATAGGGTAATATATACTCAATTATGTCTGAAAACTTTTTTCTACTGTATTTTTAAATGAAAACATCTAAAGACCAGCACTCCATTTGTGTGTGACGGAATGACAACAGATGAAGTTAGATAAGTGATAATTTGACAGGATTTATTCCCAGAACTTTCCCTCATACTCAGTGGTCCTAATGTACTTATCGTTGAGAGGGCATAAGATAAGGAAGACGAGAAGTATAATTTCAACAGGAAGCCTGGATTCCAGGTAGATATCCCTGAAGCAGCTGAGTCACATTGATTCACCCTGTAGAGTTACTTGATTCAACTGAAGTTGAGCCAAATTTTAGTGAAGATTTGGTCTTGGCCATATCCAAGGTCTGAACCCAGGAAAGTCAAGAAAAAGACGGGCAAATAAGAAATTTTCACAATGTTCGTGGCAGAAGTGGGTTAGCAAGAAGAAAGAATGTAATTATCTGCTCCCCCCTCAAAAAAAATTGAGGACAAAAGAAACAAGTAGTCATGTGGGAGTCAATATCAGTGAATCGATATAGAATCTATGATACAATCTATAGGATGCCCTAGGAGAAGGACTTGATTTAAAAAAAAAAAGATCAGCTCCTGGTTTAAGCAGAGGCTCCGTAACCTAAGCTGAAAATAATGTTTGAATGTATTTATGAATACATGAAAGCACAAATAGACTCACGCACTCATATAAAACAACTGCCTCAGTCTTGAGGGCCAAATTCTAGGAACTAAGACTTTGTCCAGAATTGAAGAATTTTGATTGGAAGTCCACTAGTTCACCAGTATCTTTCCAGGGCCTAGTACCATGCCTAAGACACAGAAGTCACTGAATACATATTTGGCGAATGAATGAAGAAATAAAATTTTAAAGTTGTTCCAAATCAGAAGATAGAAATACATTTGTCTAGAAATCAGACAGAAGATAAATATTGTTGTACATAAATATTGTTGTACAAGTGTATTTAATTCATCTGTCTTTTATTCCAGGTTTGTTCCTAAAATGTTCATTATGTTTCTACATTTTAAGAAGAACTTAATGAAGTCACTGACAATAGCACATCACCCCTTGATTTAATGTGCTTCCCCCATGGCTTCCTTATAAGGTATCTGCCCATCCAGGGTAGCCCAAGAATTCATGTAGATGGCAAGCCAAGCAAGGCAGACTCTACCTTTGACATTAGTTATGTGGCAGCGATTTGTAGTCACAGATTAGATCTTTTAGGAAAATCTTTTTCCTGCTCTCTGGCCAACAAATGGTAACGTTATCTTATTTGATCAATGTAACTCCATTTGATGACAGTTTAAGCAGAGTGAGCTGCAAAAATGGCAGAGAATCAGATTAATATTTTTTGTTCAGCCTCTTTTTCTAATGGGAGAAAATATCCCAATTGCAGAATTTTCATCAACCTCTAGTTGAATCCCATTGCTGCCCAAATCAGGCACAAACAGCAGCATCTGAGCTGTATGAGCTGCCTCTTTTAAAATAAAGTTTTAGATCATACCACTGGTTTTTGACACATTTATTCCATAATATATTAGACACAGTGGAGCTTCAGACATTATTAAACATCTTACAAATGTCCAATTAGGAATACATAGCATAAAACATATGACACAGCATGTGTTTTTATCACACTGCATTAGAATCATTACTAAAGAAACAGGATAGATGTGGCATGCTGTTTTTATAAAACACTGACAATGTGGCAAAAAGATCACAGCAATAAAAATGACCTAAATGTATACATGGATTGTCTCCCATGTACTTTAAGGCAGAAAATACATATTAAAAACAGATTTTTATAGTGAATGTTCTTTTCATTACCTATTACCTTTATTCAAATTCTTATATGGCCCATATGTGGAAACTATTTCCTGAAAAAATTGCCACACCCACCTGTGAATGATCACAATAGTAGAACAATGCTTTACCTCTCAGAACTGACAGAAACAGCAATTCACAAAAGAAATGTGGTTTAAATGCAGAACTAGAATTAAAAGGGTACAAAAGAGTTCAAAATATAATCTTAAAAATAGTTGAGTATGGGGCCAGCCCGGTGGTGCAGTGGTTAAGTTTGCATGCTCCACTTCGGCTGCCTGGTGTTCGTAAGTTCGGATCCCGGGTGCAGACCTATACATCATTCGTCAAAGTCATTCTGTGGCAGCATCCTACATATAAAATAGAGGAAGATAGGCACAGATGTTAGCTCAGGAACAATCTTCCTCAAGAAAAAAGAGGAAGAATGGCGACAGATGTTAGCTGAGGGCCAATATTCTTCACCAAAAAAATAAAATAAAATAGATGAGTATAAAAGATCAAGAGTAAGAAAATGAAACCAATGGCTTCATAGACATGATTTGTTTATTGCTTTGCTCAATTTTGAGTGAAAATTCCTAACATATTTGAAAATTCTTAAGTATGCTTTTTCCCCAAGAATGTTGGCAGGCTTTCTAATCTAAAACATGGTGTGCCTTCTATTTATTTGTATTAACTTACATCTAGTAAGCAGTATTCACTTTTTATGTGTAGGGTTCTTTGAGTTTTAACATATGTGTAGACTCTTGTAACCACTACCACAAACAGGATGCAGAACAGTTCCAACACCCTACAGAATTCCCTCCTCCTGACCTTGTGTAGTCACCCACATTCCCTCATGCCCCTAACAAAAGGATACGGCCACTCTGGAAACAATGTGGCAGTTTCTCAGGTTTTAATTTGACCCATAAATTATTACCATATTCACAGAATTGTCTAGGATGAAAATGTGACTTTAACATATTGGATATTGATTTGCCATAGAGTACACCACAGAAAGAGCCCCCAAAATGAAAAAGTTAACATTTTTCATGCTGATGAAGACTGCAGTCTATAAAGAAAACCATCCTGCAGGTTATCCACTGTTGACACATACCTATGAGAAAGTGAATGATGAAAAAACTGGAGCTCAGAAGTCCGTGAAATCATCTTCTTTATATATTCTCTTAAAGGGGCTATCTCTCATAACCTGGTGTCTTTAGCTTGAGTTCAATCCACATGTCACCTTACTGGGATATATGATTCCCTCAGCTCTGTGTAATGCTCTTTCCTGATGCACACCAGAGCAATCACTCAGGATGAGTAAACTGGGCATTGATTTGGAGATAATAAACTCCCCTGCCCCATGCACACTCTATAGCTGTCCTCTCGGCTCCAGCCACCAATCCAAACTCTTGTATCCTTGTTTTTACTTTTTTCTACATTCCTTTCTGTTTCTTTATTCTTCTTTGAGCTTACTGTTCTAGGTACATTTCTCATACAGGGTTAGAAGCAAACTTCTTGACATATAAGAATCATACATGATCTGTTTCCTTGCAGTTGAAAGTTAAGTTTCCAGAAGCTGGTGCATCTAACTTTGGTTACATCCACCAAGTTAGAAGTGAATAGACAGAAACACCATTAAGAGAGTCGCGACTATAAAAGTTTCTTCCATTAGACGAAAGGTTGGACCACATGACTTCCAAGATATTGTCCAAGTCTTAATGACCATTCCTGGAACACTGTAATCCATACTAGGACATGTTAATTTACTGACTGAATTATGCTGTGCCACCTCCCCACATCACTTGGCCTGTGTAGACTGAATCCCAGTGACTTTAACAAGCATTTAGCTGCTTGTTAAAATCAAGCTTCTGGAGCTTTCATTAACAATTGACTTGTCAGTAATTTTATTTTATTTGAGACTCTGACTTTTCATTTGAGGGCAAATTATGCTCATCATCTGGCAAAACCTCAGCTGTGGTTATCTGACGGCAGCCTTCTAAGTAGCACGTTTTTATGCCCCATCACATTGCCGTGATGTTCACTTCTCCCTGGCCTTGTACACTTAGTATAGATCTTAGTATTTTTACTTTTACTGCATTCTTCCCACTTGATATAAAGTATATAGTAATTCAGAGAAATATATACTGAGAAGTAAAAGAAAAGTATGCAGAATTTTTGTTAAATATGTAAATACGAATTTAAGAGTGAAGTAAGCACTTGATAGAAAAGGAGATAATTGTCCTCACATAGCTTGACTGAAATAAAAACTATGTCACATAGAGACCGATATAGAAGTTGCCATTCAAAGACATGTGACAACACACACACATGTAAACACACATGCACACACAAAAATATACTTTACACTAAATGAAGATTTGATTAAAGCACTTCCTTTAAAATTATGAAAAAAGTAAATATGTCTGCTGTAACTACTTCTATCCAATATTATGCCAGAAGAACAAACTAGCACAGAAAGACAAGAAAAAAGTATGAGGTTTGCAAAGGAGCAAGCACACCTGGAATTGTTTGAACAGAATATGATTCAATACACGGAAAGCTAAAAAAAAACTACAATAAATTATTGATTCATAAGAAATTTTATAAACACTGCTAGAATCAAAATTAATATTCTATAGTTGGTTGCATTCTATCTGACAGCAACAAGTACTTGGAAAAAATGTAATTAAAATGTAATTTGTCATAGGTAAATAAATTATAAATAAAGTTTAACAAACTATATGCAAGATCATCACAGGGGTTTTTTTTAGCCTTATGGAAAGACATCAAAAGAGACTAAATCAGAAAACATTTTTCTTATGAATATGATGTGTATTGGCACTCCAAAATACAGAAACCAGATTAGGAGTGTAATCACTCTTACTAGAAAACCAATTTCTAAAACCTACCAATTTAGCAATAAAATACTCACTCCAAGAGGAAGAATATATACTCAGATAAAAAGAAGGAGAGCCCTGTATCTTGAAACATGAAAATAACTGATAATTCTTCAATGTGAAAAAAAGTACTAAACAAATGTGTAGATATGCCTATATTCACAAATTGGAAGATTTAATATTTCAAATAGTTCACCCACATTGATGTATAAATGTATAGATTCAATGTAATCCCAAAGGCCCAAGAGTATCTTGCGTGGAGTTGAACATGCTGGTTCGAAAATGTATATGAAAAAGCAAAGATCGAGAATAGCTAAATCACTCTGGAAGAATAGAAAGTAGAAAAATTTGCTTTCTAAATATCAAGACTTGAAGATATGGTAATTAAGACTGTGTGACAGCAACAAAGATAGACAAACATTTCAATACAAATTTGAGAAAGATGAAAATTCAGAATAATGGGAAAAGAGGAAATAATCAATAAATCATTAATTATCCCTATAGAAAATAGTGAAATTTCCTAGCACCAATGCCAAAAATCCTGTGGGGTTTTAGCGGATTTTAGTCCTAATCATGAAAGTCAAAACTATAAACCAATTAGAACACAGTATAAGACAATGCCTTTCAGATCATAGAACAGGAAATGATTTCTCATGAAAGATACAAAAATATAAACCAAAAAGGAAAATATTAATATATTCTATTACATTACAAGTAAGAATTTCCACTAATCAAAAAATATCTTAAAGACAATGAAAAACAGTTCAAGTGTTGGAAGAATTCACTTATAACATATAAATTGGAAAAGGTTTAGGATCAAGGATATACAAAGCAGTCCTAGAAATTATAAATGAAAAACAACAATAAAATTGGAAAAAAGGAGGCTCTAGATAAGAGCAAAAACAATAAATGTGTAAAGATAATCTTATTAGTTATTAGTTAAGTGCAAATTGTTACCATGAGATACCATTTCATACCTATCATGTTGGCAAAAAAAATAAAAACCTGAAAATATCAAGCATTTGTAAGTATAAGGAGCAACTGAATCAAAGTGTTCAGCTTAAAACTGCAGAGACTTTGGGACACCCTAAATACTGCTATTGGTTGTGTAAATTCCTGTCATTACTTTGCAAAATTATCAGAAATATCTAGTAAGTTTAACTTGGCTTTACCCTACAAGCTTGTAATTCCGCTTCTTAGATATACTGTTTAAAACCTCATTGATGTATGCCTCAAAAGACATGACTAGTTAAGTTCTTAGCAGCAATTTTAATAATAGCAAAACTTAGAAAAATTTAAAAATATATCAATAGAAAAGTGTGGTATTTTCATACAATGCTGTATTATACAATAGTATAGCACTGAGGAAGAATGAACTGTAGCTACAGACGCCACCATAGAAAAATCTCAAAATATGATATTGAATTTAAAAAGAGAATTGGAATTAACTACATAAATGTCTTCCATTTAGCATGTTTTAAATAAGAATGACTGACAGATGTGTGTGTGTGTGCATTTTGAAATAAGTCTTATGGGCAAATTACAGGGATCAGAGAGACTCCTGAGCTTGTTATAGTTGATACCCCACCATTGATGTCTCACGCACACACTGTCAATACCTATTGATATGGATGAGGTAAAACTGGGATATTTGTTTA
This sequence comes from Equus quagga, assembly GCF_021613505.1. Taxonomy (NCBI): domain Eukaryota; kingdom Metazoa; phylum Chordata; class Mammalia; order Perissodactyla; family Equidae; genus Equus; species Equus quagga. Next base: position 35,882,528 of record NC_060275.1, read on the forward strand.
TAAAAATCCATTCTTGAGAAAGATATTGCAATATAAGTAATTTATACTTTAATGTGAAATTTAGTTTCTTCTATCTTTGTGATTTTTATATTTCAAACCTTATTTCTAAATGCATAGTGCTTTACAATTTATACAGACACATTTTCTCAGTGGACCTTACATCTTTCTCTTGAGGTACTAGCATCCTGTCATACAATATAGGAAACTGAGGATCATGAATATGAAGTGACAGTAAGAACACCTAGCTAGTATGTGGGCTAACAGGGAAATCTCAAATATCACTGCATTACACATTTCCAAACTGTTGAACACCACCACTATCTTTTCCATGATATCTATCTATCTAACCATTATTCATTCATTTTCTGTCCATGAGTAAGCTGCAAGGACACCTGAACTTTCAAAGCATGCACAGGCCAAAGCCATTTCATGGTCCTCTTTCAGCCTTGCAATGACTCTAGATACTAGGATTTCCAGATGACATGCTTTCCATTTTCTTGCGAAACTGGGGCTGACAGTAAACTGATCAAGTTCCCAGTATTTGGTGTTATAATAACTCAATTATTTTACTACTATATTTAGATGTTTATAGTGTGAGTTTAACAGTCAGAACTCTTCTGCTTTCAAATGACAAAAAATATATATATATTTTTTAATGAAGGGGTAGTTTTCTGGCTTATGTGACAAAACCAAAGAAAAGGCATTCTCTCTAACCTTTGCTTCTGTTTGTCGTAGCTTACCATTCTTGCCACCAATTCCTCCATGAAGGTGAAGCCATAGCCACCAATACGTCTGATCTTTCATCACTACTCCTGTGCCCCCAAAACCCCCAAAAGTGAGACTCTTTCTTAATGCTTCCTGGAAACAGCCAAAGGATATACTTTTCACCAGTCTGGCTCACATGTCCACAGGTGTGACTAGAGGGATTGGATCTTTTACTTAAAGAAGAGAATGAGAATTAGAACACTGTCATCTACACCTGGTCACATACTTCACACTTTCCCCTAACATTGCACATAAGGCAACTGAAGACCAACACCATTCAGTGATTCACTCAACGTCACACAGTGAGTAGAAAAACATGACTAAGTTCCTGCCCTCCTGAGTCTCATGTCAATATTTCTTAATACTAGTACTTTACTACAAGTTTTAGAAAGACCCCTTATTCACAGAGTTTGGTGCATCCTGTTCTTTTCAAAATAGTAGCCAACTCTTTGGGTGCCATGGATGATTGCTTCAGGCATCATCATAAGTGATTGCTTAGGAGATTCTTTTTGAGCTGGGGGGATGGAAATCAACCCAAATACTACACTGTCTCTCTAGACTCTAGCACAGTAGAATTTGTTCTCACAAGTATTCTTTATTTGCAAGTGTTGGACAAGGCAACACTCTCCAGCAGACAGACAGATTAACTCCCAGTGGTAGCTACAATTTTCTTAATGATAAAACCCTTTGGGGGCTAATTTATACATGATCTGTTTTTGGCACCAGAATCCTTTCTAAACATTTCAAAGAATGTGCTCGCAGTAACACAACACCTGAAGCAATGTTTTGCATATATCTGGTATTCAGTAAGGGGATCATTACATTGAATTAAATGCAAGTCACAGCCATGTGAATTGAGAAAACCAGCCACAAATATATATTAAGAACTGTTTGAATGTTCACACTAGTTTTAGGTAGCTTTACAAAAACTGAAGAAGAAAATATTAAAACCCATCTGGGTAGTTAGAATAAAACGACTAACTTATGAAGAATTGTTCTAAGTTGAATTCTGGAGTGCTTGGCACAAATGATGTTCACTGTAGGTGTGTGGCAAAGGAAGAGGGTGAATTAGAGATACCTACAGTGAGAAAATGGGCTCTGAAGTAGACTTTGAATGAACGATTGAATAGATGGAAGAGGAGGGGGTAGGGAATAAAGAGTATTTCATGGTGGACATTATGAACAATTGTGCTGAGGAGAGGCAGCCCTAAATTATCTTCATCTGTAGGTATGAAGATAATTCATCAATAAGGTACTTTATTGAACACCTTCCATATGTAAGGTGCAGAAGAATAAAAGAATGAGGACAATTTCTGTCTTCAAGAATCTCTCTCCCTTAATAAGGTGATAAGAGAAATAATTACTCACAGTTTAAAAATACAATATAGGAATAGTGGTTTTACTGGCTGCGATTCACAATCACCAGAGACTTATTAATAAAACTAGGTACCTGGGGCTCACCCAGGAGTTTCTAATCCAATGCCCCTGGAACTGACCCACAGTATAGTTAGAAGGCTGGCTATATAAATATGAAGCTGTGACAGGAAGGTAACCTATCCTGGGAGGGAGGCAGCAAAATGAATGTTGAAAGAAAGACAAACAGGAAAAGCATGAAGGAAGAAAGGACAGGCTCTCTGCCTGATAGAAATCCCAAAAGCTCAATGTCATTAATTCAAAGGAGATAAGGATAGTGATGATGTAGTCTTTGACAGTTAAGAGGTGGGGCTGATTTCAAAGGAGTGGGACAATGAGACATGTATTCAGACATGCTGGACTTTGAGGAAACCAAGTTTCTAGGATAATCATGGGATGACTCAAGTCTCCAGTATTTTTGTAGATATAGCATTAGAAAAGAAGAGGGAAAGATTCAGTATTAAGCCCAAGAGGAAGAAAATGAGCAAAAAAATTCAAGAATCCTTGCTAAAGTTGGATGGTGACTCTGAAATAACTTTAGTCCAAGCAGGAATCAATAAAGGCAATCATATACAATCAACACTTATGTGGCTTCAAGTCACATGATTCAAGAGCTTAAAATAGAGTTGAATTAGACCAGATGGCAGCTTTCAGAGCCACAGTGTAGGTGCAAGAATGCTTTACTTTAAGGAGATTTCGCTGAGGTGTTACTGACAGACAGAGCATTTTACAGCAAGTGAGGCAGGATTCAGAGTAAATCACAGCTGAAGGCAGAAGTGGGTGTAATATAAGCATGGCTTTATGGAGAGGTGTAAGTTCTTCTGCTTACATATATGCAGCATTGAAGAGACCAAAAAAAAAATCACTTGAAGGTTTACTGTCAGGCTGTGCTCCTCTTTTCCCATTCACAGGCAATTTACTTTGAGCTGAATCTTGAAAAGAACATCTTGACATCTAGCAAAGGGGTTAACCTTTAGGAAGTTTTTCAATATTTATACCTCAGAAGACTTGATAAGTTTTCCCCTTTCAGGATAAATCTTGTGTATGCACCTAGGGGCCTTTGACAACACTGTCCTGACTCACATCGGCATGTGGCTCTATAGATTTGCTTCTTTACAACTTCCTTTCTGTTGTCAGGGAAATTTCACGTGGCTTTGCCCCCCATTACAAGGGTGGGAGACCCAAATTAGCAGACTTTGACTGGAATTTCATTGAATAGATAAATCATTTTGGGAAGAGCTGACGTGTCAATGTTGAGTCTTCTGATCCAAGAAAACAGTATAAATTTCCATTTATTTAGGTCTTTTAAAATTTCTCTCAGAAATGTTTTGTAACGTTCAATGTACAGGTTCAGCAAAATTTCTGTCACATTCATCACTACATATTTCATATTTAATGCTTTTGTTAATGGTACTTTTTATTTTATTTTGTGATTGTGCATTGCTAGTATATAGAGATAGTTGATTTTTGTAGATCTTGTGTACTGCAAATTTCCGAAACTCACTTCTTACTAGTTTTTTGTAGATTCTAGTAAATTTCAGGATTTTCTGAATAGGTGATCATGACATCAATTTAAAAGAAATTGAAATTGAAATCCAAACTGAAAAGTTTGCATGTCAATTGCCAGTTGCACTGGGTAAAACCTCAGTATTATACTGAATAAAATTGGTAAAAATGGACATCTTTGCCTTGTTACTGTTCTTAAATGGAAATCAATCAGCCTTTTACCATTAAGTAGGAAGTTAGCTCTAGAATTTTTATAGATGTCCTCTATCAGATTGGCGAAGCTCCATGCTACTCACAATTGTTGAAAGTTCTTGTTTGCTTTTTAATTAGAAATGGATATTGTATTTTGTTTAATTCTTCTTATGCATTCATCAAGGTGACTATTTTTTTTTCGTTTTTAACTTGTTAATATGGTGAAATACATTGATTTATTTTCAAATATTAAACCAACCATTCATTTCTTGTATAAACACCATTTTGTCATGATCTATTATACTTTTTATATGGTATTGGATCCAACTTATTAAAAATTTGTAGAGAATTTTTGCATCTATGTTTATGAAAATATTATCCAGTGGTTTTCGTTACATATAATGTCATTGCTGGTTTTGGTATCAGTGTAATACGGTCTCTAAGAATTAATTGGCAAACGCCTGTCTTCAATTTTTGAAAATGTTTCTGTGGAATTTGTTTTATTGCTTACTTAAGAGTTTGGTATAATTCACAATAAAGTCATCTGGGCATGAATTTTGCTTCATGAGAAGGTTTTTAACTAAAATGTACTTTATATATAGGCTATTCATAGTATATATTTCTTCTTTAGTAAATTTTTGCGGTTTGTGTTTAATAAGCAATTTGTCCATTTCTCCTAAATTGTAGAATTTATTGACATAAAATTAATAATATTCCTTCTCTCATTCCTGATATTAATAATTTGCCTCTTATTTTTGTTTACATGGTTTATATGACTAAAGATATATCATTTTAATGATCTTTTATAAGGACCAGCTTTTGGTTACATTTTCTCTATTTTTTCTGTTTTCTGTTTTGCATTTCATTGATTTCAGCTCTGATCTTTAATATTTTATTATTATCCCTTCTTATCCTTTCTTTGGCTTTAATTTACTGTTCTGTTTCAAGTTTCTTAAGGTGGAAGCTGAGGTCATTGATGTGAGATCTTCTTTTTTGATAAATGCATTTGGTGATATGTATTTCCCTCAAGGTACTGCTTTAGCTGCATTAAAGAAATTGATATGTTTTCATTGAGTTTAAAATACTTTGTAATTTTAGAAATATTTTATGTTTTCTGAATATTTAAGTGTTTTACAGCTATTGCTTTTATTAATATCAAATTAAATTTCATTTTGTTTAGAGAACATAGTTTACATGATTTGTGTCCTTTTGAAATTACTAAATGTTTAAATTTATTGAAACGTTTTATACTCAAAACACGGTCAATTTTGGTAAATATTGTTTGTGTGCTTGAAAAGGATGTATATTCTGCCCCTGTTAGATGGAATGTTCTATAAATATCAATTATATTGGAGAGATTGATGATATTGTTCAGCTCTTTCATATTAATACTAATTTTCTGTCTAATTGTTAATTTAGTTATTGAAAGATGGGTACTGAAATTTCTTATGATAATTGTGGATTTGCTTATTTGTGTATGTCATTGCAGTTCTATCAGTTTTCTTACACATATTTTGAGGTTCTTCCACTAGTCTCAAAAATGTTTATGATTGTTGTGTCCCCTCATTGAACTTACCATTTTATTATCATAAAATGAACTTCTTTGTCCCTGGTATTTCTTTTACTCTGAAGCCATGTTTGTCTGATATTACTATAGAAGCTCCCACATTTAAAAAACTGAGATTAGCATAATGTATCTTTTTCTATTCTTTTACTTGTAACCTCTTGTTTTTAAAATAGGTTCCTTGAAGGCACCATATAGTTTGGTCTTGTTTTTAATCCAATCTGATAAACTCTTGTGTTTTCATTAGGGTGTTTAGACCATTTATATTAAATGGAATTATTATATAGTTAAGTTCAAATCTTTAATTTTGTTTTCTATTTGTCTCATTTATGTTTTGTTCAATATTTCTTCTTTTTGTGTGCTATTTTGAATTGTGTGAATATTGTTGATTTCATTTTATCACTTTTGTTTACTTGTTAGGTATAACCCTTTTTTTGCTTTTTTAAATATTTGCTTTTGGAGCTATAGAATACAATTTTAAGTTATTAAAGCTTATCTTCAAAGGATCACTTCACATACAGTGTCAAAATCTTATAGTAGTATATTTCTATTTCTCCCTCTCAGGTCTTTATCGTAGTGCTGTTATATCTTTTATTTTTACATAAGTTATAAACCCACAATGTGCCATTATTATTTTTGCTTTAAACAGTCAATTATCTTTTCATGAGTTCTAAACAAGAAAATTGACTATTATATTTGCACTCATTGTCACCATTTACAGTACTTTTTATTCTCTCATATAGATCCCAATTTCCTTCTGATATCACTTTCCTACAGCCTGAAGGACTTCATTTAACAATTCTAGTGGTACATGTTTGCTGATTATGAATTTTTACAGCTTTTGTATGTTTTTAAAAAGTCTTTATTTTACATTCATTTTTGAAAGATCTTTCTGTTGTATATGGAATTCTAGTATATTTGTTGATTTTTCAGTTTTCTTTCTGTTGTTGACTTCCAGTTTCATTTCATTGTGATCAAAAAAGATACTTTGTGTGATTTTAATCTTTTTAAATGGATTAAGACTTGTTTCGTGGCCTAAGATATGGTCAGTTGTGGAGAATTTTTTATGTGCATTAAGAAGAATACATATTCTTCTGTTCTTGAGTGAAGTATTTTTACATGTCTATGTCTTTTTGGTTTATAATATTGTTCAACTCCTCTGTTTCCTTATGGATTTTCTGTCTGATTGTTCTATCCATTATTTAAAGAGGAGAACTGAAGACTCTAATTGTTATTGTAGAACAATCTATTTCTCTGTTCAATACTATCAATTTTTGTTTCTTTTTCTGTTTTTTGTGAAGAAGATTGGCCCTAAGCTAACCTCTGTTGCCAATCTGCCTCTTTTTGCTTGAGGAGGATTGTTGCTGAGCTAACATCTGTGCCAATCTTCCTCTATTTTGTATGTGGGAAACCACCACAGCATAACTTGATGGGTGGTGTGTAGGTCCACACCTGGGATCCGAACCCATGAACCCTGGGCAGCAGAAGAAGCAGAGTGTGCAAACTTAACCACTACATCACCAGGCTAGCCCCTGTTTCATATATTTTGAGGTTCTTTAGTTAGTTGCATATAAGCTTATAATTCTTATACCTTTTTCATGAATTAAAACTTCTATTAAAATATAATGTCCTTTATATCTTGTAAACTTTTTTAACTTAAAGTCTATTTATCTCACAATAATATGGCCAGACCAATTCTATTTTAGTTACTATTTACATGGAGTATCTTTTTCTATCCTTTTACTTTTAACCACTTCGTGTCCTTATATCTAAAGTCAATCCTTGTAGACATCATAGAGATGGATTCTGTTTTTTTATTCAGTCTGCCAATCTCTGCCTTTATATAGCTTATTTTAATCCATTTACATTTAAATTAATTAGTGATAAGGAAGAATTTATTTCTCTTGTTTAGCTATTTGTGTCCTGTATGTCTTACTTAAATTGTATTCCTCAATCTCTCCATTACTGTCTTTAGTGCACTGTTTTGATTTCCTCTTATTTCTTTTCCTGTATATTTCTTATTTATTTCTTAGTGGTTACCTTGGGAATTAAAATTAGCATCTTAAACTTATAGCAACCTAGTGTGAATAACATCAACTTAGTTTCAGTAGTATACAAACACTCTGCTCCTAGTCATTTCTGTTCCTATATATATTATTACTGTCACATATTACATCTTTATATATTGTGCACCCATTAACATAGATTTAATTATTGTTTTATGCATTTTCCTTTTAAATCATATAGAAAAAAAGAGAAATTACAAACCAAACCACATTAACATTGGATTTTCTATTTAGCTATGGTTAACTTTACCAGTGTCCTTTATTTCTTCTTATAGGTCACATTACTGTTTCACATTTGTTTGTTTTTTTATTTCATGTTGAAATAAAATGCTTTTAGCATTTCTTGTGAAATTCTAGCTAATTTCCTCATTTGCTAAACATTTGTTTGGCCTGCCAAAATCTGCTGTTGAACTCATTAACAGAACTTTTCATTTAAGCTATTGGGCACTTCACCTTTAGAATTTCTGTGTGATTCCTTTTTATAATCTGTATCTCTTTATTGATATTCTCATTTTATTCATATATCATTTTTTCCTGATTTCCTTTAACACTTTATGATTCTCTTTAGCTCATTTAATCATATTTAAGGCAACTGAGTTAATGTCTTTAACTAGTTATTCCAAAGTCTGGGATTCCTCTGGGATGGTTTCTGTCAAATTCTTTTTGTTTTTTCTGTGAATGAGCCCAACTTTCCCATTTCTTTGCGTGTTTTGTATTTTTGTTGTTGCTGAGAACTAAACATTTAGCTGGTTATAATATGGTAACTGGAAATCAGATTCTCCAACTGCTCAAGGATTGATGCCTTCGGGTTGTTGAGGGTTGGCACCATCCTTTTGTGACTTTTCCAGACTATTTTTGGAAAGTAGGTATTCCTTGTTGTGTGTGATCACTGAAGTTTCTCTTCCATTATCTCTGCTGTCAGCCAGTAACCTGACAAAAGATGTTTTAAATGTCTGTCTCCAAAAAGAAAAAGAAGAGAGTTCTTGTCTTCTTAAATCTTTTAGATTCTTCCTGGTAAGTTGCTGCTGCTTAGAAACCAAGGGAAATGTCCTCACTGGTCTCTTAGGGCACCAACAAACCAACAAAACTGTACAACTTCAAATTTTTGGAGGACAAGGTCCCCACTACCCATGCTGGCTCCAATAAGCTACTCTAGAAATGATTGATGCTCTCCCCATAGCCAAGGCAGGGCTGAGAAACGGAGGATGGCCATTGATTCAGGTATGCCATTCATAGAAGATCAGTAGTTTCTCCCTTCATCAAGTCCTACCTTGGCTGTCATAACTGTCTGATCAGGTTCTGGAGTCCCAAAATAGTTTATTCTAATTACTCTTTTTAGCTCAGTAGTTGCTTAGATGGTGGGTCTGACTCTTAGAGCTTCCTACACCACCATTTTGGATAAGGTCACTCCCTTATTTCCCTTCAATTTCCCTATGGATAACCATTTCCATCAAAGAGATTGTGCTTTTTTTTTTTTCCAATAAGAAATCCTAGCTTTATCATGAACCAAATTTCCATATATGTGTTGATCACCATGTAAAATCTTTTTTTTTAATTCTTTGGTCAATTTGTATCTTCCTAGTGAGAGGAAGAGAGAGCCTGTCTTAATTATAGACCTTTATTTATTCTTAATGTATACTCATGTAAGTGTGTTCACATTTTTCTTTTTCAAGAGTATTGCAGTTTTCATTAATTCTTTGTTCTTTGATATGTATTTAGAGTTAACATTTAAAATTCCAATAAATATCTACCTAACTAACTGTACAAACTAATCAATAATAATATCATTAGGATTTTAACTGGAATTTCCCTGCATCTGAAGTGTGAGGCAATTTCCATCTGTCTGATATTGAGCCTTTCTATGATATCTGAATATATATGTATGTCTTCTATCATGTCTTTAAATAAGCTTATACGATTTTCTCCACAGAGTACTTATATATTTGTTAGTTATTTCTCAGTGTTGTCCTGTTGTTTTCAATTATATTTTAAAAATTGATTCTCTAAAATTTTATTGATATATTATATATCAATAACTGACTACTTATATTGATTTTTTACCTACATATGTGTTCTTTGGTTAATTCTAATGGTTCACCTATAAGTCCTTTGATGGTCTTATATAGAAAATTGGTAAAATATGTTAAAAATTTCAGTTTTGTTTCTCCCTTTACTATTCTTATATTTTTTTCTTTCTTTCTGCAGCCTTGCTCTAATGCCTAGGAAGTTTAGTATAATGTTGAATGGAAGAGATGGTAGTCAGCACTCATTTTTTTGCTAACCTTAAATACTTTCAACTTTCACCATTAAATTTTATTATTTGCTGTAATATTTTTATCAAGCTAAGTTTATTTCTATTGTTAATTTTCTAAAAGTTTTAATTTTATTTTTAATCAAGAATGAATGTTGGATTTTACCATTTTATCTAAGAATTAAAATGATATATTTTAATCTATTGATATGATGGATTACATTGATTCATGTTGCGATGTTTAAGAAATTCAGCATTCTTGAGATAAAGCAACCTTGGCCAGATGTATTACAAATACACACATATTTGTGTATATAAACACAGATACATTGGTAAATTTGTTTTAATAAAATACTTACACCTATACAATATGGAATGTGAGCTCCTTGAGTGTGGATCGTTTTGCATGTTTGATTTACTGTTGGTATTTCTAACAACAAGAAGAGAGCTTGACACCTAACAGATGTTCTCTACATACATTTTGAAAACATAAAAGAAAAACAAGAAATGAGTGAGCTTGACATAAGCTTTATTTCTTCCACTGTCCATGTCAGAGTTGGTGTCAGTGTTACAGTTGCCAAAGAAAGAATCAGTGAACTGGAAGTTTTGTCAATAGAAATTACACAAATTGAATATCAAAATAAAGCTACAGCAGAACAAAAAACATAAAATATCCTAACTCTGCATGACAGCATTTGATAGTCTAAAGTATACATATTTTAATCCCAGAAGAAGAAAAAGAAAAGATTAAGACAAAATAAATATTAGAATAAATAGTGGGGGACAAAACCAAACACCTAAGTCTGTCATATTTAAACGGCTGAAAACCAAAGACAATGAGAAAATCTCAAAGGCAGCCAGCAAACAAGACACATCACCCACAGAAGATCAAAGATAAGCAATGCATAATAACTTGTCAGAAACCATGCAAGCAAGAAGACAATGGAGTAATATCTTTAAAGTGTTGATTGAAAAATTATCTGTCCAGAATTCTATACTCAACAAAAATACTCTTCAAAATTAAAGTGAAATAAAGGCTTTCTTAGACAAACACTGAGGTTATACCAGCACGAAATACTTACAAGTAATAATAAAGATAGCTCTTTAGGCTGAAGAAATGTGATGTGAGTAAGAAACGTGAATCTACACAAAGAAATGAAAAGCACTAGAAATTGAATAAAGGAATATAAAATAAAATATTTTCTCTTCTTGTATTTAATTGCTTAAAAAATGTGACCATTTAAATCAGAAATAGTAACTATGTATTCTGTATTCAGAGAATATAAAAAAATAAAACACAAAACAATAACACAAAGAATGGGAGAGCAAAATTAGGAATTTAGAGTGATATCCTTCCACTAAACATGAAACAATACAATAATTTTTAAAACTAGATCTATAAGGCAACTGCTATGATATATTTTGTAAAAGTATAAATAATAAATTCATAGAGGAGAAAATTTAAGTAAAGCATACCAAAATTTGTGGGATGCAGGTAAAGAAGTGGTTGGAGGGAAATTTATAGCATTCAGTGCTTACATTAAAAAAGATGAAAATTCAAATATCAGTAACATAAACTTCCACATTAAGAAACAAGAGAAATTGAATGCAAAGCAAGCAGAAGAAAGATATGATAGAGCTTAGAACAGAAATATATATTAAAAATAAAATCAGAAGAAGATAGAGAAAATAAATGAAACCAAAAGCTGCTTCATTGAAAAGAAGAAAAAGTTCATAAATTTCTAGCCAGACTGACCAAGGGAAAAGAAGAGAGGGCACAAAGTAATCAACATCAGGAAGGAAAAAAAGAGTTATTAATAGTAATCCCATGGACATTTACAAACATTAAATACTTTGTAATAAATATTGAAAAATATGTGTAGAATCTGTAAGCAGATCAATACAAAACACTGATGAAAGTAATCATAGAAAAATCTAAATAAATTGAGAGCTATAGCTTTGAGGTAGTTGTAATTCATGGATTGGAATATTCAATATTGTTAAAGTATCCGTTCTCTCCTATGTGATCTATAGATTCAACATAATCCCAATCAAAATCTCAGCAAGATTTTTGTAGATATGGATTAGCAGATTCTAAAATGCATATATAAAAGCAAAGGAACTTGAATAGCAAAACAATTTTGAAAAAGAGTAACAAATTTAGAGAATTCACACAACTTGATATCAAGGCTTTCTATAAGGCTGCATTAATCAGTGTGGAATTGACAAAAGGATAGATACATAAACGCAACAGAATGGAGAGCCAGAATTAAACAGACACACACAAATAGTAAACTGATTTTGACAAACATCCAAGGCAACTGGATGGAGAAAGGATAGTCTTTTCAATAAATGATAGTGAAATAATTGGCTATTTATATGCCAAAAATAATGTTCATAAAGCTCAAACATGATAAATGAAAATTTAGAAATCCACACCATGAAATATAGTAGAGAAGCTACAGAAGCCCCCTCAAAGTCCATGATAAAGGGTAGAGAACTCTGAAAATAGTGATAATTAAACTGAGAGTTGGCTTTTCAAGAGAAGTAATAGTTGGTAGATTTGGGGGAAACTTTTTTCACTTTACTGAGGGGAATATAACTGTCAACCTAAAATGTATATGAATTGAAACTATTTTAAGCACCAGGGAGAAATAAAAACTTTCATATAAAAAAAAATGAGAAAATGTGCTACACCTACTGAGAAAAATTCTAAAGGATATACTTTGGGTTGAAGAGAAT